>NC_139222.1:55469518-55802018 GCF_055691185.1 Crinia signifera
ATGGTCCGGCACCCAGGATTGGGTACACAGGACTTTAAAAAAGCGGCTGATTGGAGCTTTCTTGGGCTGACAAGAAAGTCCATTTCTAATGACATGCATATGTATTTACAGGGATTCCCCAGGTTTAATGTGAATGGGGCTGTCCTGGGTCGATCCCAGATCTGAGTGCAGTGTGAAAGGGTACATTCCCGGAAGCATCCCGGAAAACATTCCTGGGTATGACCAGGGTCAAGGGGTATTATCAGGATTGCATGCCTGACCCTCTCCTTCAGGGAGAACATGCTCAGTCCCTGGGCTTCCCTGGAAATGTATGATTGCCAGCACCTGTGGTGACCAGAATTTCATTGTTAATAGAGTGTTAGCGTGACTAGTCTTTAAGTAACTTGTTCTATATTTTTTTAAGTGAGAATGTCATCACAAAACAATTCTGAGATTGAAAACCTATCGTCAGATTACCATACAGAAATTGAATCCTCGGATGTGTCGGAAAATGACATTCCTGTAGACGCTTGTGAAAAGAAACGCAAAAGATCTCCGCGGTTTTCTTCTTCTGAAAATGAGGCATTAATTGATGGGATTTTGGCCAATTATAGGATATTGTTTGGAAGAATTTCCGGTATAAATTATTCTTTTGCAAAAAAAGAAGCAACATGGAAAAAAATCGCACATGAAGTGTCTGCTGTTGGAAAGATTCCACGAAGCACAATGGTATGCAAAAAAAGATATTCGGACTGCAAAATTCTAGTGAAAAAGAAATTAAGTTTAAAAAGTCTGCACTCTCAAAAAACTGGCGGTGGTGGTCCTTTAAAAATCGATATGAGCAACTGGGAGGAAAGACTCTCTGAAAAAATTTCTCCGCATGCGGTCCGAGGCGTCGAGGGAGGAGTCGACACTGCGTCTTATTCATGTAACGTCATAAAATCTCAAGGTGATTATTTCATATTAAATGTTTCTCTTTCTGCAACTCTGATTTAGGACAAATGAAGTGTGTTTGGGTGGAATGCTTTTTCACAGAATAGTGTCCCGTGTGTGACGTTACGGGGCGGGGCAAGCCCCGTTTGTGTAGCGAGTAGGCAGGGCACGCCCCCTCTTCAACGCTGCCCTTTCAATCTGTGCCTCCTGGCTTCCAGCATCACAAACGGGGCGTGCCCGGCCACACGACGTCAAAGAAGAGGGCTGACCAGGCCTCCCGGGGGGGTTTCACTGTGCTGAGGAAGTACTGGGCACCGCTATATACAGCGGTGCCGGGCTTCCCTGGGCTCATATGCATTGCTGTTTTAGCAAAAACATCCTAGTGGGAACACTAACAGTAATGTTGAAAAAACCCCACATTTCTGTATGATGTATCATCCGCCCACATTGGCAGCACAGCGGGGGTTATTACATGCAGAAGCAGGCGTTTGCCTACAGAAGCGTATGTGTTTTTTTCCGGCTGTAATGTTTGAGCGATCCATTACGAATCCCTTCCATGCATGTCCTGTGGCCTGGAAAATGTGCAATGGCAGATGGACTCCCGTGTCTTAGATCTGGAAGTCTAGCGCCGGCGCAGCATTGCAAGGGGCAGCTCTTATCGCAAGTGCTGTGCCTTGTGTAAATGACTGCATGTTTTAGAGTATATATGGTAATTAACTATGTGATGCCCAGCGAAAAAGGGGGGGGGGGGGGCAAGAGATGTTATACCATATCGGCCTAAATATTTTGTAGGAAAATCCATTGTTATTATATTCTCAAATGATTATTTAAATACTTGAATACTCTGTCATTAATACACTATTAGTGACTGTAAATAAAAATGCACTTGGTTAAGTTTTTGAATGGCATAAATCTCCCATATAATAATTAAAAAGTGATTGGCGAAGCATAGGATAAAGGAAATTAATTGATATTGTTGTTTTAGAGTTACAAATTATTAAAATGCTGCCTTTAATAAGTGACAGATAAAAATTTTTAAAGCTATTTTAATAACAACATATTTCTTCGAATTTTGGTGGTTATTGCATGGTTGATTTTTTTTTTTTTTTTTAATTTCTTTTTTAAATTTTTGTTTTAAATGTTCATAATGTTTATTCCTACTTAAAAACTAGTATATGATGTGTTATAGAGGGGTAGACTTTAGCCCATGGATTTATTATTTGCCGCTAAATTTTTAAAGAGTTTTTGGTTAACATACCTCTTAAGTTCTACAGGACAATTACTTTTACCTTTTCAAATAATTGTATAATATTCAATTAATTTTAGTGAAAAATAATGGATGAGGATTACATTAAGGGTATGCTAGTGAAAATGTTGTGTATAATGATTTTGAGCGATATGTAATTTTTTTTTTTTTTTTTTTTTTAAATTACAGGGGCAAACCCACAGAACACCAGAAAAAAAAAAATTGAAGATGTCACAGAGAAGGAAAAAGCACATACAGGTTAGTATTTCAAAAATGATCTAAATTTTTAATATTTTATATAATTTAGTAACTAATTTTGCAATAAATTTTTCTACTTAGATAATTCGCAAAAATGTGTGTCAAAGAAAAAGCACAAGAAATCTTATTTTGATTCACATATTAAAAATGAGGTCCACTATTTGGGATATTCTGATACAACTTATAAAGGAGAAAATGTTGGAAAAAATGTACATGTGAAAGGTATGTATTTTTTAATTAATATGTAATTAATTTCTTATAAAAACCTATCTTTCCATTAATCAAATTTTCCTTCTTTTAAAACAGCCAAAAATGACAAGATTGAATACAAATATCCCATCGATGTGGAATCAACTGTTTCAAATGATGATGTCTGTGAAAGTGTAAAACTAGCAGTCGAAAAAGAAAACACATCTTCCAATGATAAAAAAAAAAAAAGCTGCTCACAAATAGAAATCATTGATGATACAAACATTGGCCAAGATACCGTCTCTTTTAAAATTTCTAACATTGCAGAAAAATGTACAACAGATCCCAGCAATTCATTTGGAAAGGAAATGACAGACCTACTTCAAACAGTAGTTGAAGAAAGTTCAGTGAAAACGCATGAGGAGGTAGAGGTTATAAGGAAAGAAATTGAAAATGCTACGCAAGCGTTTATAACGAACAGTAACCGTAACACTCAATTGCTTAAAGACATTTCCCAGCATTTTAAAGATATTAAAGAACATTTGAACACTCTTTCGAAAACACATATCGAAATTCTTAATTTGAAGCGGAAAAAATATAATCAAACGCAAAGAAGCGTTGTCACTGTGGAGGAAAATAATATTGATTCTGATGACTGGGCCCCAAACACACATAATACTGAGGAGATTATCGAGTTGGAGGATGGAAATGAAACAAGACCTAAGCGACTTTTTAAAAAACCAAAACGTTTCAGGGACCCAATCGATTGATTTTCTTACAATCTGGTAAGTACTTGAAATGCATATATGGAATCTAAAATTAAATATGTTATAATGCTTTTCTTAAATTAAAAAATAAGAAAAAAACTTTAAGATTTCTTTGAAATACGCAAATAATTAATATCACATTCAAAGGGTCTGTGAAATTGCGTTTCTGAGGACGGGAAGCTATATTACAGAAATGCGGTAAATACCCCGTTATCGGGGTTTTTACCGCATTTCTGTCTGCTATATAAGGTGCCCGTAGTGGCAGCGCTGCGGAAAGGATCGCCAGTACAGGCTGGCGAATCCCTATAGAAGACTATGGGCTTCTTTCCGCAGCGCTGTGCTCCCAGCATCCCCTGCGGCCAGCGCTGGGAGTCTGCGCATGCGCAGATGGACTCCCGGGTCATAGACCCGGAAGCCCAGCGCCAGAACCGCATCGCGAGGGCCAGCTCTTATTGCAAGAGCTGTCCCTTGCGTTAATGACCGCATATGTTATTGCATATGCGGTCATGAAGTCTGCGGATGGCTGCGAAATGGGCCCGAAGATGGTATGGCATCCTGCCTTGAATGTGTTGTTTGCCAAAGACGGTTTGAGTTACGGGGTGCAATTTACAACATCCTGCCTTTAAATAAAAGATTAAACTCCCTTTAGTGTATGTTAATGCATTTTTTTTTTTTTATATAGGATTATATTTCCTTTGTTGTTAAAAATTTAGCATATCTAAAGTATATCATTCTCTTGTTTTAAATTTTATTTATTTTTGCCCCAACAGATTGAATTATCTTCAGAACTAAGAGGATCCATACACAGAACTGTTAATGTAATTATTCAAGTTTATATTTGAAAAGTTGAAGCCTAGATTTCGGTTAGCTTGTCTGGATACAATTTTATAAGGGTAATGGGTGTTCAGTATGGATGGGCTGGTTATCCCTGAGCTCGTCCATAAATGTTTGAGGCCAAATAAACAGTATAATACTAAATAATATTAATGGGGTTTAATGGTGTGGCAATGTTTACACTCATGGACAGAATATAAGCAAAAAACAATGTGCAGAAGATAATATTATTATTAATAATCCACAAAATGTTCCAGAGTGAGTTCAGGCAAATGTCAATGCTGCAACAGCCGTGTCAGCATGACCAGTTCATAGGAGTTTTATGTGAAAGGGAGGGGGATCGTGGTGAGGAGAGCTGGCGTCCCTGACTCTTCTGCAGTGCATGAAAGTCCTGTCAGGAGATCTGATGCTGCCCAGTGGCGTCAGGACGCATTGTTCAACGGTGTGGAACTTGGTAAGATGGTTCGCTGCGGGGTCCAAGTCTGTCCCGGTTGACAGCTGTCAGCAATGATGTGGTTACTGACCGAGTCCGTGCGCCGCTGGCACATGGTGCAGGGACGGGTAAGGGTGATTCGGCAGCTAGTGATGTACCCCGCTGTGCCCTGGATGGAGACCGCGGCCGGGTGCTTCACCTTGGCTTCGGGGCTGTGTCCGTCCTGCTGTTCAGTGTTGACATCGTGTGGCACTAAGCGCTACAACGCAGACTAACGTTTTTGTCTGGAAGTTGCCTCGGTGACGTTAGACGCCTTCAAGGTACCCAAGATCAAGGTCCCAGCCAGAATCTCAGTAACTGTGGGCTACCAGCAGCTCCACGGCTTGTTTCGGTATTCGGACAGGCGTCTCTCCAAGGCACCCTCCAGACGGAAACGTTAGTCAGCGTTGTACCCCATTAATATTATTTAGTATTATACTGTTCATTTGGCATCAAACATTTAGGGACGAGCTCAGGGATAACCACCCCATCCATACTGAACACCCATTATCCATGTGGTTGTGCAATTTCCCTCATCGGTTTTGATTTAACTATGGGTATTTGGACGTATTCAGATTTTGCAACACCAAAGGTAGTGCGCAGTGCTAACCCACGTCTAGCTACATTTCATAAGGTGTACATAAGTATTTCATTATTTTTGATCCAAATATCATCACATTCGCCATGAAAAGAGTTTGTATTTAGAATCATAGATTTACGTTGCTCATTAATCGCCCAATGCTTCAGGAGCGGGGTCATGTTAACTTTGTCAAAGCTTTCATAATCTCTTCAACGCCATATCGAATTGTAAGCCTTTAACCCTCACCTGTTGTTACTTGGTGCATAGGTCAATGTTTACAATTTACATGTTTTCCAAGTCGACCTTTTCGCCATGTGGGCCGTGCATTATGTAGGCCTTGTTCTATGTCCTCATTCCTGCATGTTGTCCTATAGTTGTCGTCCTGATGACTGTTTAATTTAGTCATTTGATTCTATATTAAGGGTCAATATGAGTAATGCACGTGGTTATGTATTATTCTAAGATGTAACATAAGTATTGCATTTCGACAGGTTTTATGTCATTTACCACTTTGACAAACTTGGAAGTTCTGTATTCTACAAATAGTATATTTTATTAGCATCTACAAAATACTACTGTTAAAATGATAAAAATATTACTATTGTTCGATTTGTTTGAAAATTTGTTTGTGCTTCAAAAACACATTATTCCATATTTTAAAAAAAGGTTTATATAATCTTATTCTAGGCCTGTGTAGATGGTGTCTAAATTTATAGCCTTGATTTTTATGGACTGGTTCTACATTTGTATTTTGTTTTCCTATGGACTCAATTTTTGCATTATATTGATTAACAAAATAATTTAAAAATGTGTTAAGCAATAAGTCCTAAATTGTTAGAAAAACACCACAGATTTAAAATTAATATTTAGACTAATAGTCATGTTCTCAACATTTCAGCATGTTTTCAATTTATATTTGATTTCATAATCTGAAATCTGACTTGTGTCATGTCACTTTAATGTATGTATACACATTTTTCAGATTTTATTCTGTTGAATTTTTATACGGTACTTGTATATTTTTGGGCCAAACGACCTTCAAATCAGATCGCATTGCATACTAATTATGTATGCAATACGATAATTGTTAGATGTTTGGTTATAAAAGTTGTTATTGTTATGGCCAAATTTTGATTAGTGAAATGACCCCCCATTGGTCAAGCCACCCTATAATCAATGTAAACCTGAAGCGTGGTGAGCGCAGTGAGCCCCCGAGGGGTGGCGGTACTAGTCCATAGACTTATTTCTGGAACCCAATATACATGTTAGCGTGGAGTTGATTTTTTTAGATATAGAGAGCGCAGCGAGCCACCAAACCCAAAGCGTGTTGAGCGGATGCTGATCGCGACGCCCGAAGTTTTGCAAGCGTACCGAGCCATGTAAGGGAACACGGTTTACTTTTCCATATACCCTAGCTGGGCTCGTTTTGCTTGCAACGCTTGGGGACTCGCAATCAGCGATACCTTGCGAACCTCGATGCGCTCACCACAGCTTATGAAATTAACTCCTCATCCGACATGTGTAGTGGGTTCATGAAATAAGTTGTGGGACGCAAAACACCACCCCTCATGACCTCGATGCACTTACCACATTTTTGGATCACATTGATTGTTGCGGTTGCATTAAAATTGGGGGTTTCATTTCACAAATATGCCACTCTAGGGTTATTAAACAATTTAAAATAGGCACAAAATCGAATCTCATTACATTGCCTCACATCTCATAAATCACATGCCACAACATCCTTTGAATGGAGTAACTCCCAAAATACACAAGTACTTATTATTCTATAGAAAAAAATATCAAATTTGAATAATTAACACTATGGCAAGTCGGATTATTGAAATGACTGTTCAAACCATATTGTCGCATGTGAGTTAATACTGGTAAAAAATATTCTTTACACCTTTCATCCAGACTTTACACATGTTTAATTTTTTTTAAATTGTTAATAATATTTCTGGCCTATTATTACATGTATTGTAATATTGTTATATATATTACAGTTGATATAAAAAAAATATATGTATCCCAGTCTGCTTTGAACAATTAAAAAGACATTTCAATAAATAAAGCATCTTGAAAATGAAATTGGTTTGGTTTGTTGTTTTGTACAATAACGAATGTAGATTTTTTACAATAATACTCCGAAATGTTTAGTGGTTTTACTATTTTCAATATTATTTCAATTCGTAGAATTTTTTTTAATAATTCAACTGCAAACCAACGATTTACAATAGTATTTCACTTTTCTACCTATGGGACTTGTGTAGAATCAGCTAGAACAATAAAAAAAATCGAGTCCATCACATCCAAATTCATGTGGCAAAATCGATGTGATGAGATGCTCCCAATTTTATCAATGATAAAAATGGTGAATATGGAGGTGGTCTCTTTTAATTTCCACATTATCCAACTTAGCATGGCGTTTGATCTCAAACTTTGGGAAGAGTAGCGAGCCACCTAGCCTGATGCGTATTGAGCGCAGAGATATCAAGCGAGAGGAAGTGGCAAACTTTTAAATGATTCTGCGTCCGCTTGCCATGCTTCGGGCACGGTGACTCAGCACGGTTACCAATGGTTTATATCTGAGTACATATGTAGTTGTGTATTGGGGACATGAAAAAGAGCCCTTCTCCCATACAATTCAATAGCAAATTGGGTCCATCGTAATGCATAAGATTGTATGGCTAATGTGAGGGATTACAGTCACAAAATTGGTAGGACTGAAAATCCACAATAGCCCTGCTTATTTGGCCATGGTAAATGTTTGAGTTTATATGGAACTTTGGTTGGGACAGCAGATATAACAAGAGAGATTACTAAGGGGCTGAAACTTATTAAACGTAATCTGGGTGACCATTTGAAAATTGTCAAAGGGAGAAATGTTAACATATTTCGACTTATGGCTGCTCCACTCAACGTCACCTAGTAGGCACTATAAATAGGAAGGCGCCCGATTAAATGTGGTGAAATAGATAGTTATAAATTTTACACAAGATTAATAGTCACTGCAATACCCACTAGAAAATATACTATCTCTATTTTCTTGAAATTTTTCTACTGCTTCACCTTTTTGCATACTCCCTGAAACCTTTGCTCCTAAAACATTTGGAAATTATTGGAGTCATCCTTCGTCCATATGGCAGGCAGGCTAAGAATAACAAGGAATGCCTCAAAGGGAGGTGCTTTATTAACCAGATTGGTTCTTGCATATAATGACCAGCTATTTTTAGAGTATACAACAACGCCATTGAAAGTGTAGACAAATAAGTCAGCATTCATTTTATTAAGGAAAAAATCCACTTTATCAGGCATTTATGTTTTAGATAATTACAACTGTAGTCTCTTCTTTTTCTTTTTTATTCTTTATGAACACAACTTGTTTTTTTTACATGCTAACAATTAAATTTTTGTCAACAAAATAACAAACTTATAGTAGCCACATTATAATAAAATATGTTCATAGGATAAGTTACAACATATTATACATTCCAGTAGAAATATATTTTAATTTAAACCGAAATTTTTCAAATCGAGTGCACAAACACAAAATGTACTTTAGTATTTGAAATAATTTACAATCAATTCAGCCCTTAACTGCTTGCCCTTTGTTGTTTCGGCGGCGTTAGATAATTGCTGTTGGGGCACATTTGGATCCGAAATATAAGGATTTAAAAATTCAATATTGTAATCTATACAAATGTTGTGTAAAATAGCACACACTACAAAAATTTTACAGACTTTGTCTGGGGTATACTGTAAAGCTCCTCCAGATTTAGATAGGCACCGAAATCTGCTCTTAAGCAAGCCAAAGCAGCGCTCAATGACGCATCTGGTACGTATGTGTGCAACATTGTATCTTTTTTCGCTAGATGATTGAGGCTTAGTCAAAGGTGTCATTAGCCATGAACGGCAACCATACCCTGAGTCACCTAGAAGTATAATAATATGAAAAATTTATTATTAATAAGTAGTTTAAACAATACTATTATCAGTGGTCATTTTATTTTAAATCTGAACATCAAAAATAAATATGAAGTGAACGTTGAACCTATAATGTTGAGCAATCCTATCAGTTTAGAACCTTACTGATGTTTTTTAGAAAATATGTAAATGTTGGTGGTTTACAACCCTAATAAATGTAAAACTTCAATCTATAATTGTAGTCACAAGTTGTGGTGCTGCTAAACGGTTTTCAAAGAGTGAATTGAAGAGCAATACCATAACATATTGCCAGAGAATAGATGTAATATGTGCTGATTAAAAAATATTTACTCATATAAAAATAACATTCAAAATTTAAGGTAAGGCATGCTATGTGAACTTTATTAATGTACATTAATCTTATCAAAGAACATACATCTAAAATGTGAATACTCAGCTATTTTTTCCCAAATTTAGAAACTATTTGCCCGACTTTGTTAAATGTTCACTTGTGAAACAATCCAAACTGAAATCATGAAGCTGAGATGTTTAACTTTTTTTGGAAATTTCCATTAGGCTTTTAAATCATTAAAAGGGACTCCCAATTCTTCTATTGAGTTAGTGTCCCCTCGTGAGAATCGCTACGCTCGCCACGTTTCGGGCAAGGAGGGTCGCTGCACTCCATAACATCAACTCCATGAGTAGATGGAGAATTAGTGTAAGATGCTATAACATGCGTACCACGTTATCGCCTGCATCCGCTTACTTAATTTCCGCATATGGTAAAACATATGCGGTCATTAATGCAAGGGACAGCTCTTACAGGGCGGGATGCTATAACATCCCCGGCCCCATATCGCCGCACATCGCAATTTTAATAACGGCATATGCTATAACATATGCGGTCATTAACGCAAGGGACAGCTCTTGCGATAAGAGCTGCCCCTTGTGATGTGGTGGCGCTGGACTTCCGGGTCTATGTCCCGGGAGTCCGTCTGCACATGCGCAGACGCCCAGCGGCGGCCGCAGGGGAAGCTAGGAGGGATCCGTGACTGATCCCTCGCGCAACGCTGCGGAAAGAAGCCCATAGGCTTCTATAGGGATTCGCCAGCCTGTGTTAGCGATCCCTTCCGCAGCGCTGATACTGCGGCCACCATATAATGGGTACAGAAATGCTGTGAAAACCCCGATAACGGGGTTTTTACCGCATTTCTGTAATATAGCATCCTGGCCACAGCTTTCCCTTACGATGCGGTACCCACGCTGGACTTCTTTCTTAGACACCGTCCGCAGGCCAGGCTTGGAGGGATTTGTGACTGATCCCTCATCCCTGATACGTGATCCCATGATCCCTGACGCCTCTGCTGGCGATTATTTCCAATGCGCTGCCACAGCTGGAGGATTTTAAAGCATCCAGAAATGCAGTAAAAACCACAATCACTGGGATTTTTCCACATTTTTGAAATGTAGGATCATGCCCTAAGGGTTATGAAAAAGACTGTGCATGCGTTAATCCACGTGCACCGTGCGCAGGACACATTCAAAGGTAACTGTGACGGATCCCACAAACAACGCAGTGTAAAAAAGCTCATAGGCTGCTGGGGGGAAGTGGCTGCTTCTGCTGGCGATTCCCTTTGCTGCGTCAATCCGGCAGGTGGTTGATACCCCGATAATGCGGATTTTAAAAAATTTATATGATATAGCATCTCGCCCATATAATCCTACCCAGTAGTACAATATAATTGTTATGAAAAGAATGTTGGTTGAGGTCGATGTATTGCGCATAGGTGTGCTTGTTATGTATAGTTTATAAAATAATTACTGTTTGCAAACTCGGTGCTTGTTCAATATCTGATACTCCCGATTTTTGCATCCGCTCGCCACGCTTCGGGCTCGGTGGCTCACTGAGCTCGCCACGGGTTTATGCACATGCGTAGTTGGATAGTGGGGAATTGAACAGGCAGTTAAAAATGGCATGCGAAAAATTGAGAGTCCAGATTTTGAACAAGTACCGCAAACTCTGTAGCATATAGCTTTATAATATACATGTGTATGTATTTTGTGCATTTTATCAAAATGCTTATAATTTTAAATTATAAATGCAGACTAATAGAAATTACCTAAAATCCATCCGCTTGGAAATTCACCTTTTTCAAAATCCTCATAAATTTTGGAATGTCTCAAAATGTAAGCATCATGTGTAGACCCAGGAAAGGCCGCAAATACATTCATGAATCGTAACTTGAAATCACAGATAGCCTGTATATTCATGGAATGTGTGTGTTTTCTATTCCTCGATACCTCATCCATTTCCAAAGATGGAGTATAACACACATGCGTACAGTCTAAAGCTCCTAAAACATTTGGAAATTTAGCAATATTGTAAAAGCCTTTTTTGAGTTTCAACCATCCTTCGGGACTTGAGGGGAAAAAAATATAATCATTACAATGTTTCAAAATTGATTCAAGCACTTTTGGGAAAAATCCACTAAATGCAGATTGACTAATTCCTGAAACTTCTGCAGCTGTACTCTGGAAAGAACCAGATGCAAGAAAATGTAGGGTGGCTAGTAGTTTTGTGAGTCCACTAATTGCATAATTTCGTCGTGTTTTAGGACAAATATCATCCTTTATCTTATTAAATAAATCATGAATGGCCTTGCTGGATAATCTGAATAATCTAATTATTTTCCTTTCGCTCATCCCAGAGAGAGTTCTTCTTTTTCTATAAACTCTTTTCTTTTGATGGTAAATTCTGTCAGTTGTAGTAGTAGAATTCTGCTCTCTAACATATTTTCTATTAGACCTTGCAACTATCACTCCAAGTAGCACTCTTAGCAATTGTAGCTTGAGAATCATCTAGATTAAAATAGAAATATTTAAAATCAGAGTTATCTTTGTTTTTACATTATAACTATTTTTATTCTAAATAATTAGACATTTCACTATTTAGAAACATTAGTGAAAATTCACATTGTGTTTGAGTTGAAGCCAGGGTCCCCACAGAGGTGTAGACAGGTCCTGTGTGTTGGAAGATGGCGCTGCGGCAGACACGGTTTTTACATTGTAAATTGAGTTCCTTTATGTGGCTGATTCCTGTTTATATGCACACTTGTTTTTTGAGGAATTAATTTTTTAAAGTTCCACCTAGTAAGGTGGCTCTATAGTTTTTTTTTTATTTTTTAGTTAATGCGTGTGTGATGGTATAAATCTTAGCACAATATTAACACTTAAGTTGTACATTTGTGACACATATATTTCATTCCTCTCATATGTTCATCCTCCTTTGGCCAGAGTTTTTCAGTAACTGGTTCCTGGGAGCAGAATCAGAGGTAATTTATCTATATATGTGCCTGTCTCCAGTGAATATACTCTATTTCCCATTGTCTCTAGTCCATCCATCAGTATCCCATAAGGAATACATGACAAGTAATTACCGGTAGGAATTAAATTCCTACAGTATTTTGGTACTTGTTTAGTTTCACAGTGCCACCACGCGCACTGCTGAACTTTCAAAACTTGGCAGGTTGCTGCCGTGTGCCCGCTATAGCCGGAAAGCTTGGCCGCACTAGCTATATTGCTCTGTTATGTAATGTATTGTAGCATGAAAAAAGGGGGTTTCATAAACTTGAAACCCATATCAAACCTGCTACACTATAATTTGTACGCTTATACGTCTAATTCTAGACTCTCTATAAACCACACAACTAAATCTAGACGGTAATGCGTCTAAATGTAGTAGCCACTAGCGTCACACTATTAAACCTGTCAACAATGACACGTGTTGACAAAGTAGCGGTCTAGCATGTAAATTCCACAAAACATGTGACCCAAAGGCGTATGAGCTCAGCGAGCCCATGATGAGTGGAGGATCGCGTCCCACGACTTATAAAATCAACTCCACACCAACGCGGGTCATGAAAAAAGTCGAGGGACGCGAACAACATGAGACGCCTGAGTCCTTGGATGCTTTGGGTTCATATGGATTGTGGAATTTACCTGGTCAACCGCTATTTCATCAACACGTGTCATTGCTGACAGGTTTAATAGTGTGTCGCTAGTGACAACTATCTACCCCTTCTTCATGGAGATTCGGACACGTTACTATCTAAATCTACACGCACAATCAGTTATAAGCTGGAAGTGTATATTTAGACGCTAGTTTGTCTAAATCTAGAAGCTAAAGCATAGAGCCTAGAGTTAGACGAATAAGCGTCAAAATTGTAGCATAGCTAGTTTCAGAGGGGTGTCGAGATGAAGAGACCCCCGTTTAACATGCTACATTACATTACATTACAGCCAAGCTTTCCGGCTCAAGCAGGCAAACGGCAGCAGATATCACTGGCAACCTGCCAAGTTTTGAAAGGGCAACAGTGCGCGTTGAGGCGATGTGAAACAAGTACTACTATTTCTGAGAATAGCAGTTTGAGCTGCAATGCTGGTGAAACCAAAAATTTGTTCAAAGCAGTACACATGCAACCGAGCAGAGGACTACTATCATACACCACCTTTCATGTTAGGTGGAGTTGATCTAACATCCAAGGCCCCACTTTGCCGTTCAATGCATAATTGATGACCGCATAGCTTATAACATATGCAGCCATTATTGCATGGTAATGCTCTTGCCATTGAAGCTACCAGTTACAATGATGCACCGGTGCTGGATTTCTGGTTTGTCGATCTGCGCATGTGCAAACACCCTGAAGCGGCCACATTTCACGCTGGAATGTAACCGTGACGGATCACTCAAACAGCAGAGCGGTATGAAGCACATAGCCATCTGCAAGGAATCAACATCTGATGGCAATTGCTTCCACAGCGCTAACCCTGCGATCGAAGGATACAGCATACTTAAATGATACATAATCTACCCCTATGGCAGCACTTTTAATTATGCTGTGTTTTTTTAAAGGTAATGCAACCTGCTCATGGGTTGGAATATTGTTTCGCAGTAATGAGTAACAAATTCCGTTATCAGGATTTTTAAAACAAAAAGGGCCATTATCAGCCAACTAGACATTCTTCTACTTTCATCAATGCAGAGAGCGGGAAGCTATAACATCCGCGCCCTGTTAACGCCGGCATCCACATTTCAATCAATGCAAAGTGAGGGATCTGTCAGGGATCCCTCCCAGCGTGCCTTGCAGCCATTGCCGAGCTCTGCACATGAGCAGATGGACTACCAGGTCAAAGAACGGGAATTCCTGTGCGGAAGAAACATCACAAGGGACAGCTGGATTCACAAGTGCTATCCCTTGAGTTAGTGACCGCATATGTTATAAATGCGTTGTCCGTCAATAATGGGCGGTGGATGTTAGAGCATCCCACCCCATGACACAATATACAGACGGATAGTGATGAGCACGGAAGCCTGGAGTGATGATGGGGGAGATTCTTTATATCAAAAAACTGGCAAAAAGACATCTATTTGTGGTTTCAATTTCAAATACATTCTGGGTTGCTATACGCCCACATATCGCGGGGTTACTGGCCCAGAGCTCATCGCCAGAACAATATAAGCCTATTGCCGTCTATAGCGTCTTAAACTCCCACTGCTCGGCAATAATGTCCACCACCCCGCATTGCCCCCCGTCCTTACCTGTGTCCAGTCAACACTTAGTTGAGCCTCCAGGACCTGTGACCTCCTCCCTGCACAGATCCTATTCCAGGTGCATGGAGAAGGGGAGTCTGTCACCACAGCAGCGCGGGGTGAGGAAAGGGAGGAGAGAACCACCTGCTCCCCCTGGGACCCGTTGACTCTCAACGAAAAAGACAGCTCTTAACACAAGAGCTGTCCTTTGCTATAATTATCGCATATCTTACAGCATTATGTGTGTGATGGCCGGCGAAAGGGCAGCAGAGGTGGGGCCAGATGATAGAGCATCATGCCCAATGTCATACCATCACCGTCTAAAGTCGGGATGCAATAACATCCTCCTCCCCATTTTGTCCGGCCGTTGCATTTTTAGCAACGGAATATGCTATAAACTAACGCAAGTGACAACTCTTGCCATAATAGCTGCCCCTTACCATTCAGCGCCACCCATGGGGTGGAATTCTATAACATCCACAGCCACATTTTGCCGGCATCCGCGCACTTAGAGGCCCATTTATTAATTAACATTTGCGGCTAAATAAATTTTACAACAAATATTAAGTATCACCCCAATGTATCAAAGGGGGACCACAGCAGGAATCTCCGATCCCTGATGCAATCCCCTCTGTAGCACCGCCAGATGCATCCCCCATAGGTTTCTATGGGGATGTGAAGCTGACCGATGTATCAACATCGGCCAGCCCAGCTCCACTTCCCTGGGCTATCACCATCCAGGGATAGCGATAGCCCACTGTAGCCTATGGCTTAGGGATCACACTGACCTGCTGGGCAGTACAATCAGAGGGGTCATTGGGGGGCAGCTCATAACTGCGCGTGCACTGACCCCCGCGGCTTCGAGGTTATGGCATCGCAGGACTTTCAGAGCCCTGTACCTGCTGTCCCTGGGATGATACAACCCGGGAATAGTATCACATTTCACAATGCGATAATGAGCGATAATATTGTGCACAGATCACATTGTAAATGCGATCATTATATTCCATAACATGTGTGGATATTAATGCAAGGGTCAGCTCTTGCGATAAGAGCTGTCCCTTGCGATGTGGTGCCATCGCTGGATTTCCAGGAGTCCATCGGCGCTTGCACAGACCTCCAGTCACAATCCGCAGGGCAGGCTAGGAGGAATTCGTGACGGATCCCTCAAACAGTGCAGCGGGAAAAAAAAAAAGTTTCGACAGGTATTCACCAGCTTCCACTGGCTATTCCCTCCGCAACACTGCCACTGCAGGTGGATGTTATACAGGGTTGCCAACCCTCCCGGAATTTCTGGGACTCTCCCGAAATTCGCGGGCCCCTCCTTGCCCCCCAGAAGGGTGGGCACAACCCTCCCGCAAGCTCTGTGACCCCCACTGAGTCCCGAGATTGCTGCATTTAATGCTGCAATCCGCGGGTTTCAGGGAAGGGGCAGAGCCAAAACGTCACAATTGTGATGTTTTAGTACCGCCCCCTCTACAGAGAGCCTTGAATTTGCCTCAAAATAAAGAATGGGGGGGCTTAATAACGTTACCGCCAAGCACCACCCCCCAGACAGGTAATGGTAATCTCCTCTCCGGGCTTCAGGAGATATTCAAAGTCGGCTTCCCTGATATTATAGCAACTAGTATGACCAATCCCGGGATTGTGATCGGCGGGATCCCGGGATTTGGCCTAATAATCACCGGGATTTCAAACCCGGGATTGGATCTTCCAATCCCAGGATTTCGGGGTTAGACTGCGCATGCGCAGTCTAATGCTGGCCAACGTCTGAGCTTGAGCTCAGATGCTGCCGGGCTTCTCCCATCCCGGGCAGCGCTGCTCTGCGCAGCGTGATGACGTGAGAGGTCAAGCTGCGCAGAGCCAAGAACCTGCACCCCGACGGACGCCGTACAGCGCACCCGCCCGCCGTCCACCTCTATCTCCAGGCCCACCGCCTGCCAGGCAAAGTGCCTGCCCGCCCGCCCGCCAGGCTCCCCAGCCACACCGCAAAGTAAGTATATATGCGGGGCGGCCGGGGAGTTTGATTTTAAAAAATGGGGAGCCAAACCCGTGATCCCGGGAATCCCGGGATCTGGCATTTTTCCATCCCGAATCCCGGGATTGAATAATACATATATATATATTTATATATATATATATATATATGTATATATATGTGTCTGTATATATATATATATATATATATATATATATATATATATATACATACATATATATATATATATAGATGTGTATATATATATATACATAGATGTGCATATATATATATATATATATATATATATATATACATATATATATATATACATACATACATATATAGATATATATATACATATATATATATACATACATATATACATATATATACATATATATACACACATATATATACATATACATATATATATATATATATATATTAGACAAAAAGAATACAGCCAGTAAAAGTGCCTCCAACAAACAAATCACCTCAGACAGGAAGGCCATTGTCTGTCACCACATACAAAAATAGACAAAACAAAAAAAAGTCGATTTATTACTTTTAAAACACTATTAGGGGCAACAATACTGTAAACCTCGAAAGTTACTTAAAAATAACTGTACCTCTCCGCTATACAGAGGAGGCGAGGTACAACGCTGGTTCACTAGCGCGGCGGGTGTAATAGCATACGGTGCGCGCGCATCCCCTGTACAACCCTGTGGGGAGAGCAGCGCGCACCGAAAACCTCCAGAATGCGGAAGTGTTGAGAGAAACACTTCACCGCAGGAGGATAAAGAATACGGCGGCGCCGAAAAGGACCCGGAATCGCGGCGGTGAGTTATATTGCATCCCGCCCTAAGTCATGTTTCCCATATTTTCCCTTCCCAGATACAAGCCAGTTTGAGTGTTTGGGGCACTTTTTAGCTAAAATCATCCTACAGGGCCTAACTGCATATGCTAAAGCCTGCCTATTTTGAATGGTGTAGTGGCCCCTGCAACCTCCAAAAATATCAGGACTTACTTCCCCAATAACCTGCTAACTCACCCCTGAAATACATACTTATTCACCCAATTTTGTTCATTGGACTCATTTCTCATTTGAAATGCCCATTTTTGGGGGTCCAGAAATGTGCGTCTTTAAAAGGTGATTTCTACGATACCCCACTTTTGCTCGTCGGACCTCAACTTTTCCCGTAAACGCAGAAAAACCGCAATTTTCAGGAGAAACGAGACAGACATCCCCTCCCTCTGCCACCCACCCGCCCGACTGAAAGCCAGCCATTAGACATGCACAGATAGTTCTGAGGGTCTGTCTGTGATGTCATAAAGGGCCTGCTGATCAATGGGCAGCTTTCTGATTGGCTGCTGTATTTGATTGACAGATGGAAGCTGGCAGCTGATTGGCTGTCTAGCCTAAAGTGCTTTACACACCTCCCTGATGGTACCACTGGCTAAGACTCCACCTCAGCTCATTGGGTAATGAAAAATTTAGAACAATTGATGGATGAAAGCAGGCAGGCCGGCCATTTTGGGACGCTCATTGGACTTGTTTAATGCAATGCACCTTTGTATTTTCACATGCATTCGCTTCATGCTGTAACCACTGTGCATAAAAATTTGGAAACATGGCATACAGTGTATCATTTGGTGTCTAAGTCATGTTTCCCATATTTTCCCTTCCCAGATACAAGCCCGTTTGAGTGTTTGGGGCACTTTTTAGCTAAAATCATCCTACAGGGCCTAACTGCATATGCTAAAGCCTGCCTATTTTGAATGGTGTAGTGGCCCCTGCAACCTCCAAAAATATCAGGACTTACTTCCCCAATAACCTGCTAACGCACCCCTGAAATACATACTTATTCACCCAATTTTGTTCATTGGACTCATTTCTCATTTGAAATGCCCATTTTTGGGGGTCCAGAAATGTGCGTCTTTAAAAGGTGATTTCTACGATACCCCACTTTTGCTCGTCGGACCTCAACTTTTCCCGTAAACGCAGAAAAACCGCAATTTTCAGGAGAAACGAGACAGACATCCCCTCCCTCTGCCACCCACCCGCCCAACTGAAAGCCAGCCATTAGACATGCACAGATAGTTCTGAGGGTCTGTCTGTGATGTCATAAAGGGCCTGCTGATCAATGGGCAGCTTTCTGATTGGCTGCTGTATTTGATTGACAGATGGAAGCTTGCAGCTGATTGGCTGTCTAGCCTAAAGTGCTTTACACATATCCCTGATGGTACCACTGGCTAAGACTCCACCTCAGCTCATTGGATAATGAAAAATTTAGAACAATTGATGGATGAAAGCAGGCAGGCCGGCCATTTTGGGACGCTCATTGGACTTGTTTAATGCAATGCACCTTTGTATTTTCACATGCATTCGCTTCATGCTGTAACCACTGTGCATAAAAATTTGGAAACATGGCATACAGTGTATCATTTGGTGTCTAAGTCATGTTTCCCATATTTTCCCTTCCCAGATACAAGCCCGTTTGAGTGTTTGGGGCACTTTTTAGCTAAAATCATCCTACAGGGCCTAACTGCATATGCTAAAGCCTGCCTATTTTGAATGGTGTAGTTGCCCCTGCAACCTCCAAAAATATCAGGATTTACTTCCCCAATAACCTGCTAACTCACCCCTGAAATACATACTTATTCACCCTATTTTGTTAATTGGACTCATTTCTCATTTGAAATGCCCATTTTTGGGGGGCCAGAAATGTGCGTCTTTAAAAGGTGATTTCTAGGATACCCCACTTTTGCGCGACGGACCTCAACTTTTCCCGTAAACGCAGAAAAACCGCAATTTTCAGGAGAAACGAGACAGACATCCCCTCCCTCTGCCACCCACCCGCCCAACTGACAGCCAGCCATTAGACATGCACAGATAGTTCTGAGGGTCTGTCTGTGATGTCATAAAGGGCCTGCTGATCAATGGGCAGCTTTCTGATTGGCTGCTGTATTTGATTGACAGATGGAAGCTGGCAGCTGATTGGCTGTCTAGCCTAAAGTGCTTTACACACCTCCCTGATGGTACCACTGGCTAAGACTCCACCTCAGCTCATTGGGTAATGAAAAATTTAGAACAATTGATGGATGAAAGCAGGCAGGCTGGCCATTTTGGGACGCTCAGTGGACTTGTTTAATGCAATGCACCTTTGTATATTCACATGCATTCGCTTCATGCTGTAACCACTGTGCATAAAAATTTGGAAACATGGCATACAGTGTATCATTTGGTGTCTAAGTCATGTTTCCCATATTTTCCCTTCCCAGATACAAGTCCGTTTGAGTGTTTGGGGCACTTTTTAGCTAAAATCATCCTACAGGGCCTAACTGCATATGCTAAAGCCTGCCTATTTTGAATGGTGTAGTGGCCCCTGCAACCTCCAAAAATATCAGGACTTACTTCCCCAATAACCTGCTAACTCACCCCTGAAATACATACTTATTCACGCTATTTTGTTCATTGGACTCATTTCTCATTTGAAATGCCCATTTTTGGGGAGCCAGAAATGTGCGTCTTTAAAAGGTGATTTCTACGATACCCCACTTTTGCGCGTCGTACCTCAACTTTTCCCGTAAACGCAGAAAAACCGCAATTTTCAGGAGAAACGAGACAGACATCCCCTCCCTCTGCCACCCACCCGCCCAACTGAAAGCCAGCCATTAGACATGCACAGATAGTTCTGAGGGTCTGTCTGTGATGTCATAAAGGGCCTGCTGATCAATGGGCAGCTTTCTGATTGGCTGCTGTATTTGATTGACAGATGGAAGCTGGCAGCTGATTGGCTGTCTAGCCTAAAGTGCTTTACACACCTCCCTGATGATGCCACTGGCTAAGACTCCACCTCAGCTCATTGGGTAATGAAAAATTTAGAACAATTGATGGATGAAAGCAGGCAGGCCGGCCATTTTGGGACGCTCATTGGACTTGTTTAATGCAATGCACCTTTGTATTTTCACATGCATTCGCTTCATGCTGTAACCACTGTGCATAAAAATGTGTAAACATGGCATACAGTGTATCATTTGGTGTCAAAGTCATGTTTCCCATATTTTCCCTTCCCAGATACAAGCCCGTTTGAGTGTTTGGGGCACTTTTTAGCTAAAATCATCCTACAGGGCCTAACTGCATATGCTAAAGCCTGCCTATTTTGAATGGTGTAGTGGCCCCTGCAACCTCCAAAAATATCAGGACTTACTTCCCCAATAACCTGCTAACTCACCCCTGAAATACATACTTATTCACCCTATTTTGTTAATTGGACTCATTTTTCATTTGAAATGCCCATTTTTGGGGGGCCAGAAATGTGCGTCTTTAAAAGGTGATTTCTAGGATACCCCACTTTTGCGCGACGGACCTCAACTTTTCCCGTAAACGCAGAAAAACCGCAATTTTCAGGAGAAACGAGACAGACATCCCCTCCCTCTGCCACCCACCCGCCCAACTGAAAGCCAGCCATTAGACATGCACAGATAGTTCTGAGGGTCTGTCTGTGATGTCATAAAGGGCCTGCTGATCAATGGGCAGCTTTCTGATTGGCTGCTGTATTTGATTGACAGATGGAAGCTGGCAGCTGATTGGCTGTCTAGCCTAAAGTGCTTTACACACCTCCCTGATGATGCCACTGGCTAAGACTCCACCTCAGCTCATTGGATAATGAAAAATTTAGAACAATTGATGGATGAAAGCAGGCAGGCCGGCCATTTTGGGACGCTCATTGGACTTGTTTAATGCAATGCACCTTTGTATTTTCACATGCATTCGCTTCATGCTGTAACCACTGTGCATAAAAATTTGGAAACATGGCATACAGTGTATCATTTGGTGTCTAAGTCATGTTTCCCATATTTTCCCTTCCCAGATACAAGCCCGTTTGAGTGTTTGGGGCACTTTTTAGCTAAAATCATCCTACAGGGCCTAACTGCATATGCTAAAGCCTGCCTATTTTGAATGGTGTAGTTGCCCCTGCAACCTCCAAAAATATCAGGACTTACTTCCCCAATAACCTGCTAACTCACCCCTGAAATACATACTTATTCACGCTATTTTGTTCATTGGACTCATTTCTCATTTGAAATGCCCATTTTTGGGGAGCCAGAAATGTGCGTCTTTAAAAGGTGATTTCTACGATACCCCACTTTTGCGCGTCGGACCTCAACTTTTCCCGTAAACGCAGAAAAACCGCAATTTTCAGGAGAAACGAGACAGACATCCCCTCCCTCTGCCACCCACCCGCCCAACTGAAAGCCAGCCATTAGACATGCACAGATAGTTCTGAGGGTCTGTCTGTGATGTCATAAAGGGCCTGCTGATCAATGGGCAGCTTTCTGATTGGCTGCTGTATTTGATTGACAGATGGAAGCTGGCAGCTGATTGGCTGTCTAGCCTAAAGTGCTTTACACACCTCCCTGATGATGCCACTGGCTAAGACTCCACCTCAGCTCATTGGGTAATGAAAAATTTAGAACAATTGATGGATGAAAGCAGGCAGGCCGGCCATTTTGGGACGCTCATTGGACTTGTTTAATGCAATGCACCTTTGTATTTTCACATGCATTCGCTTCATGCTGTAACCACTGTGCATAAAAATTTGTAAACATGGCATACAGTGTATCCTTTGGTGTCTAAGTCATGTTTCCCATATTTTCCCTTCCCAGATACAAGTCCGTTTGAGTGTTTGGGGCACTTTTTAGCTAAAATCATCCTACAGGGCCTAACTGCATATGCTAAAGCCTGCCTATTTTGAATGGTGTAGTGGCCCCTGCAACCTCCAAAAATATCAGGACTTACTTCCCCAATAACCTGCTAACTCACCCCTGAAATACATACTTATTCACGCTATTTTGTTCATTGGACTCATTTCTCATTTGAAATGCCCATTTTTGGGGAGCCAGAAATGTGCGTCTTTAAAAGGTGATTTCTACGATACCCCACTTTTGCGCGTCGGACCTCAACTTTTCCCGTAAACGCAGAAAAACCGCAATTTTCAAGAGAAACGAGACAGACATCCCCTCCCTCTGCCACCCACCCGCCCAACTGAAAGCCAGCCATTAGACATGCACAGATAGTTCTGAGGGTCTGTCTGTGATGTCATAAAGGGCCTGCTGATCAATGGGCAGCTTTCTGATTGGCTGCTGTATTTGATTGACAGATGGAAGCTGGCAGCTGATTGGCTGTCTAGCCTAAAGTGCTTTACACACCTCCCTGATGATGCCACTGGCTAAGACTCCACCTCAGCTCATTGGGTAATGAAAAATTTAGAACAATTGATGGATGAAAGCAGGCAGGCCGGCCATTTTGGGACGCTCATTGGACTTGTTTAATGCAATGCACCTTTGTATTTTCACATGCATTCGCTTCATGCTGTAACCACTGTGCATAAAAATTTGGAAACATGGCATACAGTGTATCATTTGGTGTCTAAGTCATGTTTCCCATATTTTCCCTTCCCAGATACAAGCCAGTTTGAGTGTTTGGGGCACTTTTTAGCTAAAATCATCCTACAGGGCCTAACTGCATATGCTAAAGCCTGCCTATTTTGAATGGTGTAGTGGCCCCTGCAACCTCCAAAAATATCAGGACTTACTTCCCCAATAACCTGCTAACTCACCCCTGAAATACATACTTATTCACCCAATTTTGTTCATTGGACTCATTTCTCATTTGAAATGCCCATTTTTGGGGGTCCAGAAATGTGCGTCTTTAAAAGGTGATTTCTACGATACCCCACTTTTGCTCGTCGGACCTCAACTTTTCCCGTAAACGCAGAAAAACCGCAATTTTCAGGAGAAACGAGACAGACATCCCCTCCCTCTGCCACCCACCCGCCCGACTGAAAGCCAGCCATTAGACATGCACAGATAGTTCTGAGGGTCTGTCTGTGATGTCATAAAGGGCCTGCTGATCAATGGGCAGCTTTCTGATTGGCTGCTGTATTTGATTGACAGATGGAAGCTGGCAGCTGATTGGCTGTCTAGCCTAAAGTGCTTTACACACCTCCCTGATGGTACCACTGGCTAAGACTCCACCTCAGCTCATTGGATAATGAAAAATTTAGAACAATTGATGGATGAAAGCAGGCAGGCCGGCCATTTTGGGACGCTCATTGGACTTGTTTAATGCAATGCACCTTTGTATTTTCACATGCATTCGCTTCATGCTGTAACCACTGTGCATAAAAATTTGGAAACATGGCATACAGTGTATCATTTGGTGTCTAAGTCATGTTTCCCATATTTTCCCTTCCCAGATACAAGCCCGTTTGAGTGTTTGGGGCACTTTTTAGCTAAAATCATCCTACAGGGCCTAACTGCATATGCTAAAGCCTGCCTATTTTGAATGGTGTAGTGGCCCCTGCAACCTCCAAAAATATCAGGACTTACTTCCCCAATAACCTGCTAACTCACCCCTGAAATACATACTTATTCACCCAATTTTGTTCATTGGACTCATTTCTCATTTGAAATGCCCATTTTTGGGGGTCCAGAAATGTGCGTCTTTAAAAGGTGATTTCTACGATACCCCACTTTTGCTCGTCGGACCTCAACTTTTCCCGTAAACGCAGAAAAACCGCAATTTTCAGGAGAAACGAGACAGACATCCCCTCCCTCTGCCACCCACCCGCCCGACTGAAAGCCAGCCATTAGACATGCACAGATAGTTCTGAGGGTCTGTCTGTGATGTCATAAAGGGCCTGCTGATCAATGGGCAGCTTTCTGATTGGCTGCTGTATTTGATTGACAGATGGAAGCTGGCAGCTGATTGGCTGTCTAGCCTAAAGTGCTTTACACATATCCCTGATGGTACCACTGGCTAAGACTCCACCTCAGCTCATTGGATAATGAAAAATTTAGAACAATTGATGGATGAAAGCAGGCAGGCCGGCCATTTTGGGACGCTCATTGGACTTGTTTAATGCAATGCACCTTTGTATTTTCACATGCATTCGCTTCATGCTGTAACCACTGTGCATAAAAATTTGGAAACATGGCATACAGTGTATCATTTGGTGTCTAAGTCATGTTTCCCATATTTTCCCTTCCCAGATACAAGCCCGTTTGAGTGTTTGGGGCACTTTTTAGCTAAAATCATCCTACAGGGCCTAACTGCATATGCTAAAGCCTGCCTATTTTGAATGGTGTAGTTGCCCCTGCAACCTCCAAAAATATCAGGATTTACTTCCCCAATAACCTGCTAACTCACCCCTGAAATACATACTTATTCACCCTATTTTGTTAATTGGACTCATTTCTCATTTGAAATGCCCATTTTTGGGGGGCCAGAAATGTGCGTCTTTAAAAGGTGATTTCTAGGATACCCCACTTTTGCGCGACGGACCTCAACTTTTCCCGTAAACGCAGAAAAACCGCAATTTTCAGGAGAAACGAGACAGACATCCCCTCCCTCTGCCACCCACCCGCCCAACTGACAGCCAGCCATTAGACATGCACAGATAGTTCTGAGGGTCTGTCTGTGATGTCATAAAGGGCCTGCTGATCAATGGGCAGCTTTCTGATTGGCTGCTGTATTTGATTGACAGATGGAAGCTGGCAGCTGATTGGCTGTCTAGCCTAAAGTGCTTTACACACCTCCCTGATGGTACCACTGGCTAAGACTCCACCTCAGCTCATTGGGTAATGAAAATTTTAGAACAATTGATGAATGAAAGCAGGCAGGCTGGCCATTTTGGGACGCTCAGTGGACTTGTTTAATGCAATGCACCTTTGTATATTCACATGCATTCGCTTCATGCTGTAACCACTGTGCATAAAAATTTGGAAACATGGCATACAGTGTATCATTTGGTGTCTAAGTCATGTTTCCCATATTTTCCCTTCCCAGATACAAGTCCGTTTGAGTGTTTGGGGCACTTTTTAGCTAAAATCATCCTACAGGGCCTAACTGCATATGCTAAAGCCTGCCTATTTTGAATGGTGTAGTGGCCCCTGCAACCTCCAAAAATATCAGGACTTACTTCCCCAATAACCTGCTAACTCACCCCTGAAATACATACTTATTCACGCTATTTTGTTCATTGGACTCATTTCTCATTTGAAATGCCCATTTTTGGGGAGCCAGAAATGTGCGTCTTTAAAAGGTGATTTCTACGATACCCCACTTTTGCGCGTCGGACCTCAACTTTTCCCGTAAACGCAGAAAAACCGCAATTTTCAGGAGAAACGAGACAGACATCCCCTCCCTCTGCCACCCACCCGCCCAACTGAAAGCCAGCCATTAGACATGCACAGATAGTTCTGAGGGTCTGTCTGTGATGTCATAAAGGGCCTGCTGATCAATGGGCAGCTTTCTGATTGGCTGCTGTATTTGATTGACAGATGGAAGCTGGCAGCTGATTGGCTGTCTAGCCTAAAGTGCTTTACACACCTCCCTGATGATGCCACTGGCTAAGACTCCACCTCAGCTCATTGGGTAATGAAAAATTTAGAACAATTGATGGATGAAAGCAGGCAGGCCGGCCATTTTGGGACGCTCATTGGACTTGTTTAATGCAATGCACCTTTGTATTTTCACATGCATTCGCTTCATGCTGTAACCACTGTGCATAAAAATTTGGAAACATGGCATACAGTGTATCATTTGGTGTCTAAGTCATGTTTCCCATATTTTCCCTTCCCAGATACAAGCCCGTTTGAGTGTTTGGGGCACTTTTTAGCTAAAATCATCCTACAGGGCCTAACTGCATATGCTAAAGTCTGCCTATTTTGAATGGTGTAGTTGCCCCTGCAACCTCCAAAAATATCAGGATTTACTTTCCCAATAACCTGCTAACTCACCCCTGAAATACATACTTATTCACCCTATTTTGTTAATTGGACTCATTTTTCATTTGAAATGCCCATTTTTGGGGGGCCAGAAATGTGCGTCTTTAAAAGGTGATTTCTAGGATACCCCACTTTTGCGCGACGGACCTCAACTTTTCCCGTAAACGCAGAAAAACCGCAATTTTCAGGAGAAACGAGACAGACATCCCCTCCCTCTGCCACCCACCCGCCCAACTGACAGCCAGCCATTAGACATGCACAGATAGTTCTGAGGGTCTGTCTGTGATGTCATAAAGGGCCTGCTGATCAATGGGCAGCTTTCTGATTGGCTGCTGTATTTGATTGACAGATGGAAGCTGGCAGCTGATTGGCTGTCTAGCCTAAAGTGCTTTACACACCTCCCTGATGGTACCACTGGCTAAGACTCCACCTCAGCTCATTGGGTAATGAAAAATTTAGAACAATTGATGGATGAAAGCAGGCAGGCTGGCCATTTTGGGACGCTCAGTGGACTTGTTTAATGCAATGCACCTTTGTATATTCACATGCATTCGCTTCATGCTGTAACCACTGTGCATAAAAATTTGGAAACATGGCATACAGTGTATCATTTGGTGTCTAAGTCATGTTTCCCATATTTTCCCTTCCCAGATACAAGTCCGTTTGAGTGTTTGGGGCACTTTTTAGCTAAAATCATCCTACAGGGCCTAACTGCATATGCTAAAGCCTGCCTATTTTGAATGGTGTAGTGGCCCCTGCAACCTCCAAAAATATCAGGACTTACTTCCCCAATAACCTGCTAACTCACCCCTGAAATACATACTTATTCACGCTATTTTGTTCATTGGACTCATTTCTCATTTGAAATGCCCATTTTTGGGGAGCCAGAAATGTGCGTCTTTAAAAGGTGATTTCTACGATACCCCACTTTTGCGCGTCGGACCTCAACTTTTCCCGTAAACGCAGAAAAACCGCAATTTTCAGGAGAAACGAGACAGACATCCCCTCCCTCTGCCACCCACCCGCCCAACTGAAAGCCAGCCATTAGACATGCACAGATAGTTCTGAGGGTCTGTCTGTGATGTCATAAAGGGCCTGCTGATCAATGGGCAGCTTTCTGATTGGCTGCTGTATTTGATTGACAGATGGAAGCTGGCAGCTGATTGGCTGTCTAGCCTAAAGTGCTTTACACACCTCCCTGATGATGCCACTGGCTAAGACTCCACCTCAGCTCATTGGGTAATGAAAAATTTAGAACAATTGATGGATGAAAGCAGGCAGGCCGGCCATTTTGGGACGCTCATTGGACTTGTTTAATGCAATGCACCTTTGTATTTTCACATGCATTCGCTTCATGCTGTAACCACTGTGCATAAAAATTTGTAAACATGGCATACAGTGTATCCTTTGGTGTCTAAGTCATGTTTCCCATATTTTCCCTTCCCAGATACAAGCCAGTTTGAGTGTTTGGGGCACTTTTTAGCTAAAATCATCCTACAGGGCCTAACTGCATATGCTAAAGCCTGCCTATTTTGAATGGTGTAGTGGCCCCTGCAACCTCCAAAAATATCAGGACTTACTTCCCCAATAACCTGCTAACTCACCCCTGAAATACATACTTATTCACCCAATTTTGTTCATTGGACTCATTTCTCATTTGAAATGCCCATTTTTGGGGGGCCAGAAATGTGCGTCTTTAAAAGGTGATTTCTACGATACCCCACTTTTGCGCGTCGGACCTCAACTTTTCCCGTAAACGCAGAAAAACCGCAATTTTCAGGAGAAACGAGACAGACATCCCCTCCCTCTGCCAACCACCCGCCCAACTGACAGCCAGCCATTAGACATGCACAGATAGTTCTGAGGGTCTGTCTGTGATGTCATAAAGGGCCTGCTGATCAATGGGCAGCTTTCTGATTGGCTGCTGTATTTGATTGACAGATGGAAGCTGGCAGCTGATTGGCTGTCTAGCCTAAAGTGCTTTACACACCTCCCTGATGGTACCACTGGCTAAGACTCCACCTCAGCTCATTGGGTAATGAAAAATTTAGAACAATTGATGGATGAAAGCAGGCAGGCTGGCCATTTTGGGACGCTCAGTGGACTTGTTTAATGCAATGCACCTTTGTATATTCACATGCATTCGCTTCATGCTGTAACCACTGTGCATAAAAATTTGGAAACATGGCATACAGTGTATCATTTGGTGTCTAAGTCATGTTTCCCATATTTTCCCTTCCCAGATACAAGTCCGTTTGAGTGTTTGGGGCACTTTTTAGCTAAAATCATCCTACAGGGCCTAACTGCATATGCTAAAGCCTGCCTATTTTGAATGGTGTAGTGGCCCCTGCAACCTCCAAAAATATCAGGACTTACTTCCCCAATAACCTGCTAACTCACCCCTGAAATACATACTTATTCACGCTATTTTGTTCATTGGACTCATTTCTCATTTGAAATGCCCATTTTTGGGGAGCCAGAAATGTGCGTCTTTAAAAGGTGATTTCTACGATACCCCACTTTTGCGCGTCGGACCTCAACTTTTCCCGTAAACGCAGAAAAACCGCAATTTTCAGGAGAAACGAGACAGACATCCCCTCCCTCTGCCACCCACCCGCCCAACTGAAAGCCAGCCATTAGACATGCACAGATAGTTCTGAGGGTCTGTCTGTGATGTCATAAAGGGCCTGCTGATCAATGGGCAGCTTTCTGATTGGCTGCTGTATTTGATTGACAGATGGAAGCTGGCAGCTGATTGGCTGTCTAGCCTAAAGTGCTTTACACACCTCCCTGATGATGCCACTGGCTAAGACTCCACCTCAGCTCATTGGGTAATGAAAAATTTAGAACAATTGATGGATGAAAGCAGGCAGGCCGGCCATTTTGGGACGCTCATTGGACTTGTTTAATGCAATGCACCTTTGTATTTTCACATGCATTCGCTTCATGCTGTAACCACTGTGCATAAAAATTTGTAAACATGGCATACAGTGTATCCTTTGGTGTCTAAGTCATGTTTCCCATATTTTCCCTTCCCAGATACAAGCCAGTTTGAGTGTTTGGGGCACTTTTTAGCTAAAATCATCCTACAGGGCCTAACTGCATATGCTAAAGCCTGCCTATTTTGAATGGTGTAGTGGCCCCTGCAACCTCCAAAAATATCAGGACTTACTTCCCCAATAACCTGCTAACTCACCCCTGAAATACATACTTATTCACCCAATTTTGTTCATTGGACTCATTTCTCATTTGAAATGCCCATTTTTGGGGGGTCAGAAATGTGCGTCTTTAAAAGGTGATTTCTACGATACCCCACTTTTGCGCGTCGGACCTCAACTTTTCCCGTAAACGCAGAAAAACCGCAATTTTCAGGAGAAACGAGACAGACATCCCCTCCCTCTGCCACCCACCCGCCCAACTGACAGCCAGCCATTAGACATGCACAGATAGTTCTGAGGGTCTGTCTGTGATGTCATAAAGGGCCTGCTGATCAATGGGCAGCTTTCTGATTGGCTGCTGTATTTGATTGACAGATGGAAGCTGGCAGCTGATTGGCTGTCTAGCCTAAAGTGCTTTACACACCTCCCTGATGGTACCACTGGCTAAGACTCCACCTCAGCTCATTGGATAATGAAAAATTTAGAACAATTGATGGATGAAAGCAGGCAGGCCGGCCATTTTGGGACGCTTAGTGGACTTGTTTAATGCAATGCACCTTTGTATTTTCACAAGCATTCGCTCCATGCTGTAACCACTGTGCATAAAAATTTGGAAACATGGCATACAGTGTATCATTTGGTGTCTAAGTCATGTTTCCCATATTTTACCTTCCCAGATACAATCCCGTTTGAGTGTTTGGCGCACTTTTTAGCTAAAATCTTCCTACGGGGCCTAACTGCATATGCTAAAGCCTGCCTATTTTGAATGGTCTAGTGGCCCCTGCAACCTCCAAAAATATCAGGACTTACTTCCCCAATAACCTGCTAACTCACCCCTGAAATACATACTTATTCACCCTATTTTGTTAATTGGACTCATTTCTCATTTGAAATGCCCATTTTTGGGGGTCCAGAAATGTGCGTCTTTAAAAGGTGATTTCTACGATACCCCACTTTTGCTCTTCGGACCTCAACTTTTCCCGTAAACGCAGAAAAACCGCAATTTTCAGGAGAAACGAGACAGACATCCCCTCCCTCTGCCACCCACCCGCCCAACTGAAAGCCAGCCATTAGACATGCACAGATAGTTCTGAGGGTCTGTCTGTGATGTCATAAAGGGCCTGCTGATCAATGGGCAGCTTTCTGATTGGCTGCTGTATTTGATTGACAGATGGAAGCTGGCAGCTGATTGGCTGTCTAGCCTAAAGTGCTTTACACACCTCCCTGATGGTACCACTGGCTAAGACTCCACCTCAGCTCATTGGATAATGAAAAATTTAGAACAATTGATGGATGAAAGCAGGCAGGCCGGCCATTTTGGGACGCTTATTGGACTTGTTTAATGCAATGCACCTTTGTATATTCACATGCATTCACTTCATGCTGTAACCACTGTGCATAAAAATTTGGAAACATGGCATACAGTGTATCATTTGGTGTCTAAGTCATGTTTCCCATGTTTTTCCTTCCCAGATACTAGCCCGTTTGAATGTTTGGGGCACTTTTTAGCTAAAATCATCCTACAGGGCCTAACTGCATATGCTAAAGCCTTCCTATTTTGAATGGTGTAGTGGCCCCTGCAACCTCCAAAAATATCAGGACTTACTTCCCCAATAACCTGCTAACTCACCCCTGAAATACATACTTATTCACCCAATTTTGTTCATTGGACTCATTTCTCATTTGAAATGCCCATTTTTGGGGGGCCAGAAATGTGCCTCTTAAAAATGTGATTTCTAGGATACCCCACTTTTGCGCGTCGGACCTCAACTTTTCCCGTAAACGCAGAAAAACCGCAATTTTCAGGAGAAACGAGACAGACATCCCCTCCCTCTGCCACCCACCCGCCCAACTGAAAGCCAGCCATTAGACATGCACAGATAGTTCTGAGGGTCTGTCTGTGATGTCATAAAGGGCCTGCTGATCAATGGGCAGCTTTCTGATTGGCTGCTGTATTTGATTGACAGATGGAAGCTGGCAGCTGATTGGCTGTCTAGCCTAAAGTGCTTTACACACCTCCCTGATGATGCCACTGGCTAAGACTCCACCTCAGCTCATTGGGTAATGAAAAATTTAGAACAATTGATGGATGAAAGTAGGCAGGCCGGCCATTTTGGGACGCTCATTGGACTTGTTTAATGCAATGCACCTTTGTATTTTCACATGCATTCGCTTCATGCTGTAACCACTGTGCATAAAAATTTGTAAACATGGCATACAGTGTATCATTTGGTGTCTAAGTCATGTTTCCCATATTTTCCCTTCCCAGATACAAGCCAGTTTGAGTGTTTGGGGCACTTTTTAGCTAAAATCATCCTACAGGGCCTAACTGCATATGCTAAAGCCTCCCTTTTTTGAATGGTGTAGTGGCCCCTGCAACCTCCAAAAATATCAGGACTTACTTCCCCAATAACCTGCTAACTCACCCCTGAAATACATACTTATTCACCCAATTTTGTTCATTGGACTCATTTCTCATTTGAAATGCCCATTTTTGGGGGGCCAGAAATGTGCGTCTTTAAAAGTTGATTTCTACGATACCCCACTTTTGCGCGTCGGACCTCAACTTTTCCCGTAAACGCAGAAAAACCGCAATTTTCAGGAGAAACGAGACAGACATCCCCTCCCTCTGCCACCCACCCGCCCAACTGAAAGCCAGCCATTAGACATGCACAGATAGTTCTGAGGGTCTGTCTGTGATGTCATAAAGGGCCTGCTGATCAATGGGCAGCTTTCTGATTGGCTGCTGTATTTGATTGACAGATGGAAGCTGGCAGCTGATTGGCTGTCTAGCCTAAAGTGCTTTACACACCTCCCTGATGGTACCACTGGCTAAGACTCCACCTCAGCTCGTTGGATAATGAAAAATTTAGAACAATTGATGGATGAAAGCAGGCAGGCCGGCCATTTTGGGACGCTTAGTGGACTTGTTTAATATGCAATGCACCTTTGTATTTTCACATGCATTCGCTCCATGCTGTAACCACTGTGCATAAAAATTTGGAAACATGGCATACAGTGTATCATTTGGTGTCTAAGTCATGTTTCCCATATTTTACCTTCCCAGATACAATCTCGTTTGAGTGTTTGGCGCACTTTTTAGCTAAAATCTTCCTACGGGGCCTAACTGCATATGCTAAAGCCTGCCTATTTTGAATGGTCTAGTGGCCCCTGCAACCTCCAAAAATATCAGGACTTACTTCCCCAATAACCTGCTAACTCACCCCTGAAATAAATACTTATTCACCCTATTTTGTTAATTGGACTCATTTCTCATTTGAAATGCCCATTTTTGGGGGGCCAGAAATGTGCCTCTTTAAAAGGTAATTTCTACGATACCCCACTTTTGCGCGACGGACCTCAACTTTTCCCGTAAACGCAGAAAAACCGCAATTTTCAGGAGAAACGAGACAGACATCTCCTCCCTCTGCCACCCACCCGCCCAACTGACAGCCAGCCATTAGACATGCACAGATAGTTCTGAGGGTCTGTCTGTGATGTCATAAAGGGCCAGCTGATCAATGGGCAGCTTTCTGATTGGCTGCTGTATTTGATTGACAGATGGAAGCTGGCAGCTGATTGGCTGTCTAGCCTAAAGTGCTTTACACACCTCCCTGATGATGCCACTGGCTAAGACTCCACCTCAGCTCATTGGGTAATGAAAAATTTAGAACAATTGATGGATGAAAGTAGGCAGGCCGGCCATTTTGGGACGCTCATTGGACTTGTTTAATGCAATGCACCTTTGTATTTTCACATGCATTCGCTTCATGCTGTAACCACTGTGCATAAAAATTTGTAAACATGGCATACAGTGTATCATTTGGTGTCTAAGTCATGTTTCCCATATTTTCCCTTCCCAGATACAAGCCAGTTTGAGTGTTTGGGGCACTTTTTAGCTAAAATCATCCTACAGGGCCTAACTGCATATGCTAAAGCCTCCCTTTTTTGAATGGTGTAGTGGCCCCTGCAACCTCCAAAAATATCAGGACTTACTTCCCCAATAACCTGCTAACTCACCCCTGAAATACATACTTATTCACCCAATTTTGTTCATTGGACTCATTTCTCATTTGAAATGCCCATTTTTGGGGGGCCAGAAATGTGCGTCTTTAAAAGTTGATTTCTACGATACCCCACTTTTGCGCGTCGGACCTCAACTTTTCCCGTAAACGCAGAAAAACCGCAATTTTCAGGAGAAACGAGACAGACATCCCCTCCCTCTGCCACCCACCCGCCCAACTGAAAGCCAGCCATTAGACATGCACAGATAGTTCTGAGGGTCTGTCTGTGATGTCATAAAGGGCCTGCTGATCAATGGGCAGCTTTCTGATTGGCTGCTGTATTTGATTGACAGATGGAAGCTGGCAGCTGATTGGCTGTCTAGCCTAAAGTGCTTTACACACCTCCCTGATGGTACCACTGGCTAAGACTCCACCTCAGCTCGTTGGATAATGAAAAATTTAGAACAATTGATGGATGAAAGCAGGCAGGCCGGCCATTTTGGGACGCTTAGTGGACTTGTTTAATATGCAATGCACCTTTGTATTTTCACATGCATTCGCTCCATGCTGTAACCACTGTGCATAAAAATTTGGAAACATGGCATACAGTGTATCATTTGGTGTCTAAGTCATGTTTCCCATATTTTACCTTCCCAGATACAATCTCGTTTGAGTGTTTGGCGCACTTTTTAGCTAAAATCTTCCTACGGGGCCTAACTGCATATGCTAAAGCCTGCCTATTTTGAATGGTCTAGTGGCCCCTGCAACCTCCAAAAATATCAGGACTTACTTCCCCAATAACCTGCTAACTCACCCCTGAAATAAATACTTATTCACCCTATTTTGTTAATTGGACTCATTTCTCATTTGAAATGCCCATTTTTGGGGGGCCAGAAATGTGCCTCTTTAAAAGGTAATTTCTACGATACCCCACTTTTGCGCGACGGACCTCAACTTTTCCCGTAAACGCAGAAAAACCGCAATTTTCAGGAGAAACGAGACAGACATCTCCTCCCTCTGCCACCCACCCGCCCAACTGACAGCCAGCCATTAGACATGCACAGATAGTTCTGAGGGTCTGTCTGTGATGTCATAAAGGGCCTGCTGATCAATGGGCAGCTTTCTGATTGGCTGCTGTATTTGATTGACAGATGGAAGCTGGCAGCTGATTGGCTGTCTAGCCTAAAGTGCTTTACACACCTCCCTGATGGTACCACTGGCTAAGACTCCACCTCAGCTCATTGGGTAATAAAAAATTTAGAACAATTGATGGATGAAAGCAGGCAGGCCGGCCATTTTGGGACGCTCATTGGACTTGTTTAATGCAATGCACCTTTGTATTTTCACATGCATTCGCTTCATGCTGTAACCACTGTGCATAAAAATTTGGAAACATGGCATACAGTGTATCATTTGGTGTCTAAGTCATGTTTCCCATGTTTTTCCTTACCAGATACTAGCCTGTTTGAGTGTTTGGGGCACTTTTTAGCTAAAATCTTCCTACGGGGCCTAACTGCATATGCTAAAGCCTGCCTATTTTGAATGGTGTAGTGGCCCCTGCAACCTCCAAAAATATCAGGACTTACTTCCCCAATAACCTGCTAACTCACCCCTGAAATACATACTTATTCACCCTATTTTGTTAATTGGACTCATTTCTCATTTGAAATGTCCATTTTTGGGGGTCCAGAAATGTGCGTCCTTAAAAGGTGATTTCTACGATACCCCACTTTTGCGCGTCGGACCTCAACTTTTCCCGTAAACGCAGAAAAACCGCAATTTTCAGGAGAAACGAGACAGACATCCCCTCCCTCTGCCACCCAACCGCCCAACTGACAGCCAGCCATTAGACATGCACAGATAGTTCTGAGGGTCTGTCTGTGATGTCATAAAGGGCCTGCTGATCAATGGGCAGCTTTCTGATTGGCTGCTGTATTTGATTGACAGATGGAAGCTGGCAGCTGATTGGCTGTCTAGCCTAAAGTGCTTTACACACCTCCCTGATGATACCACTGGCTAAGACTCCACCTCAGCTCATTGGGTAATGAAAAATTTAGAACAATTGATGGATGAAAGCAGGCAGGCCGGCCATTTTGGGACTCTCAGTGGACTTGTTTAATGCAATGCACCTTTGTATATTCACATGCATTCGCTTCATGCTGTAACCACTGTGCATAAAAATTTGGAAACATGGCATACTGTGTATCATTTGGTGTCTAAGTCATGTTTCCCATATTTTCCCTTCCCAGATACAAGCCCGTTTGAGTGTTTGGGGCACTTTTTAGCTAAAATCATCCTACAGGGCCTAACTGCATATGCTAAAGCCTGCCTATTTTGAATGGTGTAGTGGCCCCTGCAACCTCCAAAAATATCAGGACTTACTTCCCCAATAACCTGCTAACTCACCCCTGAAATACATACTTATTCACCCTATTTTGTTAATTGGACTCATTTCTCTTTTGAAATGCCCATTTTTGGGGAGCTAGAAATGTGCGTCTTTAAAAGGTGATTTCTACGATACCCCACTTTTGCACGTCGGACCTCAACTTTTCCCGTAAACGCAGAAAAACCGCAATTTTCAGGAGAAACGAGACAGACATCCCCTCCCTCTGCCACCCACCCGCCCAACTGAAAGCCAGCCATTAGACATGCACAGATAGTTCTGAGGGTCTGTCTATGATGTCATAAAGGGCCTGCTGATCAATGGGCAGCTTTCTGATTGGCTGCTGTATTTGATTGACAGATGGAAGCTGGCAGCTGATTGGCTGTCTAGCCTAAAGTGCTTTACACACCTCCCTGATGGTACCACTGGCTAAGACTCCACCTCAGCTCATTGGGTAATGAAAAATTTAGAACAATTGATGGATGAAAGCAGGCAGGCCGGCCATTTTGGGACGCTCAGTGGACTTGTTTAATGCAATGCACCTTTGTATATTCACATGCATTCGCTTCATGCTGTAACCACTGTGCATAAAAAATGGGAAACATGGCATACAGTGTATCATTTGGTGTCTAAGTCATGTTTCCCATATTTTCCCTTCCCAGATACAAGCCCGTTTGAGTGTTTGGGGCACTTTTTAGCTAAAATCATCCTACAGGGCCTAACTGCATATGCTAAAGCCTGCCTATTTTGAATGGTGTAGTGGCCCCTGCAACCTCCAAAAATATCAGGACTTACTTCCCCAATAACCTGCTAACTCACCCCTGAAATACATACTTATTCACCCAATTTTGTTCATTGGACTCATTTCGCATTTGAAATGCCCATTTTTGGGGGGCCAGAAATGTGCCTCTTTAAAAAGTGATTTCTAGGATACCCCACTTTTGCGCGTCGGACCTCAACTTTTCCCGTAAACGCAGAAAAACCGCAATTTTCAGGAGAAACGAGACAGACATCCCCTCCCTCTGCCACCCACCCGCCCAACTGAAAGCCAGCCATTAGACATGCACAGATAGTTCTGAGGGTCTGTCTGTGATGTCATAAAGGGCCTGCTGATCAATGGGCAGCTTTCTGATTGGCTGCTGTATTTGATTGACAGATGGAAGCTGGCAGCTGATTGGCTGTCTAGCCTAAAGTGCTTTACACACCTTCCTGATGATGCCACTGGCTAAGACTCCACCTCAGCTCATTGGGTAATGAAAAATTTAGAACAATTGATGGATGAAAGCAGGCAGGCCGGCCATTTTGGGATGCTCAGTGGACTTGTTTAATGCAATGCACCTTTGTATTTTCACATGCATTCGCTTCATGCTGTAACCACTGTGCATAAAAATTTGGAAACATGGCATACAGTGTATCATTTGGTGTCTAAGTCATGTTTCCCATATTTTCCCTTCCCAGATACAAGCCCGTTTGAGTGTTTGGGGCACTTTTTAGCTAAAATCATCCTACAGGGCCTAACTGCATATGCTAAAGCCTGCCTATTTTGAATGGTGTAGTGGCCCCTGCAACCTCCAAAAATATCAGGACTTACTTCCCCAATAACCTGCTAACTCACCCCTGAAATACATACTTATTCACCCTATTTTGTTCATTGGACTCATTTCTCATTTGAAATGCCCATTTTTGGGGAGCCAGAAATGTGCGTCTTTAAAAGGTGATTTCTACGATACCCCACTTTTGCGCGTCGGACCTCAACTTTTCCCGTAAACGCAGAAAAACCGCAATTTTCAGGAGAAACGAGACAGACATCCCCTCCCTCTGCCACCCACCCGCCCAACTGACAGCCAGCCATTAGACATGCACAGATAGTTCTGAGGGTCTGTCTGTGATGTCATAAAGGGCCTGCTGATCAATGGGCAGCTTTCTGATTGGCTGCTGTATTTGATTGACAGATGGAAGCTGGCAGATGATTGGCTGTCTAGCCTAAAGTGCTTTACACACCTCCCTGATGATACCACTGGCTAAGACTCCACCTCAGCTCATTGGGTAATGAAAAATTTAGAACAATTGATGGATGAAAGCAGGCAGGCCGGCCATTTTGGGACGCTCAGTGGACTTGTTTAATGCAATGCACCTTTGTATATTCACATGCATTCGCTTCATGCTGTAACCACTGTGCATAAAAATTTGGAAACATGGCATACAGTGTATCATTTGGTGTCTAAGTCATGTTTCCCATATTTTCCCTTCCCAGATACAAGCCAGTTTGAGTGTTTGGGGCACTTTTTAGCTAAAATCATCCTACAGGGCCTAACTGCATATGCTAAAGCCTGCCTATTTTGAATGGTGTAGTGGCCCCTGCAACCTCCAAAAATATCAGGACTTACTTCCCCAATAACCTGCTAACTCACCCCTGAAATACATACTTATTCACCAATTTTGTTCATTGGACTCATTTCTCATTTGAAATGCCCATTTTTGGGGGGCCAGAAATGTGCGTCTTTAAAAGATGATTTCTACGATACCCCACTTTTGCGCATCGGACCTCAACTTTTCCCGTAAACGCAGAAAAACCGCAATTTTCAGGAGAAACGAGACAGACATCCCCTCCCTCTGCCACCCACCCGCCCAACTGAAAGCCAGCCATTAGACATGCACAGATAGTTCTGAGGGTCTGTCTGTGATGTCATAAAGGGCCTGCTGATCAATGGGCAGCTTTCTGATTGGCTGCTGTATTTGATTGACAGATGGAAGCTGGCAGCTGAATGGCTGTCTAGCCTAAAGTGCTTTACACACCTTCCTGATGATGCCACTGGCTAAGACTCCACCTCAGCTCATTGGGTAATGAAAAATTTAGAACAATTGATGGATGAAAGCAGGCAGGCCGGCCATTTTGGGATGCTCAGTGGACTTGTTTAATGCAATGCACCTTTGTATTTTCACATGCATTCGCTTCATGCTGTAACCACTGTGCATAAAAATTTGGAAACATGGCATACAGTGTATCATTTGGTGTCTAAGTCATGTTTCCCATATTTTCCCTTCCCAGATACAAGCCCGTTTGAGTGTTTGGGGCACTTTTTAGCTAAAATCATCCTACAGGGCCTAACTGCATATGCTAAAGCCTGCCTATTTTGAATGGTGTAGTGGCCCCTGCAACCTCCAAAAATATCAGGACTTACTTCCCCAATAACCTGCTAACTCACCCCTGAAATACATACTTATTCACCCTATTTTGTTCATTGGACTCATTTCTCATTTGAAATGCCCATTTTTGGGGAGCCAGAAATGTGCGTCTTTAAAAGGTGATTTCTACGATACCCCACTTTTGCGCGTCGGACCTCAACTTTTCCCGTAAACGCAGAAAAACCGCAATTTTCAGGAGAAACGAGACAGACATCCCCTCCCTCTGCCACCCACCCGCCCAACTGACAGCCAGCCATTAGACATGCACAGATAGTTCTGAGGGTCTGTCTGTGATGTCATAAAGGGCCTGCTGATCAATGGGCAGCTTTCTGATTGGCTGCTGTATTTGATTGACAGATGGAAGCTGGCAGATGATTGGCTGTCTAGCCTAAAGTGCTTTACACACCTCCCTGATGATACCACTGGCTAAGACTCCACCTCAGCTCATTGGGTAATGAAAAATTTAGAACAATTGATGGATGAAAGCAGGCAGGCCGGCCATTTTGGGACGCTCAGTGGACTTGTTTAATGCAATGCACCTTTGTATATTCACATGCATTCGCTTCATGCTGTAACCACTGTGCATAAAAATTTGGAAACATGGCATACAGTGTATCATTTGGTGTCTAAGTCATGTTTCCCATATTTTCCCTTCCCAGATACAAGCCAGTTTGAGTGTTTGGGGCACTTTTTAGCTAAAATCATCCTACAGGGCCTAACTGCATATGCTAAAGCCTGCCTATTTTGAATGGTGTAGTGGCCCCTGCAACCTCCAAAAATATCAGGACTTACTTCCCCAATAACCTGCTAACTCACCCCTGAAATACATACTTATTCACCAATTTTGTTCATTGGACTCATTTCTCATTTGAAATGCCCATTTTTGGGGGGCCAGAAATGTGCGTCTTTAAAAGATGATTTCTACGATACCCCACTTTTGCGCATCGGACCTCAACTTTTCCCGTAAACGCAGAAAAACCGCAATTTTCAGGAGAAACGAGACAGACATCCCCTCCCTCTGCCACCCACCCGCCCAACTGAAAGCCAGCCATTAGACATGCACAGATAGTTCTGAGGGTCTGTCTGTGATGTCATAAAGGGCCTGCTGATCAATGGGCAGCTTTCTGATTGGCTGCTGTATTTGATTGACAGATGGAAGCTGGCAGCTGATTGGCTGTCTAGCCTAAAGTGCTTTACACACCTTCCTGATGATGCCACTGGCTAAGACTCCACCTCAGCTCATTGGGTAATGAAAAATTTAGAACAATTGATGGATGAAAGCAGGCAGGCCGGCCATTTTGGGATGCTCAGTGGACTTGTTTAATGCAATGCACCTTTGTATTTTCACATGCATTCGCTTCATGCTGTAACCACTGTGCATAAAAATTTGGAAACATGGCATACAGTGTATCATTTGGTGTCTAAGTCATGTTTCCCATATTTTCCCTTCCCAGATACAAGCCCGTTTGAGTGTTTGGGGCACTTTTTAGCTAAAATCATCCTACAGGGCCTAACTGCATATGCTAAAGCCTGCCTATTTTGAATGGTGTAGTGGCCCCTGCAACCTCCAAAAATATCAGGACTTACTTCCCCAATAACCTGCTAACTCACCCCTGAAATACATACTTATTCACCCTATTTTGTTCATTGGACTCATTTCTCATTTGAAATGCCCATTTTTGGGGAGCCAGAAATGTGCGTCTTTAAAAGGTGATTTCTACGATACCCCACTTTTGCGCGTCGGACCTCAACTTTTCCCGTAAACGCAGAAAAACCGCAATTTTCAGGAGAAACGAGACAGACATCCCCTCCCTCTGCCACCCACCCGCCCAACTGACAGCCAGCCATTAGACATGCACAGATAGTTCTGAGGGTCTGTCTGTGATGTCATAAAGGGCCTGCTGATCAATGGGCAGCTTTCTGATTGGCTGCTGTATTTGATTGACAGATGGAAGCTGGCAGATGATTGGCTGTCTAGCCTAAAGTGCTTTACACACCTCCCTGATGATACCACTGGCTAAGACTCCACCTCAGCTCATTGGGTAATGAAAAATTTAGAACAATTGATGGATGAAAGCAGGCAGGCCGGCCATTTTGGGACGCTCAGTGGACTTGTTTAATGCAATGCACCTTTGTATATTCACATGCATTCGCTTCATGCTGTAACCACTGTGCATAAAAATTTGGAAACATGGCATACAGTGTATCATTTGGTGTCTAAGTCATGTTTCCCATATTTTCCCTTCCCAGATACAAGCCAGTTTGAGTGTTTGGGGCACTTTTTAGCTAAAATCATCCTACAGGGCCTAACTGCATATGCTAAAGCCTGCCTATTTTGAATGGTGTAGTGGCCCCTGCAACCTCCAAAAATATCAATACTTACTTCCCCAATAACCTGCTAACTCACCCCTGAAACACATACTTATTCACCAATTTTGTTCATTGGACTCATTTCTCATTTGAAATGCCCATTTTTGGGGGGCCAGAAATGTGTGTCTTTAAAAGATGATTTCTACGATACCCCACTTTTACGCATCGGACCTCAACTTTTCCCGTAAACGCAGAAAAACCGCAATTTTCAGGAGAAACAAGACAGACATCCCCTCCCTCTGCCACCCACCCGCCCAACTGAAAGCCAGCCATTAGACATGCACAGATAGTTCTGAGGGTCTGTCTGTGATGTCATAAAGGGCCTGCTGATCAATGGGCAGCTTTCTGATTGGCTGCTGTATTTGATTGACAGATGGAAGCTGGCAGCTGATTGGCTGTCTAGCCTAAAGTGCTTTACACACCTCCCTGATGGTACCACTGGCTAAGACTCCACCTCAGCTCATTGGATAATGAAAAATTTAGAACAATTGATGGATGAAAGCAGGCAGGTCGGCCATTTTGGGACGCTCATTGGACTTGTTTAATGCAATGCACCTTTGTATTTTCACATGCATTCGCTTCATGCTGTAACCACTGTGCATAAAAATTTGGAAACATGGCATACAGTGTATCATGTGGTGTCTAAGTCATGTTTCCCATATTTTCCCTTCCCAGATACAAGCCCGTTTGAGTGTTTGGGGCACTTTTTAGCTAAAATCATCCTACAGGGCCTAACTGCATATGCTAAAGCCTGCCTATTTTGAATGGTGTAGTTGCCCCTGCAACCTCCAAAAATATCAGGACTTACTTCCCCAATAACCTGCTAACTCACCCCTAAAATACATACTTATTCACCCTATTTTGTTAATTGGACTCATTTCTCATTTAAAATGCACATTTTTGGGGGGCCAGAAATGTGCTTCTTTAAAAGGTAATTTCTACGATACCCCACTTTTGCGCGACGGACCTCAACTTTTCCCGTAAACGCAGAAAAACCGCAATTTTCAGGAGAAACGAGACAGACATCTCCTCCCTCTGCCACCCTCCCGCCCAACTGACAGCCAGCCATTAGACATGCACAGATAGTTCTGAGGGTCTGTCTGTGATGTCATAAAGGGCCTGCTGATCAATGGGCAGCTTTCTGATTGGCTGCTGTATTTGATTGACAGATGGAAGCTGGCAGCTGATTGGCTGTCTAGCCTAAAGTGCTTTACACACCTCCCTGAGGGTACCACTGGCTAAGACTCCACCTCAGCTCATTGGGTAATGAAAAATTTAGAACAATTGATGGATGAAAGCAGGCAGGCCGGCCATTTTGGGACGCTCATTGGACTTGTTTAATGCAATGCACCTTTGTATTTTCACATGCATTCGCTTCACGCTGTAACCACTGTGCATAAAAATTTGGAAACATGGCATACAGTGTATCATTTGGTGTCTAAGTCATGTTTCCCATGATTTTCCTTCCCAGATAATAGCCCGTTTGAGTGTTTGGGGCACTTTTTAGCTAAAATCATCCTACGGGGCCTAACTGCATATGCTAAAGCCTGCCTATTTTGAATGGTGTAGTGGCCCCTGCAACCTCCAAAAATATCAGGACTTACTTCCCCAATAACCTGCTAACTCACCCCTGAAATACATACTTATTCACCCTATTTTGTTAATTGGACTCATTTCTCATTTGAAATGCCCATTTTTGGGGGGCCAGAAATGTGCGTCCTTAAAAGGTGATTTCTACGATACCCCACTTTTGCACGTCGGACCTCAACTTTTCCCGTAAACGCAGAAAAACCGCAATTTTCAGGAGAAACGAGACAGACATCCCCTCCCTCTGCCACCCACCCGCCCAACTGACAGCCAGCCATTAGACATGCACAGATAGTTCTGAGGGTCTGTCTGTGATGTCATAAAGGGCCTGCTGATCAATGGGCAGCTTTCTGATTGGCTGCTGTATTTGATTGACAGATGGAAGCTGGCAGCTGATTGGCTGTCTAGCCTAAAGTGCTTTACACACCTCCCTGATGATACCACTGGCTAAGACTCCACCTCAGCTCATTGGGTAATGAAAAATTTAGAACAATTGATGGATGAAAGCAGGCAGGCCGGCCATTTTGGGACTCTCAGTGGACTTGTTTAATGCAATGCACCTTTGTATATTCACATGCATTCGCTTCATGCTGTAACCACTGTGCATAAAAATTTGGAAACATGGCATACAGTGTATCATTTGGTGTCTAAGTCATGTTTCCCATATTTTCCCTTCCCAGATACAAGCCCGTTTGAGTGTTTGGGGCACTTTTTAGCTAAAATCATCCTACAGGGCCTAACTGCATATGCTAAAGCCTGCCTATTTTGAATGGTGTAGTGGCCCCTGCAACCTCCAAAAATATCAGGACTTACTTCCCCAATAACCTGCTAACTCACCCCTGAAATACATACTTATTTACCCAATTTTGTTCATTGGACTCATTTCTCATTTGAAATGCCCATTTTTGGGGGGCCAGAAATGTGCGTCTTTAAAAGGTGATTTCTACGATACCCCACTTTTGTTTGCCGGACCTCAACTTTTCCCGTAAACGCAGAAAAAAACGCAATTTTCAGGAGAAACGAGACAGACATCCCCTCCCTCTGCCACCCACCCGCCCAACTGACAGCCAGCCATTAGACATGCACAGATAGTTCTGAGGGTCTGTCTGTGATGTCATAAAGGGCCTGCTGATCAATGGACAGCTTTCTGATTGGCTGCTGTATTTGATTGACAGATGGAAGCTGGCAGCTGATTGGCTGTCTAGCCTAAAGTGCTTTACACACCTCCCTGATGATACCACTGGCTAAGACTCCACCTCAGCTCATTGGGTAATGAAACATTTAGAACAATTGATGGATGAAAGCAGGCAGGCCGGCCATTTTGGGACGCTCAGTGGACTTGTTTAATGCAATGCACCTTTGTATATTCACATGCTTTCGCTTCATGCTGTAACCACTGTGCATAAAAATTTGGAAACATGGCATACAGTGTATCATTTGGTGTCTAAGTCATGTTTCCCATATTTTCCCTTCCCAGATACAAGCCCGTTTGAGTGTTTGGGGCACTTTTTAGCTAAAATCATCCTACAGGGCCTAACTGCATATGCTAAAGCCTGCCTATTTTGAATGGTGTAGTGGCCCCTGCAACCTCCAAAAATATCAGGACTTACTTCCCCAATAACCTGCTAACTCACCCCTGAAATACATACTTATTCACCAATTTTGTTCATTGGACTCATTTCTCATTTGAAATGCCCATTTTTGGGGGGGCAGAAATGTGCGTCTTCAAAAGGTGATTTCTAGGATACCCCACTTTTGCGCGACGGACCTCAACTTTTCCCGTAAACGCAGAAAAAACGCAATTTTCAGGAGAAACGAGACAGACATCCCCTCCCTCTGCCACCCACCCGCCAAACTGACAGCCAGCCATTAGACATGCACAGATAGTTCTGAGGGTCTGTCTGTGATGTCATAAAGGGCCTGCTGATCAATGGGCAGCTTTCTGATTGGCTGCTGTATTTGATTGACAGATGGAAGCTGGCAGATGATTGGCTGTCTAGCCTAAAGTGCTTTACACACCTCTCTGATGGTACCACTGGCTAAGACTCCACCTCAGCTCATTGGGTAATGAAAAATTTAGAACAATTGATGGATGAAAGCAGGCAGGCCGGCCATTTTGGGACGCTCATTGGACTTGTTTAATGCAATGCACCTTTGTATTTTCACATGCATTCGCTTCATGCTGCAACCACTGTGCATAAAAATTTGGAAACATGGCATACAGTGTATCATTTGGTGTCTAAGTCATGTTTCCCATGTTTTTACTTCCCAGATAGTAGCCCGTTTGAGTGTTTGGGGCACTTTTAAGCTAAAATCTTCCTACGGGGCCTAACTGCATATGCTAAAGCCTGCCTATTTTGAATGGTCTAGTGGCCCCTGCAACCTCCAAAAATATCAGGACTTACTTCCCCAATAACCTGCTAACTCACCCCTAAAATACATACTTATTCACCCTATTTTGTTAATTGGACTCATTTCTCATTTAAAATGCACATTTTTGGGGGGCCAGAAATGTGCGTCTTTAACCCCTTCCTGACAGAGCCAGTTTTTGCGTTCCTGACAGAGCCCTTTTTTTCAAATCTGACAGGTATCACTTAAGTGGGGATAACTTTTTTTTGCTTTTACTTATCCCTGTGATTTTGAGATTGTTTTTTCGTGACACATTGTACTTCAAGTTAGTGGTAAATTTTCGTCGATACAGTCTGTGTTTTTTTGTGAAAAATACCAAAATGTCGGAAAAAAATGGAAAATTTAGCAATTTGCAAAATGTTAAATTTTCTGCTTGTGAGACAAATAATCATACCACTCAAAATAGTTAATAACTAACATAGACCATATGTCTACTTTATGTTTCCATCATTATTTCAACTTCCTTTTAATTTTTTTGGACACTAGGAGGCTTACAATATGAATAGCAAATTCTCAAATTTTCAAGAAAATTTCAAACACTGATTTTTTTAGGGACCAGTTCAGTTCTGATGTGACTTTGAGGGACTTGTATGTGAGACACCCCCATAAATGATACCATTTCAAAAACTGCACCCCTCACAGTATTCAAAACAGCATTTTGGAAGTTTGTTAACCCTTTAGGTGTTTCACAGGAATTAAAACAAAGTGTAGGTGAAATTTCAAAATTTCATTTTTTTTGCAGATTTGCAATTTTAATACATTTTTCTAAGGAACACAGTACATTTTACTAGAGAAATGTGACTAAAAATTGATTCCTCCAATTCTTTTGTTTTCATAAATATCCTATATGTGGCCCTAGTGTGCACGTTGACCAAACCACAGGCTTCATAATAGAAGGAGCACCTACTTGATTTTGGAGCCTCCTTTTTATGAGATTATTTTTTAGGCACCATGTAGGTTTCTAGGCACCATAAGATGCTAAAATTTAAGAACCCCCCCACAAGTGACCCCATTTTGCAAACTACACCCCTCAGGGAATTCATCTAGGGGTATAGTGTACATTTCAAACCCCCAGGGGTTTCACCAATTGTGGTACAACTGGGCAGTGAAAATGAAAAATTAAATTTTTTACACAAAAATGCAGTTCTGGCTCAAAATTTTTCATTTTCAGAAGGTATGAAGGAGAAAAAGCACCTCAAAATCTGTGCCCCAATTTCTCCCGAGTACGGCAATGCCTCACATGTGACCAAAAAATACCATTTGGGTGCATGGCAGGACTCAGAAAGGAAGGAGTGATTTTTGGATTTTGCAGCTCAGATTCTGGTGGAATGTTGGTGGGTGCTATGTTGCATTAGCAAGACCCCCCAAGCACCAATACAGTGGAACCCCCCCACAAGTGACCCCATTTTGCAAACTACACCCCTCAGGGAATTCATCTAGGGGTATAGTGTACATTTCAAACCCCAAGGGGTTTCACCAATTTTTATACAACTGGGCAGTGAAAATGAAAAATTAAATTTTTTTACACAAAAATGCAGTTCTGGCTCAAAATTTTTCATTTTCATAAGGTATGAAGGAGAAAAAGCACCCCAAAATCTGTGCCCCAATTTCTCCCGAGTATGGCAATGCCTCATATGTGACCAAAAAATACCATTTGGGTGCATGGCAGGACTCAGAAAGGAAGGAGTGATTTTTGGTGGTGGAATGTTGGTGGGTGCTATGTCGCATTAGCAAGACCCCCAAAGCACCAATACAGTGGAACCCCCCCACAAGTGACCCCATTTTGCAAACTACACCCCTCAGGGAATTCATCTAGGGGTATAGTGTACATTTCAAACCCCCAGGGGTTTCACCAATTTTGATACAACTGGGCAGTGAAAATGAAAAATTACACTTTTTTACACAAAAATGCAGTTCTGGCTCAAAATTTTTCATTTTCAGAAGGTATGAAGGAGAAAAAGCACCCCAAAATCTGTGCCCCAATTTCTCCCGAGTATGGCAATGCCTCATATGTGACCAAAAAATACCATTTGGGTGCATGGCAGGACTCAGAAAGGAAGGAGTGATTTTTGGTGGTGGAATGTTGGTGGGTGCTATGTCGCATTAGCAAGACCCCCAAAGCACCAATACAGTGGAACCCCCCACAAGTGACCCCATTTTGCAAACTACACCCCTCAGGGAATTCATCTAGGGGTATAGTGTACATTTCAAACCCCCAGGGGTTTCACCAATTTTGATACAACTGGGCAGTGAAAATGAAAAAATTACATTTTTTTACACAAAAATGCAGTTCTGGCTCAAAATTTTTCATTTTCAGAAGGTATGAAGGAGAAAAAGCACCTCAAAATCTGTGCCCCAATTTCTCCCGAGTACGGCAATGCCTCACATGTGACCAAAAAATACCATTTGGGTGCATGGCAGGACTCAGAAAGGAAGGAGTGATTTTTGGATTTTGCAGCTCAGATTCTGGTGGAATGTTGGTGGGTGCTATGTTGCATTAGCAAGACCCCCCAAGCACCAATACAGTGGAACCCCCCCACAAGTGACCCCATTTTGCAAACTACACCCCTCAGGGAATTCATCTAGGGGTATAGTGTACATTTCAAACCCCAAGGGGTTTCACCAATTTTTATACAACTGGGCAGTGAAAATGAAAAATTACATTTTTTTACACAAAAATGCAGTTCTGGCTCAAAATTTTTCATTTTCATAAGGTATGAAGGAGAAAAAGCACCCCAAAATCTGTGCCCCAATTTCTCCCGAGTATGGCAATGCCTCATATGTGACCAAAAAATACCATTTGGGTGCATGGCAGGACTCAGAAAGGAAGGAGTGATTTTTGGTGGTGGAATGTTGGTGGGTGCTATGTCGCATTAGCAAGACCCCCAAAGCACCAATACAGTGGAACCCCCCCACAAGTGACCCCATTTTGCAAACTACACCCCTCAAGGAATTCATCTAGGGGTATAGTGTACATTTCAAACCCCCAGGGGTTTCACCAATTTTGATACAACTGGGCAGTGAAAATGAAAAATTACACTTTTTTACACAAAAATGCAGTTCTGGCTCAAAATTTTTCATTTTCAGAAGGTATGAAGGAGAAAAAGCACCCCAAAATCTGTGCCCCAATTTCTCCCGAGTATGGCAATGCCTCATATGTGACCAAAAAATACCATTTGGGTGCATGGCAGGACTCAGAAAGGAAGGAGTGATTTTTGGTGGTGGAATGTTGGTGGGTGCTATGTCGCATTAGCAAGACCCCCAAAGCACCAATACAGTGGAACCCCCCACAAGTGACCCCATTTTGCAAACTACACCCCTCAGGGAATTCATCTAGGGGTATAGTGTACATTTCAAACCCCCAGGGGTTTCACCAATTTTGATACAACTGGGCAGTGAAAATGAAAAAATTACATTTTTTTACACAAAAATGCAGTTCTGGCTCAAAATTTTTCATTTTCAGAAGGTATGAAGGAGAAAAAGCACCCCAAAATCTGTGCCCCAATTTCTCCCGAGTACGGCAATGCCTCAGATGTGACCAAAAAATACCATTTGGGTGCATGGCAGGACTCAGAAGGGAAGGAGTGATTTTTGGATTTTGCAGCTCAGATTCTGGTGGAATTTTGGTGGGTGCTATGTCGCATTAGCAAGACCCCCCAAGCACCAATACAGTGGAACCCCCCCACAAGTGACCCCATTTTGCAAACTAAAACCCTCAGGGAATTCATCTAGGGGTATAGTGTACATTTCAAACCCCCAGGGGTTTCACCAATTTTGATACAACTGGGCAGTGAAAATGAAAAATTACATTTTTTTACACAAAAATGCAGTTCTGGCTCAAAATTTTTCATTTTCATAAGGTATGAAGGAGAAAATGCACCCCAAAATCTGTGCCCCAATTTCTCCCGAGTACGGCAATGCCTCATATGTGACCAAAAAATACCAGTTGGGTGCATGGCAGGACTCGGAAGGGAAGGAGTGATTTTTGGTGGTGGAATGTTGGTGGGTGCTATGTCGCATTAGCAAGACCCCCAAAGCACCAATACAGTGGAACCCCCCCACAAGTGACCCCATTTTGCAAACTACACCCCTCAGGGAATTCATCTAGGGGTATAGTGTACATTTCAAACCCCCAGGGGTTTCACCAATTTTGATACAACTGGGCAGTGAAAATGAAAAATTACATTTTTTTACACAAAAATGCAGTTCTGGCTCAAAATTTTTCATTTTCATAAGGTATGAAGGAGAAAAAGCACCCCTAAATCTGTGCCCCAATTTCTCCCGAGTACGGCAATGCCTCACATGTGACCAAAAAATATCATTTGGGTGCATGGCAGGACTCAGAAGGGAAGGAGTGATTTTTGAATTTTGCAGCTCAGATTCTGGTGGAATTTTGGTGGGTGCTATGTCGCATTAGCAAGACCCCCCAAGCACCAATACAGTGGAACCCCCCCACAAGTGACCCCATTTTGCAAACTACACCCCTCAGGGAATTCATCTAGGGGTATAGTGTACATTTCAAACCCCCAGGGGTTTCACCAATTTTGATACAACTGGGCTGTGCAAATGCAAAATTACATTTTTTACACAAAAATGCAGTTCTGGCTCAAAATTTTTCATTTTCACAAGGAATGAAGGAGAAAAGGCACCCCAAAATCTGTGCCCCAATTTCTCCCGAGTACGGCAATGCCTCACATGTGACCAAAAAATACCATTTGGGTGCATGGCAGGACTCAGAAAGGAAGGAGTGATTTTTGGATTTTGCAGCTCAGATTCTGGTGGAATGTTGGTGGGTGCTATGTTGCATTAGCAAGACCCCCCAAGCACCAATACAGTGGAACCCCCCCCACAAGTGACCCCATTTTGCAAACTACACCCCTCAGGGAATTCATCTAGGGGTATAGTGTACATTTCAAACCCCCAGGGGTTTCACCAATTTTGATACAACTGGGCAGTAAAAATGAAAAATTACATTTTTTTACACAAAAATGCAGTTCTGGCTCAAAATTTTTCATTTTCATAAGGTATGAAGGAGAAAAAGCACCCCAAAATCTGTGCCCCAATTTCTCCCGAGTATGGCAATGCCTCATATGTGACCAAAAAATACCAGTTGGGTGCATGGCAGGACTCAGAAGGGAAGGAGTGATTTTTGGTGGTGGAATGTTGGTGGGTGCTATGTCGCATTAGCAAGACTCCCAAAGCACCAATACAGTGGAACCCCCCCACAAGTGACCCCATTTTGCAAACTACACCCCTCAGGGAATTCATCTAGGGGTATAGTGTACATTTCAAACCCCCAGGGGTTTCACCAATTTTGATACAACTGGGCAGTGAAAATGAAAAATTACATTTTTTTACACAAAAATGCAGTTCTGGCTCAAAATTTTTCATTTTCAGAAGGTATGAAGGAGAAAAAGCACCCCAAAATCTGTGCCCCAATTTCTCCCGAGTACGGCAATGCCTCATGTGTGACCAAAAAGTGGCAGGACTCAGAAGTCAAGGAGTGATATTTGGATTTTGCAGCACAAATTCTGGTGGAATGTTGGTGGGTGCTATGTCGCATTAGCAAGACCCCTAAAGCACCAATACAGTGGAACCCCCCCACTAGTGACCCCATTTTGCAAAATACACCCCTCAGGGAATTCATCTAGGGGTATAGTGTACATTTCAAACCCCCAGGGGTTTCACCAATTTTGATACAACTGGGCAGTGAAAATGAAAAATTACATTTTTTACACAAAAATGCAGTTCTGGCTCAAAATTTTTCATTTTCAGAAGGTATGAAGGAGAAAAAGCACCCCAAAATCTGTGCCCCAATTTCTCCCGAGTACGGCAATGCCTCATGTGTGACCGAAAAGTGGCAGGACTCAGAAGGGAAGGAGTGATATTTGGATTTTGCAGCACAAATTCTGGTGGAATGTTGGTGGGTGCTATGTCGCATTAGCAAGACCCCCAAAGCACCAATACAGTGGAACCCCCCCACAAGTGACCCCATTTTGCAAACTACACCCCTCAGGGAATTCATCTAGCGGTATAGTGTACATTTCAAACCCCCAGGGGTTTCACCAATTTTGATACAACTGGGCAGTGAAAATGAAAAATTACATTTTTTTACACAAAAATGCAGTTCTGGCTCAAAATTTTTCATTTTCAGAAGGTATGAAGGAGAAAAAGCACCCCAAAATCTGGGCCCCAATTTCTCCCGAGTACGGCAATGCCTCACATGTGACCGAAAAATACCAGTTGGGTGCATGGCAGGACTCAGAAGGGAAGGAGTGATTTTTGGATTTTGCGGCTCAGATTCTGGTGGAATGAATGGTGGGTGCTATGTGGCATTAGCAAGACCCCCGAAGCACGGTGAAATTATGAACCTAATAATCCATAGATGTGTGGTATATTTTAAAACACTCCTTTATACATAGGCCGGGTTTGTCGGGGCAAGTGTCACACTGGAAAATAGTTTGCTTTCTTATTCCCTTTTTATAGCAAACTTTGCACCTTTTTTGTGTCCTGCCCTTTTTTCCAGTGGAGGGGATTTCATCAGGAAAATGCTGCCCTGGTACAATACGGGGGGCAGTACTAGAAGTACTGGGGCCCTCTGCCTGCTGGTTCCCAAATACTAGGCCCTTTATGACTTCCTCTTGAAAGTGCATAAATGTCCCCCTCTGGCCGGTAGAACGGAATAGCACGTAAGCGTTATACAGTGCCATCTGGATGATATACACGGCCAGCTTCTTGTACCAGATTTTTGTTTTCCGCAGGGCACTGTACGGCTTCAGTACCTGATCTGAAAGATCCACTCCGCCCATGTACCTATTGTAATCCAGGATACAATTAGGTTTGGAGGTGTGGGTACTGGTACCTCGTACAGGGACGGAGGTGGTACTGTCTCCGTGAATTGTTGTCAGTATAAGGACATCCCTCTTGTCCTTATATTTGACCAACAACATATTTTCGGTGCATATTCCCCTGCTTTCACCCCTTCTCATTACTTGGGCAATGTGCGTTTTTGGGAGGCCTCTTTGGTTCTTGCGCACAGTACCGCAAGCTGCTGTACCTCTTGAACCAAGGGCCTTAAACAGGGGGATGCTGGTGTAAAAGTTATCCACATAGAGGTGATAACCTTTATCCAGGAAGGGGTGCACTAAATCCCAGACAATTTTTCCACTAACACCTACGAGGGAGGGGGGGCATTCTGGCGGTTCAATTCTTGAATCCTTCCCTTCATATACCCTAAACCTGTGGGTGTACCCTGAGGTGCTTTCACACAGCTTATACATTTTTATGCCATACCTTGCCCTCTTACTGGGAAGGTACTGGCGGAATTTAACCCTTCCTTTAAAATGTATAAGGGACTCGTCAATACAAATAAATTTTTCAGGGATGTACATCTCTGCAAATTTGGCACTGAAATGATCAATGACCGGCCTGACTTTGAATAGCCGGTCAAAGGTGGGATCATCTCTGGGAGGGCACTGTGCATTATCGTTGTAATGCAAAAATTTAAGGATCGTCTCAAATCGAGCCCGGGGCATGGCCATACGGTAAAATGGGGTGCTGTACAGAACATCTGTACTCCAATATTGCCTAATTTCTGGCTTTTTTACTATGCCCATATGAAACACCAGACCCCAAAACGTCATCATCTCTACTGCATCTACAGGGGTCCACCTAGCAAATGATGACGTGGGGTTTTGAGCAATAAACTGCTGGGCATATAAATTAGTTTGGTCCACCATTAAATTTATAAAATCATCAGAGAAAAATAATTTGAAAAAGTCAATTTCTCTGAGACCTGTGGAATCAAATTGGATTCCTGGCATGGCCAAAAACTCAGGAACCTGGGGCTCAAAATTGTCTGGTGGTGGGGTCCATACAAGATCAATTATTGGAGGGGTCTCAGCTGCTCTACGGGGGCGTCTTTGAGGGGGTCCCTCATCACCAGAGGAGGAAGAGGAGCTTAAGACAAATCCTTCAAATTCCCCGCTTGCATCACTGGCTGTGTCAGAGTCAGAGGCAATCATGGCATATGCCTCCTCCGCTGAATACATTCTTCTGGATGACTGGGATGACATTTGGGATGACATTTGGGATGACATTTGGGATGCCATTTTTATTTTTGTGTTACTGGTAGTGAAATGTTTCAACACGTGTATAGTGTAGGGGGGGGTACAAACTTTATTTCAACCCGGGGGGTATGTAGTGTGTAGTGTGTATGTAGTGCAGAAAAAAAAAAAATACTTTATACAGGAATTTGATCCCAATAAAAAAAAAAAAAATTGAAGGGGTTAAAAAAAAAAAAAAAAAGGTCCTGCGCCAAAAATTGAGCACAGATGTTGGTCAGTAACGTCCGTCACTGAACAGCGCTCAAAGGCAACAGGAATTTGATAAAAAAAAAAAAAAATAGATCAACCCTGTGCCGAAAAAGCTGATCAGTGATGTACGTCACTGATCAGCGCACAGTGGCCACAGGACACCTACAAAATCACAGTGTGTGTAAAAAAAAAATTAAAAAAAGACCCCACAGCACTCTCAAAAAAAAAAAAAAGGTGATCAGTGATGCGACACTGATTACCAGTGAGGGGCAGCAGGTGCACAACCTTTGGTGCAACTGACAGTGCAACTGGCAGCAACTGACAGGTATATATAAAAAAAAAAAAACCTGCGCCCCCAAAAAGTTGCTGATCAGCACAGATATACTGATCAGCACAAAAGGGGGGGTAGCAGACACAAAATATACACTCTCTATTACTCTCTGTCACTATCTCTCTCTATCTCTCACTATCTATCACTATCTATCACTATGTATCACTATCTATCACTCTAGGACACTGCAGCAGCAGCACTGACAGTTATATGTATAAAAAAAAACCTGAACCCCCAAAAAGGGGGGGTAGCAGACACAAAATATACACTCTCTATCACTCTCTGTCACTATCTCTCTCTATCTCTCTATCTCTCACTATCTATCACTATCTATCACTCTATTACACTGCAGCAGCAGCACTGACAGTTATATATATATATAAAAAACCTGCACCCCCAAAAAGGGGGGGTAGCAGACACAAATCTCTCTATCTCTCACTATCTATCACTATCTATCACTATCTATCACTATCTATCACTCTATGACACTGCAGCAGCAGCACTGACAGTTATTTATATATAAAAAAAACCTGCACCCCCAAAAAGGGGGGGGGGGTAGCAGACACAAAATATAGCTCTCTCTGTCACTATCTCTCTATCTCTCTCTATCTCTCTCTCTATCTCTCTATCTCTCTATCACACTGCAGCAGCAGCAGGAAGTCCCAAGAAGTCAGATCCAGGAAGCGTCCAGCACGCTACAAGCAGTGATCAGGTGATCAGGTAAGGTATTTGCAAGGATCAGGTAAGTATTAGCAAGGATCAGGTCAGTATCACGGCAGATAGGCACGGTGACCGCTCTGCACGCTATTCCAGACCGGAATGGCGTCTGCAGCGCAGTCACCGTTAGTTTAAATGTCGCGCCTTGGCTGTGATTGGTCCGTGGGTCCCACGGACCAATCACAGCCTTGGGGGCAGGTGGGATGAGGGTGGGGTGAGGTGTCATCGTCACCGATGACCCCCTCATGCCCCCTGACGCCCGGCGGTGATTGACACCTGTGTTACCGAGCGTCTGATTCGCTGGTAACACAGGAAAACGCTGTGAATGGCTGTTCACACTGAACAGCCAATCAAAGCGATCGCCGACGGGGGGGCGGCATCGCAGCCCCCCCTGGGCATGCAGGGACATGTCTGCTGTCAGGGACAGCAGACATCGTCCCTCTGTCACTGCGTCTCGAGACGCAGTGACAGTTTAAAGTCATGACGTACATTTATGCCATGTGTCGGGAAGTACATCCCGGCCATGACGTAAATGTACGTCAAATGTCGGGAAGGGGTTAAAAGGTAATTTCTACGATACCCCACTTTTGCGCGACGGACCTCAACTTTTCCCGTAAACGCAGAAAAACCGCAATTTTCAGGAGAAACGAGACAGACATCTCCTCCCTCTGCCACCCACCCGCCCAACTGACAGCCAGCCATTAGACATGCACAGATAGTTCTGAGGGTCTGTCTGTGATGTCATAAAGGGCCTGCTGATCAATGGGCAGCTTTCTGATTGGCTGCTGTATTTGATTGACAGATGGAAGCTGGCAGCTGATTGTCTGTCTAGCCTAAAGTGCTTTACACACCTCCCTGATGGTACCACTGGCTAAGACTCCACCTCAGCTCATTGGGTAATGAAAAATGTAGAACAATTGATGGATGAAAGCAGGCAGGCCGGCCATTTTGGGACGCTCATTGGACTTGTTTAATGCAATGCACCTTTGTATTTTCACATGCATTCGCTTCACGCTGTAACCACTGTGCATAAAAATTTGGAAACATGGCATACAGTGTATCATTTGGTGTCTAAGTCATGTTTCCCATGATTTTCCTTCCCAGATACTAGCCCGTTTAGTGTTTGGGGCACTTTTTAGCTAAAATCTTCCTACGGGGCCTAACTGCATATGCTAAAGCATGCCTATTTTGAATGGTCTAGTGGCCCCTGCAACCTCCAAAAATATCAGGACTTACTTCCCCAATAACCTGCTAACTCACCCCTGAAATACATACTTATTCACCCTATTTTGTTAATTGGACTCATTTCTCATTTGAAATGCCCATTTTTGGGGGGCCATAAATGTGCGTCTTTAAAAGGTGATTTCTACGATACCCCACTTTTGCGCGTCGGACCTCAACTTTTCCCGTAAACGCAGAAAAACCGCAATTTTCAGGAGAAACAAGACAGACATCCCCTCCCTCTGCCACCCACCCGCCCAACTGACAGCCAGCCATTAGACATGCACAGATAGTTCTGAGGGTCTGTCTGTGATGTCATAAAGGGCCTGCTGATCAATGGGCAGCTTTCTGATTGGCTGCTGTATTTGATTGACAGATGGAAGCTGGCAGCTGATTGGCTGTCTAGCCTAAAGTGCTTTACACAACTCCCTGATGGTACCACTGGCTAAGACTCCACCTCAGCTCATTGGGTAATGAAAAATTTAGAACAATTGATGGATGAAAGCAGGCAGGCCGGCCATTTTGGGACGCTCAGTGGACTTGTTTAATGCAATGCAGCTTTGTATATTCACATGCATTTGCTTCATGCTGTAACCACTGTGCATAAAAATTTGGAAACATGGCATACAGTGTATCATTTGGTGTCTAAGTCATGTTTCCCATGTTTTTCCTTCCCAGATAATAGCCCGTTTAAGTGTTTGGGGCACTTTTTAGCTAAAATCATCCTACAGGGCCTAACTGCATATGCTAAAGCCTGCCTATTTTGAATGGTGTAGTGGCCCCTGCAACCTCCAAAAATATCAGGACTTACTTCCCCAATAACCTGCTAACTCACCCCTGAAATACATACTTATTCACCCTATTTTGTTAATTGGACTCATTTCTCATTTGAAATGCCCATTTTTGGGGGGCCAGAAATGTGCGTCTTTAAAAGGTGATTTATACGATACCCCACTTTTGCGCGTCGGACCTCAACTTTTCCCGTAAACGCAGAAAAACCGCAATTTTCAGGAGAAACAAGACAGACATCTCCTCCCTCTGCCACCCACCCGCCCAACTGACAGCCAGCCATTAGACATGCACAGATAGTTCTGAGGGTCTGTCTGTGATGTCATAAAGGGCCTGCTGATCAATGGGCAGCTTTCTGATTGGCTGCTGTATTTGATTGACAGATGGAAGCTGGCAGCTGATTGGCTGTCTAGCCTAAAGTGCTTTACACACCTCCCTGATGGTACCACTGGCTAAGACTCCACCTCAGCTCATTGGGTAATGAAAAATTTAGAACAATTGATGGATGAAAGCAGGCAGGCCGGCCATTTTGGGACGCTCAGTGGACTTGTTTAATGCAATGCAGCTTTGTATATTCACATGCATTTGCTTCATGCTGTAACCACTGTGCATAAAAATTTGGAAACATGGCATACAGTGTATCATTTGGTGTCTAAGTCATGTTTCCCATGTTTTTCCTTCCCAGATAATAGCCCGTTTGAGTGTTTGGGGCACTTTTTAGCTAAAATCATCCTACAGGGCCTAACTGCATATGCTAAAGCCTGCCTATTTTGAATGGTGTAGTGGCCCCTGCAACCTCCAAAAATATCAGGACTTACTTCCCCAATAACCTGCTAACTCACCCCTGAAATACATACTTATTCACCCTATTTTGTTAATTGGACTCATTTCTCATTTGAAATGCCCATTTTTGGGGGGCCAGAAATGTGCGTCTTTAAAAGGTGATTTCTACGATACCCCACTTTTGCGCGTCGGACCTCAACTTTTCCCGTAAACGCAGAAAAACCGCAATTTTCAGGAGAAACGAGACAGACATCCCCTCCCTCTGCCACCCACCCGCCCAACTGACAGCCAGCCATTAGACATGCACAGATAGTTCTGAGGGTCTGTCTGTGATGTCATAAAGGGCCTGCTGATCAATGGGCAGCTTTCTGATTGGCTGCTGTATTTGATTGACAGATGGAAGCTGGCAGCTGATTGGCTGTCTAGCCTAAAGTGCTTTACACACCTCCCTGATGATACCACTGGCTAAGACTCCACCTCAGCTCATTGGGTAATGAAAAATTTAGAACAATTGATGGATGAAAGCAGGCAGGCCGGCCATTTTGGGACTCTCAGTGGACTTGTTTAATGCAATGCACCTTTGTATATTCACATGCATTCGCTTCATGCTGTAACCACTGTGCATAAAAATTTGGAAACATGGCATACAGTGTATCATTTGGTGTCTAAGTCATGTTTCCCATATTTTCCCTTCCCAGATACAAGCCCGTTTGAGTGTTTGGGGCACTTTTTAGCTAAAATCATCCTACAGGGCCTAACTGCATATGCTAAAGCCTGCCTATTTTGAATGGTGTAGTGGCCCCTGCAACCTCCAAAAATATCAGGACTTACTTCCCCAATAACCTGCTAACTCACCCCTGAAATACATACTTATTTACCCAATTTTGTTCATTGGACTCATTTCTCATTTGAAATGCCCATTTTTGGGGGGCCAGAAATGTGCGTCTTTAAAAGGTGATTTCTACGATACCCCACTTTTGTTTGCCAGACCTCAACTTTTCCCGTAAACGCAGAAAAACCGCAATTTTCAGGAGAAACGAGACAGACATCCCCTCCCTCTGCCACCCACCCGCCCAACTGAAAGCCAGCCATTAGACATGCACAGATAGTTCTGAGGGTCTTTCTGTGATGTCATAAAGGGCCTGCTGATCAATGGGCAGCTTTCTGATTGGCTGCTGTATTTGATTGACAGATGGAAGCTGGCAGCTGATTGGCTGTCTAGCCTAAAGTGCTTTACACATCTCCCTGATGGTACCACTGGCTAAGACTCCACCTCAGCTCATTGGGTAATGAAAAATTTAGAACAATTGATGGATGAAAGCAGGCAGACTGACCATTTTGGGACGCTCATTGGACTTGTTTAATGCAATGCACTTTTGTATATTCACATGCATTCGCTTCATGCTGTAACCACTGTGCATAAAAATTTGGAAACATGGCATACAGTGTATCATTTGGTGTCTAAGTAATGTTTCCCATATTTTCCCTTCCCAGATACAAGCCCGTTTGAGTGTTTGGGGCACTTTTTAGCTAAAATCATCCTACAGGGCCTAACTGCATATGCTAAAGCCTGCCTATTTTGAATGGTGTAGTGGCCCCTGCAACCTCCAAAAATTTCAGGACTTACTTCCCCAATAACCTGCTAACTCACCCCTGAAATACATACTTATTCACGCTATTTTGTTCATTGGACTCATTTCTCATTTGAAATGCCCATTTTTGGGGAGCCAGAAATGTGCGTCTTTAAAAGGTGATTTTTACGATACCCCACTTTTGCGCGTCGGACCTCAACTTTTCCCGTAAACGCAGAAAAACCGCAATTTTCAGGAGAAACGAAACAGACATCCCCTCCCTCTGCCACCCACCCGCCCAACTGACAGCCAGCCATTAGACATGCACAGATAGTTCTGAGGGTCTGTCTGTGATGTCATAAAGGGCCTGCTGATCAATGGGCAGCTTTCTGATTGGCTGCTGTATTTGATTGACAGATGGAAGCTGGCAGCTGATTGGCTGTCTAGCCTAAAGTGCTTTACACACCTCCCTGATGATACCACTGGCTAAGACTCCACCTCAGCTCATTGGGTAATGAAACATTTAGAACAATTGATGGATGAAAGCAGGCAGGCCAGCCATTTTGGGACGCTCAGTGGACTTGTTTAATGCAATGCACCTTTGTATATTCACATGCATTCGCTTCATGCTGTAACCACTGTGCATAAAAATTTGGAAACATGGCATACAGTGTATCATTTGGTGTCTAAGTCATGTTTCCCATATTTTCCCTTCCCAGATACAAGCCAGTTTGAGTGTTTGGGGCACTTTTTAGCTAAAATCATCCTACAGGGCCTAACTGCATATGCTAAAGCCTGCCTATTTTGAATGGTGTAGTGGCCCCTGCAACCTCCAAAAATATCAGGACTTACTTCCCCAATAACCTGCTAACTCACCCCTGAAATACATACTTATTCACCAATTTTGTTCATTGGACTCATTTCTCATTTGAAATGCTCATTTTTGGGGGGCCAGAAATGTGCGTCTTTAAAAGGTGATTTCTACGATACCCCACTTTTGCGCGTCGGACCTCAACTTTTCCCGTAAACGCAGAAAAACCGCAATTTTCAGGAGAAACAAGACAGATATCCCCTCCCTCTGCCACCCACCCGCCCAACTGACAGCCAGCCATTAGACATGCACAGATAGTTCTGAGGGTCTGTCTGTGATGTCATAAAGGGCCTGCTGATCAATGGGCAGCTTTCTGATTGGCTGCTGTATTTGATTGACAGATGGAAGCTGGCAGCTGATTGGCTGTCTAGCCTAAAGTGCTTTACACACCTCCCTGATGGTACCACTGGCTAAGACTCCACCTCAGCTCATTGGGTAATGAAAAATTTAGAACAATTGATGGATGAAAGCAGGCAGGCCGGCCATTTTGAGACGCTCATTGGACTTGTTTAATGCAATGCACCTTTGTATTTTCACATGCATTCGCTTCATGCTGCAACCACTGTGCATAAAAATTTGGAAACATGGCATACAGTGTATCATTTGGTGTCTAAGTCATGTTTTCCATGTTTTTCCTTCCCAGATACTAGCCCGTTTGAGTGTTTGGGGCACTTTTTAGCTAAAATCATCCTACAGGGCCTAACTGCATATGCTAAAGCCTGCCTATTTTGAATGGTGTAGTGGCCCCTGCAACCTCCAAAAATATCAGGACTTACTTCCCCAATAACCTGCTAACTCACCCTAAAATACATACTTATTCACCCTATTTTGTTAATTGGACTCATTTCTCATTTAAAATGCACATTTTTGGGGGGCCAGAAATGTGCATCTTTAAAAGGTAATTTCTACGATACCCCACTTTTGCGCGACGGACCTCAACTTTTCCCGTAAACGCAGAAAAACCGCAATTTTCAGGAGAAACGAGACAGACATCCCCTCCCTCTGCCACCCACCCGCCCAACTGACAGCCAGCCATTAGACATGCACAGATACAGTAGTTCTGAGGGTCTGTCTGTGATGTCATAAAGGGCCTGCTGATCAATGGGCAGCTTTCTGATTGGCTGCTGTATTTGATTGACAGATGGAAGCTGGCAGCTGATTGGCTGTCTAGCCTAAAGTGCTTTACACACCTCCCTGATGGTACCACTGGCTAAGACTCCACCTCAGCTCATTGGGTAATGAAAAATTTAGAACAATTGATGGATGAAAGCAGGCAGGCCGGCCATTTTGGGACGCTCATTGGACTTGTTTAATGCAATGCACCTTTGTATTTTCACATGCATTCGCTTCATGCTGTAACCACTGTGCATAAAAATTTGGAAAAGTGGCATACAGTGTATCATTTGGTGTCTAAGTCATGTTTCCCATATTTTCCCTTCCCAGATACAAGCCCGTTTGAGTGTTTGGGGCACTTTTTAGCTAAAATCATTTTACAGGGCCTAACTGCATATGCTAAAGCCTGCCTATTTTGAATGGTGTAGTTGCCCCTGCAAACTCCAAAAATATCAGGATTTACTTCCCCAATAACCTGCTAACTCACCCCTGAAATACCTACTTATTCACCCTATTTTGTTCATTGGACTAATTTCTCATTTGAAATGCCCATTTTTGGGGAGCCAGAAATGTGCGTCTTTAAAAGGTGATTTCTACAATACCCCACTTTTGCGCGTCGGACCTCAACTTTTCCCGTAAAAGCAGAAAAACCGCAATTTTCAGGAGAAACGAGACGACATCCCCTCCCTCTGCCACCCACCCGCCCAACTGAAAGCCAGCCATTAGACATGCACAGATAGTTCTGAAGGTCTGTCTGTGATGTCATAAAGGGCCTGCTGATCAATGGGCAGCTTTCTGATTGGCTGCTGTATTTGATTGACAGATGGAAGCTGGCAGCTGATTGGCTGTCTAGCCTAACGTGCTTTACACATCTCCCTTATGGTACCACTGGCTAAGACTCCACCTCAGCTCATTGGGTAATGAAAAATTTAGAACAATTGATGGATGAAAGCAGGCAGGCCAGCCATTTTGGGACGCTCAGTGGACTTGTTTAATGCAATGCACCTTTGTATATTCACATGCATTCGCTTCATGCTGTAACCACTGTGCATAAAAATTTGGAAACATGGCATACAGTGTATCATTTGGTGTCTAAGTCATGTTTCCCATATTTTCCCTTCCCAGATACAAGCCCGTTTGAGTGTTTGGGGCACTTTTTAGCTAAAATCATCCTACAGGGCCTAACTGCATATGCTAAAGTCTGCCTATTTTGAATGGTGTAGTGGCCCCTGCAACCTCCAAAAATATCAGGACTTACTTCCCCAATAACCTGCTAACTCACCCCTGAAATACATACTTATTCACCCTATTTTGTTCATTGGACTCATTTCTCATTTGAAATCCCCATTTTTGGGGGGCGAGTAATGTGCGTCTTTAAAAGGTGATTGTCACACCAGGGGACTCAGTCGACAAGACTGAGACCTCTGGTGGGGACCTGGACCGGTACCTGAACCGGGGAGGTTGGAGAGGACCCCTGCGCATGAACTGCGCGACAGTGCACCCAGAGCCAATAAGTAGTCAGAGGTAAAAGTACAACCAGATTTATTATGCAGAAGGTTGTAATGATACAGGCAGTAAAGTATGCAGGAGTAATGACAGTTCATGCAGATTGCAATACTTTACAGGTATGATGAATGAAGTATCGATGGTGGAACATCGGATGGATAACGGATATGGAGACTGTGGGTCCGGAATGACGGACGGAAGATAGGAGCTTGACTGTGGGTCCGGAATGACGGACGGAAGCTTGACTGTGGGTCCGGAGTATCGGACTATCGATGGTGGAACATCGGAGACGGATGATGCTGGAGCATCGGAGGACCAGAGTCCTGGAGCTAGGCTGGATCGCTGGGCTGACGAGGCAGGCTCACAGGTGATGGAATAACCTGGACTTCAACAGGAGATGGAATAACCTGGAATACACTGCAGCATGGAAGACAACACCAGCAGAGAGAGACACTTGCACGGAGACAAGGACAGCTGACCATATACAGGAGACAACTGAAGCACTAGCATTGATCTGAGAGCTCCCAGCATACTTATACCCACTGGGTGGCCAGGATTGGCCGGGCAGGTATGACTGGGAGATCAGATCACACAGGATTGGACGGGAATGACATGTGACTGGGAAAACATGGCAGCCCCCATGTCAGGCTATGGCGGGAAAGTATGTTTGCGCACACCATGCTGGATACTGGGAGCAATGGCGGCGGACAGGTGGATTGCCGTGCACTGAGTACTGTCACTGGGGACAAGGAGAGCGGTGCGCCGCGCAGCCGCGGACTCAGCAGCGCTGAGCAGACTGGAGGATGGCAGCGGTGATGGCGCACGGCAGACAGGACGCCGGCAGGGGTGACGTCTGGACCGCAAGCTGAACCTGCGGAGGCACTTAGCCGGTAAGAAAGTCTGTCTGAGAGCTCGGATCGTGACAGCACCCCCCCCTTTAAGGGTGGCCCCAGGACACCTTTTAGGCTTGCGGGGAAACTTGGAGTGGAACGCCCGGATGAGTCTGGGAGCATGGACATCGATGGCATTGGTCCATGATCGCTCTTCGGGGCCGTAGCCCTTCCAATCGATCAGATATTGCAGACGACCATATCGGATGCGAGAGTCCAAGATCTTACTGACCTCATATTCTGTTCCACGCTGGGTGCAAACCTTAGGAGCCTTGGGGAGCTTGGAATGAAAGCGATTCAAGACCAGCGGCTTGAGCAGCGAAATGTGGAATGTAGCTGGCACTTTCAAATAGGGCGGCAATTTAAGCTTGTAAGCTACTGGATTGACGACTCGCTCAACTGGGAAAGGACCAATATATCGGGGAGCGAACTTCATCGATGGCACTCTCAATCGAAGATTCTTGGTTGACAACCAGACACGATCTCCGGGACGGAGGGCTGGCACAGCTCTGCGTTTCCTGTCGGCAAATTTTTTGTACCTGCTTGAAGCCTTCAGAAGTGAAGAACGAATGAGCTTCCAGGATTTGACGAATTGCCGGATGGTCGTGTCGACCGCTGGAACAGAGGACACAGGTTGCAGAGTGAAGTCAGGAACTCGAGGATGAAACCCATAATTGGCAAGGAATGGAGTGACATTAGATGAAGAATGATATTGGTTATTATGGCAGAACTCTGCCCATGGAAGGAGTTGAGCCCAGTCATCTTGGGAAGAAGAGACATATGTGCGGAGAAATGCTTCAAGGTCCTGATTCACCCTCTCCGTTTGGCCATTGGTTTGAGGGTGGTAGGCTGTGGAAAACTTTAGCTTGATTTGAAGCAGGGAGCACAGGCTTCGCCAGAATTTGGCTACGAATTGGACTCCTCTATCGGAGATGATTTCAAGAGGCAGTCCATGAAGCTTGAATATCTCTTTGATGAAGAGCTGGGACAGCTTGGAAGCTGACGGAAGACCGGTGAGGGGAACGAAGTGAGCCATCTTGGTGAACCGATCAACAATCACCCAGATGGTGGTGAACTTGTCAGACTCTGGAAGATCAGTTACAAAGTCCATAGAAATATGCGTCCAAGGACGATGTGGCACTGACAGTGGCATCAATTGCCCAGGAGGAGACTGACGACTGGTCTTGTGCTGAGCACATTTAGCACAAGAGGAAACAAAGTCCTGTACATCCTGTTTGAGGGACGGCCACCAGTAGGACCTGGTGATAAACTCGTAAGTTTTCTGAATGCCTGCATGGCCAGCGAATTTTGAAGAATGCGCCCAACAGAGCAACTTCTTTCTTAGAGCTGGCTTTACATATCTTTTCCCTGTAGGGGGCGTGAGATTTGAAACTCTCGTTGCGGAGAATGCCACTGGATCAATAATAAAGTGTTGATGTGTGGACTTACTGTAGACTCACTTTCTTGCTCCCATGAGCGGGAAAGGGCATCAGCTTTTCGGTTTTGTGTCCCTGGACAGAACGACAGCTTGAAACGGAACCTGGAAAAGAAAAGTGTCCATCTGGCTTGACGGGGATTTAAACATTGAGCAGACTTGAGATACAGAAGATTCTTGTGGTCTGTGATAATTGTGATCTCATGAACAGCGCCCTCTAGAAGATATCTCCACTCTTCTAATGCCAACTTGATGGCGAGAAGCTCTTGGTCACCGATGGCATAGTTACGCTCTGCAGGCAGGAACTTACGGGAGTAGAACCCACAGGGATGAAGACGACCATCGGGCGCTTTCTGCGAGAGGACTGCCCCAACACCCACGGAGGAGGCATCAACCTCGAGAATAAAGGGCAAGGTGGTATCAGGTTGTCTTAAAACAGGAGCGGAAGTGAACCTCTGTTTCAACAGATGGAAGGCTTCGATGGCTTCTGCCGGCCACTTCGCTGGATTAGACCCCTTTTTAGTCAAGGCAGTGATGGGAGCCACAATAGAAGAGAAGTTACGAATGAATTTTCTGTAATAATTGGCAAAACCCAGGAAACGTTGAATACCTTTCAGCGAAGAGGGAATTGGCCAATCTTGGATGGCCTGCAGTTTTCCTGGGTCCATTTGAAGACCGGAACCGGAGACAATGTACCCTAGGAAGGGTATAGACTTCACCTCGAAGACACACTTCTCCAGTTTACAGTAGAGATGATTAGCTCGCAGCCGGGACAAAACCTCTTTGACCCAATAACGATGTTCTGTGATGTTATTGGCGTAGATTAAAATGTCATCGAGATATACAACTACATGACTGTACAGAATGTCCCGAAAGATCTCATTGACATAGTGCTGGAACACGGCTGGGGCATTGCTGAGCCCAAAGGGCATGACGAGGTACTCATAGTGGCCGTCTCTGGTATTAAACGCCGTCTTCCACTCGTTGCCCTCTCGTATGCGGATGAGATTGTATGCACCTCTCAGATCGAGTTTTGTAAAGATGGTTGCACCGCTGACACGGTCAAACAGCTCGGTGATGAGAGGCAACGGATATCGGTTCTTTACTGTAATGTCATTGAGGCCGCGATAATCAATGCAGGGACGTAGGCCTCCATCCTTTTTTTTGACGAAGAAGAATCCTGCGCCAGCAGGAGAAGTCGAAGGACGGATGAATCCCTTTGCCAGATTTTCCTTGATGTAACTGGTCATGGCTTGAGTCTCTGGAAGAGAGAGAGGATAGGTTCTACCTCTGGGTGGTTCTTTGCCTGGGATAAGTTCAATAGGGCAATCCCACGGTCTGTGAGGAGGTAGAACATCAGCGCCAGACTTGCTGAATACATCTGAGTACTCTTGGTAGGGAAGAGGCGGAAGGTCTGCTGCATCGGCTGAAGAATGACGAGCTGGGAGTACCTTTTGAAGACAGGTACCGGAGCAGGAAGGATCCCAAGAAAGGATTTCAGATGTCTTCCAATCAAGACGAGGATTGTGAAGACGGAGCCAGGGTAAACCCAGAACCAGAGAATGAGTGGCTCGGGGTAAAACCAGGAAGGACAAAAGTTCAGTGTGCAGGACTCCCACTTTTACTGTAAGTGGCAAAGTTCTGCGGGAGACTGTCGCATCAGGAATCCTACTGCCATCCACAGCAGTAAGGAAGACAGTCTTGGAAAGACTTTCAGTGGGCAACCCCCACTTGCGGACCAGTTCTGCAGTAACAAAGTTGCCAGCGGCACCGGAATCAAGAAGCGCGGAGACAGTCTTGAAATGCTGACCAACTTGTAGGGAAACTGGAAGGACACAATCGGTTGCTGATGGAGAGGACTTAATTACTCCTAGCCTACCCTCTCCTTGACGGGCTAGGAGGAGGAGTTTTCCTGACGCTTTGGGCATGCAGAAATTTGATGTGCAGGATCGGCACAATACAGACAGAGCTGTGCCAACCGTCGACGTCGACGTTCTCCTGGAGACAAGCGGAAACGGTTTATCTCCATTGGTTCTTCTTTGGAGTGGACCGCAGGAGCAGTGGGTAAAGAAGGCGGAGGAGTTGGCACTTTAACTGGAGCGCTCTTGTGACGTTCTATAGCCCTTTCTCGGAAGCGTAGGTCTACTTTAACACACAATGAAATAAGGTCACTTAGACCTGAGGGTAAGTCTCTTGTAGCAAGTTCATCCTTGATACGATCGGATAGGCCATGCCAGAAAGCTGCGTATAAGGCCCCATCACACCAGGAGAGTTCAGACGCCAGAATCTGGAACTGGACCAGATATTGCCCGACGGAGCGGGATCCCTGTCTGAGACGGAGGAGTTCAGTGGAGGCAGATGCTGATCGCCCAGGCTCATCGAAGATACGCCGGAATGTTGACACGAAGTCCTTGTAATTGGACAGGATGGCATCAGCTCTTTCCCATAAGGGAGACGCCCACTCTAGTGCCGCTCCACACAGGAGGGAGATGATGTAGGCGATCTTGACCCTTTCAGTAGGGAAGTTGCTGGGTTGCAGCTCGAAGTGAATCTCACACTGATTGAGAAAGCCTCGACAGGTCTTGTGGTTCCCATCATACTTGGTGGGGACAGACAGATGAAGGCGAGGTGCAGCAGCCATTACAGGAGGATGAACGGGACTTGGAAGTTCTCTGACAGGCTCAGGGCCACTGAGAGTGGTCTGTAACTTATCCAGCCGGGAAGACAGATCTTGCAGGCAATGAATCACTTGGCTCTGCGCAGCCTCTTGCTGATCCGAGCGAACAGCCAGTTGCTGTACAGGGCTGGGTGGAGAAGCTTGGTTTGCGGCTGGATCCATTTGGCTAGTGCTTACTGTCACACCAGGGGACTCAGTCGACAAGACTGAGACCTCTGGTGGGGACCTGGACCGGTACCTGAACCGGGGAGGTTGGAGAGGACCCCTGCGCATGAACTGCGCGACAGTGCACCCAGAGCCAATAAGTAGTCAGAGGTAAAAGTACAACCAGATTTATTATGCAGAAGGTTGTAATGATACAGGCAGTAAAGTATGCAGGAGTAATGACAGTTCATGCAGATTGCAATACTTTACAGGTATGATGAATGAAGTATCGATGGTGGAACATCGGATGGATAACGGATATGGAGACTGTGGGTCCGGAATGACGGACAGAAGATAGGAGCTTGACTGTGGGTCCGGAATGACGGACGGAAGCTTGACTGTGGGTCCGGAGTATCGGACTATCGATGGTGGAACATCGGAGACGGATGATGCTGGAGCATCGGAGGACCAGAGTCCTGGAGCTAGGCTGGATCGCTGGGCTGACGAGGCAGGCTCACAGGTGATGGAATAACCTGGACTTCAACAGGAAATGGAATAACCTGGAATACACTGCAGCATGGAAGACAACACCAGCAGAGAGAGACACTTGCACGGAGACAAGGACAGCTGACCATATACAGGAGACAACTGAAGCACTAGCATTGATCTGAGAGCTCCCAGCATACTTATACCCACTGGGTGGCCAGGATTGGCCGGGCAGGTATGACTGGGAGATCAGATCACACAGGATTGGACGGGAATGACATGTGACTGGGAAAACATGGCAGCCCCCATGTCAGGCTATGGCGGGAAAGTATGTTTGCGCACACCATGCTGGATACTGGGAGCAATGGCGGCGGACAGGTGGATTGCCGTGCACTGAGTACTGTCACTGGGGACAAGGAGAGCGGTGCGCTGCGCAGCCGCGGACTCAGCAGCGCTGAGCAGACTGGAGGATGGCAGCGGTGATGGCGCACGGCAGACAGGACGCCGGCAGGGGTGACGTCTGGACCGCAAGCTGAACCTGCGGAGGCACTTAGCCGGTAAGAAAGTCTGTCTGAGAGCTCGGATCGTGACAGTGATTTCTACAATACCCCACTTTTGCGCGTCGGACCTCAACTTTTCCCGTAAACGCAGAAAAACCACAATTTTCAGGAGAAACGAGACAGACATCCCCTCCCTCTGCCACCCACCCGCCCAACTGGTAGCCAGCCATTAGACATGCACAGATTGTTCTGAGGGTCTGTCTGTGATGTCATAAAGGGCCTGCTGATCAATGGGCAGCTTTCTGATTGGCTGCTGTATTTGATTGACAGATGGGAGCTGGCAGCAAATTGGCTAACTAGCCTAACGTGCTTTACACATCTCCCTGATGGTACCACTGGCTAAGACTTCACCTCAGCTCATTGGGTAATGAAAAATTTAGAACAATTGATGGATGAAAGCAGGCAGGCCAGCCATTTTGGGACGCTCAGTGGACTTGTTTAATGCAATGCACCTTTGTATATTCACATGCATTCGCTTCATGCTGTAACCACTGTGCATAAAAATTTGGAAACATGGCATACAGTGTATCATTTGGTGTCTAAGTCATGTTTCCCATGTTTTTCCTTCCCAGATACTAGCCCGTTTGAGTGTTTGGGGCACTTTTTAGCTAAAATCATCCTACAGGGCCTAACTGCATATGCTAAAGCCTGCCTATTTTGAATGGTCTAGTGGCCCCTGCAACCTCCAAAAATATCAGGACTTACTTCCCCAATAACCTGCTAACTAACCCCTGAAATACATACTTATTCACCCTATTTTGTTAAATGGACTCATTTCTCATTTGAAATGCCCATTTTTGGGGGGCCAGAAATGTGCATCTTTAAAAGGTGATTTCTACGATACCCCACTTTTGCGCATCGGACCTCAACTTTTCCCGTAAACGCAGAAAAACCGCAATTTTCAGGAGAAACGAGACAGACATCCCCTCCCTCTGCCATCCACTAGCCCAACTAAAAGCCAGCCATTAGACATGCACAGATAGTTCTGAGGGTCTGTCTGTGATGTCATAAAGGGCCTGCTGATCAATGGGCAGCTTTCTGATTGGCTGCTGTATTTGATTGACAGATGGAAGCTGGCAGCTGATTGGCTGTCTAGCCTAACGTGCTTTACACACCTCCCTGATGGTACCACTGGCTAAGACTCCACCTCAGCTCATTGGGTAATGAAAAATTTAGAACAATTGATGGATGAAAGCAGGCAGGCCGGCCATTTTGGGACGCTCAGTGGACTTGTTTAATGCAATGCACCTTTGTATATTCACATGCATTTGCTTCATGCTGTAACCACTGTGCATAAAAATTTGGAAACATGGCATACAGTGTATCATTTGGTGTCTAAGTCATGTTTCCCATGTTTTTCCTTCACAGATACTAGCCCGTTTGAGTGTTTGGGGCACTTTTTAGCTAAAATCATCCTACAGGGCCTAACTGCATATGCTAAAGCCTGCCTATTTTGAATGGTGTAGTGGCCCCTGCAACCTCCAAAAATATCAGGACTTACTTCCCCAATAACCTGCTAACTCACCCCTGAAATACATACTTATTCACCCTATTTTGTTCATTGGACTCATTTCTCATTTGAAATGCCCATTTTTGGGGAGCCAGAAATGTGCGTCTTTAAAAGGTGATTTCTACGATACCCCACTTTTGCGCGTCGGACCTCAACTTTTCCCGTAAACGCAGAAAAAACGCAATTTTCAGGAGAAACGAGACAGACATCCCCTCCCTCTGCCACCCACCCGCCCAACTGAAAGCCAGCCATTAGACATGCACAGATAGTTCTGAGGGTCTGTCTGTGATGTCATAAAGGGCCTGCTGATTAATGGGCAGCTTTCTGATTGGCTGCTGTATTTGATTGACAGATGGAAGCTGGCAGCTGATTTGCTGTCTAGCCTAAACTGCTTTACACACCACCTTGATGGTACCACTGGCTAAGACTCCACCTCAGCTCATTAGGTAATGAAAACTTTAGAACAATTGATGGACGAAAGCAGGCAGGCCGGCCATTTTGGGACGTTCAGTGGACTTGTTTAATGCAATGCACCTTTGTATATTCACATGCATTCGCTTCATGCTGTAACCACTGTGCATAAAAATTTGGAAACATGGCATACATTGTATCATTTGGTGTCTAAGTCATGTTTCCCATATTTTCCCTTCCCAGATACAAGCCCGTTTGAGTGTTTGGGGCACTTTTTAGCTAAAATCATCCTACAGGGCCTAACTGCATATGCTAAAGCCTGCCTATTTTGAATGGTGTAGTGGCCCCTGCAACCTCCAAAAATATCAGGACTTACTTCCCCAATAACCTGCTAACTCACCCCTGAAATACATACTTATTCACCCTATTTTGTTCATTGGACTCATTTCTCATTTGAAAAGCCCATTTTTGGGGAGCCAGAAATGTGCGTCTTTAAAAGGTGATTTCTACGATACCCCACTTTTGCACGTCGGACCTCAACTTTTCCCGTAAACGCAGAAAAAACGCAATTTTCAGGAGAAACGAGACAGACATCCCCTCCCTCTGCCACCCACCCGCCCAACTGAAAGCCAGCCATTAGACATGCACAGATAGTTCTGAGGGTCTGTCTGTGATGTCATAAAGGGCCAGCTGATCAATGGGCAGCTTTCTGATTGGCTGCTGTATTTGATTGACAGATGGAAGCTGGCAGCTGATTTGCTGTCTAGCCTAAAGTGCTTTACACACCTCCTTGATGGTACCACTGGCTAAGACTCCACCTCAGCTCATTGGGTAATGAAAAATTTAGAACAATTGATGGATGAAAGCAGGCAGGCCGGCCATTTTGGGACGCTCAGTGGACTTGTTTAATGCAATGCACCTTTGTATATTCACATGCATTCGCTTCATGCTGTAACCACTGTGCATAAAAATTTGGAAACATGGCATACAGTGTATCATTTGGTGTTTAAGTCATGTTTCCCATGTTTTTCCTTCCCAGATATTAGCCCGTTTGAGTGTTTGGGGCACTTTTTAGCTAAAATCATCCTACAGGGCCTAACTGCATATGCTAAAGCCTGCCTATTTTGAATGGTGTAGTGGCCCCTGCAACCTCCAAAAATATCAGGACTTACTTCCCCAATAACCTGCTAACTCACCCCTGAAATACATACTTATTCACCCTATTTTGCTCATTGGACTCATTTCTCATTTGAAATGCCCATTTTTGGGGGGCCAGAAAAGTGCGTCTTTAAAAGGTGATTTCTACGATACCCCACTTTTGCGCGTCGGACCTCAACTTTTCCCGTAAACGCAGAAAAACCGCAATTTTCAGGAGAAACGAGACAGACATCCCCTCCCTCTGCAACCCACCCGCCCAACTGAAAGCCAGCCATTAGACATGCACAGATAGTTCTGAGGGTCTGTCTGTGATGTCATAAAGGGCCTGCTGATCAATGGGCAGCTTTCTGATTGGCTGCTGTATTTGATTGACAGATGGAAGCTGGCAGCTGATTGGCTGTCTAGCCTAAAGTGCTTTACACACCTCCCTGATGGTACCACTGGCTAAGACTCCACCTCAGCTCATTGGGTAATGAAAAATTTAGAACAATTGATGGATGAAAGCAGGCAGGCCGGCCATTTTGGAACGCTCATTGGACTTGTTTAATGCAATGCACCTTTGTATATTCACATGCATTCGCTTCATGCTGTAACCACTGTGCATAAAAATTTGGAAACATGGCATACAGTGTATCATTTGGTGTCTAAGTCATGTTTCCCATATTTTCCCTTCCCAGATACAAGCCCGTTTGAGTGTTTGGGGCACTTTTTAGCTAAAATCATCCTACAGGGCCTAACTGCATATGCTAAAGCCTGCATATATTGAATGGTGTAGTGGCCCCTGCAAACTCCAAAAATATCAGGACTTACTTCCCCAATAACCTGCTAACTCACCCCTGAAATACATACTTATTCACCCTATTTTGTTCATTGGACTCATTTCTCATTTGAAATGCCCATTTTTGGGGAGCCAGAAATGTGCGTCTTTAAAAGGTGATTTCTACGATACCCCACTTTTGCGCGTCGGACCTCAACTTTTCCCGTAAACGCAGAAAAACCGCAATTTTCAGGAGAAACGAGACAGACATCCACTCCCTCTGCCACCCACCCGCCCAACTGAAAGCCAGCCATTAGACATGCACAGATAGTTCTGAGGGTCTGTCTGTGATGTTATAAAGGGCCTGCTGATCAATGGGCAGCTTTCAGATTGGCTGCTGTATTTGATTGACAGATGGAAGCTGGCAGCTGATTGGCTGTCTAGCCTAAAGTGCTTTACACACCTCCCTGATGGTACCACTGGCTAAGACTCCACCTCAGCTCATTGGGTAATGAAAAATTTAGAACAATTGATGGATGAAAGCAGGCAGGCCGGCCATTTTGGGACGCTCATTGGACTTGTTTAATGCAATGCACCTTTGTATATTCACATGCATTCGCTTCATGCTGTAACCACTGTGCATAAAAATTTGGAAACATGGCATACAGTGTATCATTTGGTGTCTAAGTCATGTTTCTCATATTTTCCCTTCCCAGATACAAGCTCGTTTGAGTGTTTGGGGCACTTTTTAGGTAAAATCATCCTACAGGGCCTAACTGCATATGCTAAAGCCTGCCTATATTGAATGGTGTAGTGGCCCCTGCAACCTCCAAAAATATCAGGACTTACTTCCCCAATAACCTGCAAACTCACCCCTGAAATACATACTTATTCACCCTATTTTGTTCATTGGACTCATTTCTATTTTGAAATGCCTATTTTTGGGGAGCCAGAAATGTGCGTCTTTAAAAGGTGATTTCTACGATACCCCACTTTTGCGCGTCGAACCTCAACTTTTCCCGTAAACGAAGAAAAACCGCAATTTTCAGGAGAAACGAGACAGACATCCCCTCCCTCTGCCACCCACCCGCCCAACTGAAAGCCAGCCATTAGACATGCACAGATAGTTCTGAGGGTCTGTCTGTGATGTCATAAAGGGCCTGCTGATCAATGGGCAGCTTTCTGATTGGCTGCTGTATTTGATTGACAGATGGAAGCTGGCAGCTGATTGGCTGTCTAGCCTAAAGTGCTTTACACACCTCCCTGATGGTACCACTGGCTAAGACTCCACCTCAGCTCATTGGGTAATGAAAAATTTAGAACAATTGATGGATGAAAGCAGGCAGGCCGGCCATTTTGGAACGCTCATTGGACTTGTTTAATGCAATGCACCTTTGTATTTTCACATGCATTCGCTTCATGCTGTAACCACTGTGCATAAAAAATTGAAAACATGGCATACAGTGTATCATTTGGTGTCTAAGTCATGTTTCCCATGTTTTTCCTTCCCAGATACTAGCCCGTTTGAGTGTTTGGGGCACTTTTTAGCTAAAATCATCCTACGGGGCCTAACTGCATATGCTAAAGCCTGCCTATTTTGAATGGTCTAGTGGCCCCTGCAACCTCCAAAAATATCAGGACTTACTTCCCCAATAACCTGCTAACTCACCCCTGAAATACATACTTATTCACCCTATTTTGTTCATTGGACTCATTTCTCATTTGAAATGCCCATTTTTGGGGGGCCAGAAATGTGCGTCTTTAAAAGGTGATTTCTACGATACCCCACTTTTGCGCGTCGGACCTCAACTTTTACCGTAAACGCAGAAAAACCGCAATTTTCAGGAGAAACGAGACAGACATCCCCTCCCTCTGCCACCCACCCGCCCAACTGAAAGCCAGCCATTAGACATGCACAGATAGTTCTGAGGATCTGTCTGTGATGTCATAAAGGGCCTGCTGATCAATGGGCAGCTTTCTGATTGGCTGCTGTATTTGATTGACAGATGGAAGCTGGCAGCTGATTGGCTGTCTAGCCTAACGTGCTTTACACATCTCCCTGATGGTACCACTGGCTAAGACTCCACCTCAGCTCATTGGGTAATGAAAAATTTAGAACAATTGATGGATGAAAGCAGGCAGGCCAGCCATTTTGGCACGCTCAGTGGACTTGTTTAATGCAATGCACCTTTGTATATTCACATGCATTCGCTTCATGCTGTAACCACTGTGCATAAAAATTTGGAAACATGGCATACAGTGTATCATTTGGTGTCTAAGTCATGTTTCCCATATTTTCCCTTCCCAGATACAAGCCCGTTTGAGTGTTTGGGGCACTTTTTAGCTAAAATCACCCTACAGGGCCTAACTGCATATGCTAAAGCCTGCCTATTTTGAATGGTGTAGTGGCCCCTGCAACCTCCAAAAATATCAGGACTTACTTCCCCAATAACCTGCTAACTCACCCCTGAAATACATACTTATTCACCCTATTTTGTTCATTGGACTCATTTCTCATTTGAAATGCCCATTTTTGGGGAGCCAGAAATGTGCGTCTTTAAAAGCTGATTTCTACAATACCCCACTTTTGCGCGTCGGACCTCAACTTTTCCCGTAAACGCAGAAAAACCGCAATTTTCAGGAGAAACGAGACAGACATCCCCTCCCTCTGCCACCCACCCGCCCAACTGATAGCCAGCCATTAGACATGCACAGATAGTTCTGATGGTCTGTCTGTGATGTCATAAAGGGCCTGCTGATCAATGGGCAGCTTTCTGATTGGCTGCTGTATTTGATTGACAGATGGAAGCTGGCAGCTGATTGGCTGTCTAGCCTAAAGTGCTTTACACACCTCCCTGATGGTACCACTGGCTAAGACTCCACCTCAGCTCAATGGGTAATGAAAAATTTAGAACAATTGATGGATGAAAGCAGGCAGGCCGGCCATTTTGGAACGCTCATTGGACTTGTTTAATGCAATGCACCTTTGTATATTCACATGCATTCGCTTCATGCTGTAACCACTGTGCATAAAAATTTGGAAACATGGCATACAGTGTATCATTTGGTGTCTAAGTCATGTTTCCCATATTTTCCCTTCCCAGATACAAGCCCGTTTGAGTGTTTGGGGCACTTTTTAGGTAAAATCATCCTACAGGGCCTAACTGCGTATGCTAAAGCCTGCCTATTTTGAATGGTGTAGTGGCCCCTGCAACCTCCAAAAATATCAGGATTTACTTCCCCAATAACCTGCTAACTCACCCCTGAAATACATACTTATTCACCCTATTTTGTTCATTGGACTCATTTCTCATTTGAAATGCCCATTTTTGGGGAGCCAGAAATGTGCGTCTTTAAAAGGTGATTTCTACGATACCCCACTTTTGCGCGTCGAACCTCAACTTTTCCCGTAAACGCAGAAAAACTGCATTTTTCAGGAGAAACGAGACAGACATCCCCTCCCTCTGACCACCCACCCGCCCAACTGAAAGCCAGCCATTAGACATGCACAGATAGTTCTGAGGGTCTGTCTGTGATGTCATAAAGGGCCTGCTGATCAATGGGCAGCTTTCTGATTGGCTGCTGTATTTGATTGACAGATGGAAGCTAGCAGCTGATTGGCTGTCTAGCCTAAAGTGCTTTACACACCTCCCTGATGGTACCACTGGCTAAGACTCCACCTCAGCTCATTGGGTAATGAAAAATTTAGAACAATTGATGGATGAAAGCAGGCAGGCCGGCCATTTTGGGACGCTCATTGGACTTGTTTAATGCGATGCACCTTTGTATTTTCACATGCATTCGCTTCATGCTGTAACCACTGTGCATAAAAAATTGAAAACATGGCATACAGTGTATCATTTGGTGTCTAAGTCATGTTTCCCATGTTTTTCCTTCCCAGATACTAGCCCGTTTGAGTGTTTGGGGCACTTTTTAGCTAAAATCATCCTACGGGGCCTAAATGCATATGCTAAAGCCTGCCTATTTTGAATGGTCTAGTGACCCCTGCAACCTCCAAAAATATCAGGACTTACTTCCCCAATAACCTGCTAACTCACCCCTGAAATACATACTTATTCACCCTATTTTGTTCATTGGACTAATTTCTCATTTGAAATGCCCAACTTTTGGGGGGCGAGTAATGTGCGTCTTTAAAAGGTGATTTCTACGATACCCCACTTTTGCGCGTCGGACCTCAACTTTTCCCGTAAACGCAGAAAAACCGCAATTTTCAGGAGAAACGAGACAGACATCCCCTCCCTCTGCCACCCACCCGCCCAACTGATAGCCAGCCATTAGACATGCACAGATAGTTCTGAGGGTCTGTCTGTGATGTCATAAAGGGCCTGCTGATCAATGGGCAGCTTTCAAATTGGCTGCTGTATTTGATTGACAGATGGAAGCTGGCAGCTGATTGGCTGTCTAGCCTAAAGTGCTTTACACACCTCCCTGATGGTACCACTGGCTAAGACTCCACCTCAGCTCATTGGGTAATGAAAAATTTAGAACAATTGATGGATGAAAGCAGGCAGGCCGGCCATTTTGGGACGCTCAGTGGACTTGTTTAATGCAATGCACCTTTGTATATTCACATGCATTCGCTTCATGCTGTAACCACTGTGCATAAAAATTTGGAAACATGGCATACAGTGTATCATTTGGTGTCTGTCATGTTTCCCATGTTTTTCCTTCCCAGATACAAGCCCGTTTGAGTGTTTGGGGCACTTTTTAGCTAAAATCATCCTACAGGGCCTAACTGCATATGCTACAGCCTGCCTATTTTGAATGGTGTAGTGGCCCCTGCAACCTCCAAAAATATCAGGACTTACTTCCCCAATAACCTGCTAACTCACCCCTGAAATACATACTTATTCACCCTATTTTGTTCATTGGACTCATTTCTCATTTGAAATGCCCATTTTTGGGGGGCGAGTAATGTGCGTCTTTAAAAGGCGATTTCTACGATACCCCACTTTTGCGCGTCGGACCTCAACTTTTCCCGTAAACGCAGAAAAAACGCAATTTTCAGGAGAAACGAGACAGACATCCCCTCCCTCTGCCACCCACCCGCCCAACTGATAGCCAGCCATTAGACATGCACAGATAGTTCTGAGGGTCTGTCTGTGATGTCATAAAGGGCCTGCTGATCAATGGGCAGCTTTCTGATTGGCTGCTGTATTTGATTGACAGATGGAAGCTGGCAGCTGATTGGCTGTCTAGCCTAACGTGCTTTACACATCTCCCTGATGGTACCACTGGCTAAGACTCCACCTCAGCTCATTGGGTAATGAAAAATTTAGAACAATTGATGGATGAAAGCAGGCAGGCCAGCCATTTTGGGACGCTCAGTGGACTTGTTTAATGCAATGCACCTTTGTATATTCACATGCATTCGCTTCATGCTGTAACCACTGTGCATAAAAATTTGGAAACATGGCATACAGTGTATCATTTGGTGTCTAAGTCATGTTTCCCATATTTTCCCTTCCCAGATACAAGCCCGTTTGAGTGTTTGGGGCACTTTTTAGCTAAAATCACCCTACAGGGCCTAACTGCATATGCTAAAGCCTGCCTATTTTGAATGGTGTAGTGGCCCCTGCAACCTCCAAAAATATCAGGACTTACTTCCCCAATAACCTGCTAACTCACCCCTGAAATACATACTTATTCACCCTATTTTGTTCATTGGACTCATTTCTCATTTGAAATGCCCATTTTTGGGGAGCCAGAAATGTGCGTCTTTAAAAGGTGATTTCTACGATACCCCACTTTTGCGCGTCGGACCTCAACTTTTCCCGTAAACGCAGAAAAACCGCAATTTTCAGGAGAAACGAGACAGACATCCCCTCCCTCTGCCACCCACCCGCCCAACTGAAAGCCAGCCATTAGACATGCACAGATAGTTCTGAGGGTCTGTCTGTGATGTCATAAAGGGCCTGCTGATCAATGGGCAGCTTTCTGATTGGCTGCTGTATTTGATTGACAGATGGAAGCTGGCAGTTGATTTGCTGTCTAGCCTAAAGTGCTTTACACACCACCTTGATGGTACCACTGGCTAAGACTCCACCTCAGCTCATTAGGTAATGAAAACTTTAGAACAACTGATGGATGAAAGCAAGCAGGCCGGCCATTTTGGGACGTTCAGTGGACTTGTTTAATGCAATGCACCTTTGTATATTCACATGCATTCGCTTCATGCTGTAACCACTGTGCATAAAAATTTGGAAACATGGCATACAGTGTATCATTTGGTGTCTAAGTCATGTTTCCCATATTTTCCCTTCCCAGATACAAGCCCGTTTGAGGCACTTTTTAGCTAAATTCATCCTACAGGGCCTAACTGCATATGCTAAAGCCTGCCTATTTTGAATGGTGTAGTGGCCCATGCAACCTCCAAAAATATCAGGACTTACTTCCCCAATAACCTGCTAACTCACCCCTGAAATACATACTTATTCACCCTATTTTGTTCATTGGACTCATTTCTCATTTGAAATGCCCATTTTTGGGGAGCCAGAAATGTGCGTCTTTAAAAGGTGATTTCTACGATACCCCACTTTTGCGCGTCGGACCTCAACTTTTCCCGTAAACGCAGAAAAACCGCAATTTTCAGGAGAAAGGAGACAGACATCCCCTCCCTCTGCCACCCACCCGCCCAACTGAAAGCCAGCCATTAGACATGCACAGATAGTTCTGAGGGTCTGTCTGTGATGTCATAAAGGACCTGCTGATCAATGGGCAGCTTTCTGATTGGCTGCTGTATTTGATTGACAGATGGAAGCTGGCAGCTGATTGGCTGTCTAGCCTAACGTGCTTTACACATCTCCCTGATGGTACCACTGGCTAAGACTCCACCTCAGCTCATTGGGTAATGAAAAATTTAGAACAATTGATGGATGAAAGCAGGCAGGCCAGCCATTTTGGGACGCTCAGTGGACTTGTTTAATGCAATGCACCTTTGTATATTCACATGCATTCGCTTCATGCTGTAACCACTGTGCATAAAAATTTGGAAACATGGCATACAGTGTATCATTTGGTGTCTAAGTCATGTTTCCCATATTTTCCCTTCCCAGATACAAGCCCGTTTGAGTGTTTGGGGCACTTTTTAGCTAAAATCACCCTACAGGGCCTAACTGCATATGCTAAAGCCTGCCTATTTTGAATGGTGTAGTGGCCCCTGCAACCTCCAAAAATATCAGGACTTACTTCCCCAATAACCTGCTAACTCACCCCTGAAATACATACTTATTCACCCTATTTTGTTCATTGGACTCATTTCTCATTTGAAATGCCCATTTTTGGGGAGCCAGAAATGTGCGTCTTTAAAAGATGATTTCTACGATACACCACTTTTGCGCGTCGGACCTCAACTTTTCCCGTAAACGCAGAAAAAACGCAATTTTCAGGAGAAACGAGACAGACATCCCCTCCCTCTGCCACCCACCCGCCCAACTGAAAGCCAGCCATTAGACATGCACAGATAGTTCTGAGGGTCTGTCTGTGATGTCATAAAGGGCCTGCTGATCAATGGGCAGCTTTCTGATTGGCTGCTGTATTTGATTGACAGATGGAAGCTGGCAGTTGATTTGCTGTCTAGCCTAAAGTGCTTTACACACCACCTTGATGGTACCACTGGCTAAGACTCCACCTCAGCTCATTAGGTAATGAAAACTTTAGAACAACTGATGGATGAAAGCAAGCAGGCCGGCCATTTTGGGACGTTCAGTGGACTTGTTTAATGCAATGCACCTTTGTATATTCACATGCATTCGCTTCATGCTGTAACCACTGTGCATAAAAATTTGGAAACATGGCATACAGTGTATCATTTGGTGTCTAAGTCATGTTTCCCATATTTTCCCTTCCCAGATACAAGCCCGTTTGAGTGTTTGGGGCACTTTTTAGCTAAAATCATCCTACAGGGCCTAACTGCATATGCTACAGCCTGCCTATTTTGAATGGTGTAGTGGCCCCTGCAACCTCCAAAAATATCAGGACTTACTTCCCCAATAACCTGCTAACTCACCCCTGAAATACATACTTATTCACCCTATTTTGTTCATTGGACTCATTTCTCATTTGAAATGCCCATTTTTGGGGGTGTGTAATGTGCGTCTTTAAAAGGTGATTTCTACGATACCCCACTTTTGCGCGTCGGACCTCAACTTTTCCCGTAAACGCAGAAAAACCGCAATTTTCAGGAGAAACGAGACAGACATCCCCTCCCTCTGCCACCCACCCGCCCAACTGATAGCCAGCCATTAGACATGCACAGATAGTTCTGAGGGTCTGTCTGTGATGTCATAAAGGGCCTGCTGATCAATGGGCAGCTTTCTGATTGGCTGCTGTATTTGATTGACAGATGGAAGCTGGCAGCTGATTGGCTGTCTAGCCTAACGTGCTTTACACATCTCCCTGATGGTACCACTGGCTAAGACTCCACCTCAGCTCATTGGGTAATGAAAAATTTAGAACAATTGATGGATGAAAGCAGGCAGGCCAGCCATTTTGGGACGCTCAGTGGACTTGTTTAATGCAATGCACCTTTGTATATTCACATGCATTCGCTTCATGCTGTAACCACTGTGCATAAAAATTTGGAAACATGGCATACAGTGTATAATTTGGTGTCTAAGTCATGTTTCCCATATTTTCCCTTCCCAGATACAAGCCCGTTTGAGTGTTTGGGGCACTTTTTAGCTAAAATCACACTACAGGGCCTAACTGCATATGCTAAAGCCTGCCTATTTTGAATGGTGTAGTGGCCCCTGCAACCTCCAAAAATATCAGGACTTACTTCCCCAATAACCTGCTAACTCACCCTTGAAATACATACTTATTCACCCTATTTTGTTCATTGGACTCATTTCTCATTTGAAATGCCCATTTTTGGGGAGCCAGAAATGTGCGTCTTTAAAAGGTGATTTCTACGATACCCCACTTTTGCGCGTCGGACCTCAACTTTTCCCGTAAACGCAGAAAAACCGCAATTTTCAGGAGAAACGAGACAGACATCCCCTCCCTCTGCCACCCACCCGCCCAACTGAAAGCCAGCCATTAGACATGCACAGATAGTTCTGAGGGTCTGTCTGTGATGTCATAAAGGGCCAGCTGATCAATGGGCAGCTTTCTGATTGGCTGCTGTATTTGATTGACAGATGGAAGCTGGCAGCTGATTTGCTGTCTAGCCTAAAGTGCTTTACATACCTCCTTGATGGTACCACTGGCTAAGACTCCACCTCAGCTCATTGGGTAATGAAAAATTTAGAACAATTGATGGATGAAAGCAGGCAGGCCGGCCATTTTGGGACGCTCAGTGGACTTGTTTAATGCAATGCACCTTTGTATATTCACATGCATTCGCTTCATGCTGTAACCACTGTGCATAAAAATTTGGAAACATGGCATACAGTGTATCATTTGGTGTCTAAGTCATGTTTCCCATGTTTTTCCTTCCCAGATACTAGCCCGTTTGAGTGTTTGGGGCACTTTTTAGCTAAAATCATCCTACAGGGCCTAACTGCATATGCTAAAGCCTGCCTATTTTGAATGGTGTAGTGACCCCTGCAACCTCCAAAAATATCAGGACTTACTTCCCCAATAACCTGCTAACTCACCCCTGAAATACATACTTATTCACCCTATTTTGTTCATTGGACTCATTTCTCATTTGAAATGCCTATTTTTGGGGGGCCAGAAATGTGCGTCTTTAAAAGGTGATTTCTACGATACCCCACTTTTGCGCGTCGGACCTCAACTTTTCCCGTAAACGCAGAAAAAACGCAATTTTCAGGAGAAACGAGACAGACATCCCCTCCCTCTGCCACCCACCCGCCCAACTGACAGCCAGCCAATAGACATGCACAGATAGTTCTGAGGGTCTGTCTGTGATGTCATAAAGGGCTGCTGATCAATGGGCAGCTTTCAAATTGGCTGCTGTATTTGATTGACAGATGGAAGCTGGCAGCTGATTGGCTGTCTAGCCTAAAGTGCTTTACACACCTCCCTGATGGTACCACTGGCTAAGACTCCACCTCAGCTCATTGGGTAATGAAAAATTTAGAACAATTGATGGATGAAAGCAGGCAGGCCGGCCATTTTGGGACGCTCAGTGGACTTGTTTAATGCAATGCACCTTTGTATATTCACATGCATTCGCTTCATGCTGTAACCACTGTGCATAAAAATTTGGAAACATGGCATACAGTGTATCATTTGGTGTCTAAGTCATGTTTCCCATATTTTCCCTTCCCAGATACAAGCTCGTTTGAGTGTTTGGGGCACTTTTTAGCTAAAATCATCCTACAGGGCCTAACTGCATATGCTAAAGCCTGCCTATTTTGAATGGTGTAGTGGCCCCTGCAACCTCCAAAAATATCAGGACTTACTTCCCCAATAACCAGCTAACTCACCCCTGAAATACATACTTATTCACCCTAGTTTGTTCATTGGACTCATTTCTCATTTGAAATGCCCATTTTTGGGGGGCGAGTAATGTGCGTCTTTAAAAGGTGATTTCTACGATACCCCACTTTTGCGCGTCGGACCTCAACTTTTCCCGTAAACGCAGAAAAAACGCAATTTTCAGGAGAAACGAGACAGACATCCCCTCCCTCTGCCACCCACCCGCCCAACTGACAGCCAGCCAATAGACATGCACAGATAGTTCTGAGGGTCTGTCTGTGATGTCATAAAGGGCTGCTGATCAATTGGCAGCTTTCAAATTGGCTGCTGTATTTGATTGACAGATGGAAGCTGGCAGCTGATTGGCTGTCTAGCCTAAAGTGCTTTACACCCCTCCCTGATGGTACCACTGGCTAAGACTCCACCTCAGCTCATTGGGTAATGAAAAATTTAGAACAATTGATGGATGAAAGCAGGCAGGCCGGCCATTTTGGGACGCTCAGTGGACTTGTTTAATGCAATGCACCTTTGTATATTCACATGCATTCGCTTCATGCTGTAACCACTGTGCATAAAAATTTGGAAACATGGCATACAGTGTATCATTTGGTGTCTAAGTCATGTTTCCCATATTTTCCCTTCCCAGATACAAGCCCGTTTGAGTGTTTGGGGCACTTTTTAGCTAAAATCATCCTACAGGGCCTAACTGCATATGCTAAAGCCTGCCTATTTTGAATGGTGTAGTGGCCCCTGCAACCTCCAAAAATATCAGGACTTACTTCCCCAATAACCAGCTAACTCACCCCTGAAATACATACTTATTCACCCTAGTTTGTTCATTGGACTCATTTCTCATTTGAAATGCCCATTTTTGGGGGGCGAGTAATGTGCGTCTTTAAAAGGTGATTTCTACGATACCCCACTTTTGCGCGTCGGACCTCAACTTTTCCCGTAAATGCAGAAAAACCACAATTTTCAGGAGAAACGAGACAGACATCCCCTCCCTCTGCCACCCACCCACCCAACTGATAGCCAGCCATTAGACATGCACAGATAGTTCTGAGGGTCTGTCTGTGATGTCATAAAGGGCCTGCTGATCAATGGGCAGCTTTCTGATTGGCTGCTGTATTTGATTGACAGATGGAAGCTGGCAGCTGATTGGCTGTCTAGCCTAACGTGCTTCACACACCTCCCTGATGGTACCACTGGCTAAGACTCCACCTCAGCTCATTGGGTAATGAAAAATTTAGAACAATTGATGTATGAAAGCAGGTCGGCCATTTTGGGACGCTCATTGGACTTGTTTAATGCAATGCACCTTTGTATATTCACATGCATTCGCTTCATGCTGTAACCACTGTGCATAAAAATTTGGAAACATGGCATACAGTGTATCATTTGGTGTCTAAGTCATGTTTCCCATATTTTCCCTTCCCAGATACAAGCCCGTTTGAGTGTTTGGGGCACTTTTTAGCTAAAATCATCCTACAGGGCCTAACTGCATATGCTAAAGCCTGCCTATTTTGAATGGTGTAGTGGCCCCTGCAACCTCCAAAAATATCAGGACTTACTTCCCCAATAACCTGCTAACTTACCCCTGAAATACATACTTATTCACCCTATTTTGTTCATTGGACTCATTTCTCATTTGAAATGCCCATTTTTGGTGGGCAGAAATGTGCGTCTTTAAAAGGTGATTTCTACGATACCCCACTTTTGCGCGTCGGACCTCAACTTTTCCCGTAAACGCAGAAAAACCGCAATTTTCAGGAGAAACGAGACAGACATCCCCTCCCTCTGCCACCCACCCGCCCAACTGAAAGCCAGCCATTAGACATGCACAGATAGTTCTGAGGGTCTGTCTGTGATGTCATAAAGGGCCTGCTGATCAATGGGCAGCTTTCTGATTGGCTGCTGTATTTGATTGACAGATGGAAGCTGGCAGCTGATTGGCTGTCTAGCCTAAAGTGCTTTACATACCTCCCTGATGGTACCACTGGCTAAGACTCCACCTCAGCTCATTGGGTAATGAAAAATTTAGAACAATTGATGGATGAAAGCAGGCATTTTGGGATGCTCATTGGACTTGTTTAATGCAATGCACCCTTGTATTTTCACATGCATTCACTTCATGCTGTAACCACTGTGCATAAAAATTTGGAAACATGGCATACAGTGTATCATTTGGTGTCTAAATCATGTTTCCCATGTTTTTCCTTCCCAGATACAAGCCCGTTTGAGTTTTTGGGGCACTTTTTAGCTAAAATCATCCTACAGGGCCTAACTGCATATGCTAAAGCCTGCCTATTTTGAATGGTCTAGTGGCCCCTGCAACCTCCAAAAATATCAGGACTTACTTCCCCAATAACCTGCTAACTCACCCCTGAAATATATACTTATTCACACTATTTTGTTAATTGGACTTATTTCTCATTTGAAATGCCCATTTTTGGGGGGCCAGAAATGTGCGTCTTTAAAAGGTGATTTCTACGATACCCCACTTTTGCGCGTCGGACCTCAACTTTTCCCGTAAACGCAGAAAAACCGCAATTTTCAGGAGAAACGAGACAGACATCCCCTCCCTCTGCCACCCACCCGCCCAACTGAAAGCCAGCCATTAGACATGCACAGATAGTTCTGAGGGTCTGTCTGTGATGTCATAAAGGGCCTGCTGATCAATGGGCAGCTTTCTGATTGGCTGCTGTATTTGATTGACAGATGGAAGCAGGCAGCTGATTGGCTGTCTAGCCTAAAGTGCTTTACATACCTCCCTGATGGTACCACTGGCTAAGACTCCACCTCAGCTCATTGGGTAATGAAAAATTTAGAACAATTGATGGATGAAAGCAGGCAGGCCGGCCATTTTGGGACGCTCATTGGACTTGTTTAATGCAATGCACCCTTGTATTTTCACATGCATTCGCTTCATGCTGTAACCACTGTACATAAAAATTTGGAAACATGGCATACAGTGTATCATTTGGTGTCTAAATCATGTTTCCCATGTTTTTCCTTCCCAGATACTAGCCCGTTTGAGTGTTTGTGGCAATTTTTAGCTAAAATCATCCTACAGGGCCTAACTGCATATGCTAAAACCTGCCTATTTTGAATGGTGTAGTTGCCCCTGCAACCTCCAAAAATATCAGGACTTACTTCCCCAATAACCTGCTAACTCACCCCTGAAATACATACTTATTCACCCTATTTTGTTAATTGGACTCATTTCTCATTTGAAATGCCCATTTTTGGTGGGCAGAAATGTGCGTCTTTAAAAGGTGATTTCTACGATACCCCACTTTTGCGCGTCGGACCTCAACTTTTCCCGTAAACGCAGAAAAACCGCAATTTTCAGGAGAAACGAGACAGACATCCCCTCCCTCTGCCACCCACCCGCCCAACTGAAAGCCAGCCATTAGACATGCACAGATAGTTCTGAGGGTCTGTCTGTGATGTCATAAAGGGCCTGCTGATCAATGGGCAGCTTTCTGATTGGCTGCTGTATTTGATTGACAGATGGAAGCTGGCAGCTGATTGGCTGTCTAGCCTAAAGTGCTTTACATACCTCCCTGATGGTACCACTGGCTAAGACTCCACCTCAGCTCATTGGGTAATGAAAAATTTAGAACAATTGATGGATGAAAGCAGGCATTTTGGGATGCTCATTGGACTTGTTTAATGCAATGCACCCTTGTATTTTCACATGCATTCGCTTCATGCTGTAACCACTGTGCATAAAAATTTGGAAACATGGCATACAGTGTATCATTTGGTGTCTAAATCATGTTTCCCATGTTTTTCCTTCCCAGATACAAGCCCGTTTGAGTTTTTGGGGCACTTTTTAGCTAAAATCATCCTACAGGGCCTAACTGCATATGCTAAAGCCTGCCTATTTTGAATGGTCTAGTGGCCCCTGCAACCTCCAAAAATATCAGGACTTACTTCCCCAATAACCTGCTAACTCACCCCTGAAATATATACTTATTCACACTATTTTGTTTATTGGACTCATTTCTCATTTGAAATGCCTATTTTTGGGGGGCCAGAAATGTGCGTCTTTAAAAGGTGATTTCTACGATACCCCACTTTTGCGCGTCGGACCTCAACTTTTCCCGTAAACGCAGAAAAACCGCAATTTTCAGGAGAAACGAGACAGACATCCCCTCCCTCTGCCACCCACCCGCCCAACTGAAAGCCAGCCATTAGACATGCACAGATAGTTCTGAGGGTCTGTCTGTGATGTCATAAAGGGCCTGCTGATCAATGGGCAGCTTTCTGATTGGCTGCTGTATTTGATTGACAGATGGAAGCAGGCAGCTGATTGGCTGTCTACCCAAAAGTGCTTTACATACCTCCCTGATGGTACCACTGGCTAAGACTCCACCTCAGCTCATTGGGTAATGAAAAATTTAGAACAATTGATGGATGAAAGCAGGCAGGCCGGCCATTTTGGGACGCTCATTGGACTTGTTTAATGCAATGCACCCTTGTATTTTCACATGCATTCGCTTCATGCTGTAACCACTGTACATAAAAATTTGGAAACATGGCATACAGTGTATCATTTGGTGTCTAAATCATGTTTCCCATGTTTTTCCTTCCCAGATACTAGCCCGTTTGAGTGTTTGTGGCAATTTTTAGCTAAAATCATCCTACAGGGCCTAACTGCATATGCTAAAACCTGCCTATTTTGAATGGTGTAGTTGCCCCTGCAACCTCCAAAAATATCAGGACTTACTTCCCCAATAACCTGCTAACTCACCCCTGAAATACATACTTATTCACCCTATTTTGTTAATTGGACTCATTTCTCATTTGAAATGCCCATTTTTGGGGGGCCAGAAATGTGCGTCTTTAAAAGTTGATTTCTACGATACCCCACTTTTGCGCATCGGACCTCAACTTTTCCCGTAAACGCAGAAAAACCGCAATTTTCAGAAGAAACGAGACAGACATCCCCTCCCTCTGCCACCCACCCGCCCAACTGACAGCCAGCCATTAGACATGCACAGATAGTTCTGAGGGTCTGTCTGTGATGTCATAAAGGGCCTGCTGATCAATGGGCAGCTTTCTGATTGGCTGCTGTATTTGATTGACAGATGGAAGCTGGCAGCTGATTGGCTGTCTAGCCTAAAGTGCTTTACACACCTCCCTGATGATACCACTGGCTAAGACTCCACCTCAGCTCATTGGGTAATGAAAAATTTAGAACAATTGATGGATGAAAGCAGGCAGGCCGGCCATTTTGGGACGCTCAGTGGACTTGTTTAATGCAATGCACCTTTGTATATTCACATGCATTCGCTTCATGCTGTAACCACTGTGCATAAAAATTTGGAAACATGGCATACAGTGTATCATTTGGTGTCTAAGTCATGTTTCCCATATTTTCCCTTCCCAGATACAAGCCCGTTTGAGTGTTTGGGGCACTTTTTAGCTAAAATCATCCTACAGGGCCTAACTGCATATGCTAAAGCCTGCCTATTTTGAATGGTGTAGTGGCCCCTGCAACCTCCAAAAATATCAGGACTTACTTCCCCAATAACCTGCTAACTTACCCCTGAAATACATACTTATTCACCCTATTTTGTTCATTGGACTCATTTCTCATTTGAAATGCCCATTTTTGGGGGGCAGAAATGTGCGTCTTTAAAAGGTGATTTCTACGATACCCCACTTTTGCGCGTCGGACCTCAACTTTTCCCGTAAACGCAGAAAAACTGCAATTTTCAGGAGCAATGAGACAGACATCCCCTCCCTTTGCCACCCACCAGCCCAACTGAAAGCCAGCCATTAGACATGCACAGATAGTTCTGAGGGTCTGTCTGTGATGTCATAAAGGGCCTGCTGATCAATGGGCAGCTTTCTGATTGGCTGCTGTATTTGATTGACAGATGGAAGCTGGCAGCTGATTGGCTGTCTAGCCTAAAGTGCTTTACACACCTCCCTGATGGTACCACTGGCTAAGACTCCACCTCAGCTCATTGGGTAATGAAATATTTAGAACAATTGATGTATGAAAGCAGGCAGGCCGGCCATTTTGGGACGCTCATTGGACTTGTTTAATGCAATGCACCTTTGTATTTTCACATGTATTCGCTTCATGCTGTAACCACTGTGCATAAAAATTTGGAAACATGGCATACAGTGTATCATTTGGTGTCTAAGTCATGTTTCCCATATTTTTCCTTCCCAGATACAAGCCCGTTTGAGTGTTTGGGGCACTTTTTAGCTAAAATCATCCTACAGGGCCTAACTGCATATGCTAAAGCCTGCCTATTTTGAATGGTGTAGTTGCCCCTGCAACCTCCAAAAATATCAGGATTTACTTCCCCAATAACCTGCTAACTCACCCCTGAAATACATACTTATTTACCCTATTTTGTTCATTGGACTCATTTCTCATTTGAAATGCCCATTTTTGGGGGGCCAGAAATGTGCGTCTTTAAAAGGTGATTTCTACGATACCCCACTTTTGCGCGTCGGACCTCAACTTTTCCCGTAAACACAGAAAAACCGCAATTTTCAGGAGAAACGAGACAGACATCCCCTCCCTCTGCCACCCACCCGCCCAACTGAAAGCCAGCCATTAGACATGCACAGATAGTTCTGAGGGTCTGTCTGTGTTGTCATAAAGGGCCTGCTGATCAATGGGCAGCTTTCTGATTGGCTGCTGTATTTGATTGACAGATGGAAGCTGGCAGCTGATTGGCTGTCTAGCCTAAAGTGCTTTACACACCTCCCTGATCGTACCACTGGCTAAGACTCCACCTCAGCTCAGTGGGTAATGAAAAATTTAGAACAATTGATGGATGAAAGCAGGCAGGCCGGCCATTTTGGGACGCTCATTGGACTTGTTTAATGCAATGCACCTTTGTATATTCACATGCATTTGCTTCATGCTGTAACCACTGTGCATAAAAATTTGGAAACATGGCATACAGTGTATCATTTGGTGTCTAAGTCATGTTTCCCATATTTTCCCTTCCCAGATACAAGCCCCTTTGAGTGTTTGGGGCACTTTTTAGCTAAAATCATCCTACAGGGCCTAACTGCATATGCTAAAGCCTGCCTATTTTGAATGGTGTAGTGGCCCCTGCAACCTCCAAAAATATCAGGACTTACTTCCACAATAACCTGCTAACTCACCCCTGAAATACATACTTATTCACCCTATTTTGTTCATTGGACTCATTTCTCATTTGAAATGCCCATTTTTGGGGAGCCAGAAATATGCGTCTTTAAAAGGTGATTTCTACGATACCCCACTTTTGCGCGTCGGACCTCAACTTTTCCTGTAAACGCAGAAAAAACGCAATTTTCAGGAGAAACGAGACAGACATCCCCTCCCTCTGCCACCCACCCGCCCAACTGAAAGCCAGCCATTAGACATGCACAGATAGTTCTGAGGGTCTGTCTGTGTTGTCATAAAGGGCCTGCTGATCAATGGGCAGCTTTCTGATTGGCTGCTGTATTTGATTGACAGATGAAAGCTGGCAGCTGATTGGCTGTCTAGCCTAAAGTGCTTTATACACCTCCCTGATGGTACTACTGGCTAAGACTCCACCTCAGCTCATTGGGTAATGAAAAATTTAGAACAATTGATGGATGAAAGCAGGCAGGCCGGCCATTTTGGGACGCTCAGTGGACTTGTTTAATGCAATGCACCTTTGTATATTCACATGCATTCGCTTCATGCTTTAACCACTGTGCATAAAAATTTGGAAACATGGCATACAGTGTATCATTTGGTGTCTAAGTCATGTTTCCCATATTTTCCCTTCCCAGATACAAGCCCGTTTGAGTGTTTGGGGCACTTTTTAGCTAAAATCATTCTACAGGGCCTAACTGCATATGCTAAAGCCTGCCTATTTTGAATGGTGTAGTGGCCCCTGCAACCTCCAAAAATATCAGGACTTACTTCCCCAATAACCTGCTAACTCACCCCTGAAATACATACCTATTCACCCTATTTTGTTCATTGGACTCATTTCTCATTTGAAATGCCCATTTTTGGGGGGCAGAAATGTGCGTCTTTAAAAGGTGATTTCTACGATACCCCACTTTTGCGCGTCGGACCTCAACTTTTCCCGTAAACGCAGAAAAACCGCAATTTTCAGGAGCAACGAGACAGACATCCCCTCCCTCTGCCACCCACCAGCCCAACTGAAAGCCAGCCATTAGACATGCACAGATAGTTCTAAAGGGTCTGTCTGTGATGTCATAAAGGGCCTGCTGATCAATGGGCAGCTTTCTGATTGGCTGCTGTATTTGAATAACAGATGGAAGCTGGCAGCTGATTGGCTGTCTAGCCTAAAGTGCTTTACACACCTCCCTGATGGTACCACTGGCTAAGACTCCACCTCAGCTCATTAGGTAATGAAATATTTAGAACAATTGATGTATGAAAGCAGGCAGGCCGGCCATTTTGGGACGCTCATTGGACTTGTTTAATGCAATGCACCTTTGTATATTCACATGCATTCGCTTCATGCTGTAACCACTGTGCATAAAAATTTGGAAACATGGCATACAGTGTATCATTTGGTGCCTAAGTCATGTTTCCCATATTTTCCCTTCCCAGATACAAGCCCCTTTGAGTGTTTGGGGCACTTTTTAGCTAAAATCATCCTACAGGGCCTAACTGCATATGCTAAAGCCTGCCTATTTTGAATGGTGTAGTGGCCCCTGCAACCTCCAAAAATATCAGGACTTACTTCCACAATAACCTGCTAACTCACCCCTGAAATACATACTTATTCACCCTATTTTGTTCATTGGACTCATTTCTCATTTGAAATGCCCATTTTTGGGGAGCCAGAAATATGCGTCTTTAAAAGGTGATTTCTACGATACCCCACTTTTGCGCGTCGGACCTCAACTTTTCCTGTAAACGCAGAAAAACCGCAATTTTCAGGAGAAACGAGACAGACATCCCCTCCCTCTGCCACCCACCCGCCCAACTGAAAGCCAGCCATTAGACATGCACAGATAGTTCTGAGGGTCTGTCTGTGTTGTCATAAAGGGCCTGCTGATCAATGGGCAGCTTTCTGATTGGCTGCTGTATTTGATTGACAGATGGAAGCTGGCAGCTGATTGGCTGTCTAGCCTAAAGTGCTTTACACACCTCCCTGATCGTACCACTGGCTAAGACTCCAGCTCAGCTCATTGGGTAATGAAAAACTTAGAGCAATTGATGGATGAAAGCAGGCAGGCCGGCCATTTTGGGACGCTAATTGGACTTGTTTAATGCAATGCACCTTTGTATATTCACATGCATTCGCATCATGCTGTAACCACTGTGCATAAAAATTTGGAAACATGGCATACAGTGTATCATTTGGTGTCTAAGTCATGTTTCCCATATTTTCCCTTCCCAGATACAAGCCCGTTTGAGTGTTTGGGGCACTTTTTGGCTAAAATCATCCTACAGGGCCTAACTGCATATGCTAAAGCCTGCCTATTTTGAATGGTGTAGAGGCCCTTGAAACCTCCAAAAATATCAGGACTTACTTCCCCAATAACCTGCTAACTCACCCCTGAAATACATACTTATTCACCCTATTTTGTTCATTGGACTCATTTCTCATTTGAAATGCCCATTTTTGGGGGGCCAGAAATGTGCGTCTTTAAAAGGTGATTTATACGATACCCCACTTTTGCGCGTCGGACCTCAACTTTTCCCGTAAACGCAGAAAAAACGCAATTTTCAGGAGAAACGAGACAGACATCCCCTCCCTCTGCCACCCACCCGCCCAACTGACAGCCAGCCATTAGACATGCACAGATAGTTCTGAGGGTCTGTCTGTGATGTCATAAAGGGCCTGCTGATCAATGGTCAGCTTTAAAATTGGCTGCTGTATTTGATTGACAGATGGAAGCTGGCAGCTGATTGTCTGTCTAGCCTAAAGTGCTTTACACACCTCCCTGATGATACCACTGGCTAAGACTCCACCTCAGCTCATTGGGTAATGAAAAATTTAGAACAATTGATGGATGAAAGCAGGCAGGCTGGCCATTTTGGGACGCTCATTGGACTTGTTTAATGCAATGCACCTTTGTATTTTCACATGCATTCGCTTCATGCTGTAACCACTGTGCATAAAAATTTGGAAACATAGCCTACCGTGTATCATTTGGTGTCAAAGTCATGTTTCCCATGTTTTTCCTTCCCAGATACTAGCCCGTTAGAGTGTTTGGGGCACTTTTTAGCTAAAATCATCCTACGGGCCTAACTGCATATGCTAAAGCCTGCCTATTTTGAATGGTCTAGTGGCCCCTGCAACCTCCAAAAATTTCAGGACTTACTTCCCCAATAACCTGCTAAGTCACCCCTGAAATACATACTTATTCACCCTATTTTGTTAATTGGACTCATTTCTCATTTGAAATGCCCATTTTTGGGGGGCCAGAAATGTGCGTCTTTAAAAGGTGATTTCTACGATACCCCACTTTTGCGCGTCGGACCTCAACTTTTCCCGTAAACGCAGAAAAACCGCAATTTTCAGGAGAAACGAGACAGACATCCCCTTCCTCTGCCAACCACCCGCCCAACTGACAGCCAGCCATTAGACATGCACAGATAGTTCTGAGGGTCTGTCTGTGATGTCATAAAGGGCCTGCTGATCAATTGGCAGCTTTCTGATTGGCTGCTGTATTTGATTGACAGATGGAAGCTGGCAGCTGATTGGCTGTCTAGCCTAAAGTGCTTTACACTCCTCCCTAATGGTACCACTTGCTAAGACTCCACCTCAGCTCATTGGGTAATGAAAAATTAAGAACAATTGATGGATGAAAGCAGGCAGGCCATTTTGGGACGCTCATTGGACTTGTTTAATGCAATGCACCTTTGTATATTCACATGCATTCGCTTCATGCTGTAACCACTGTGCATAAAAATTCGGAAACATGGCATACAGTGTATCATTTGGTGTCTAAGTCATGTTTCCCATATTTTCCCTTCCCAGATACAAGCCCGTTTGAGTGTTTGGGGCACTTTTTAGCTAAAATCATTCTACAGGGCCTAACTGCATATGCTAAAGCCTGCCTATTTTGAATGGTCTAGTGGCCCCTGCAACCTCCAAAAATATCAGGACTTACTTCCCCAATAACCTGCTAACTCACCCCTGAAATACATACTTATTCACCCTATTTTGTTAATTGGACTCATTTCTCATTTGAAATGCCCATTTTTGGGGGGCCAGAAATGTGCGTCTTTAAAAGGTGATTTCTACGATACCCCACTTTTGCGCGTCGGACCTCAACTTTTCCCGTAAACGCAGAAAAACCGCAATTTTCAGGAGAAACGAGACAGACATCCCCTCCCTCTGCCACCCACCCGCCCAACTGAAAGCCAGCCATTAGACATGCACAGATAGTTCTGAGGGTCTGTCTGTGATGTCATAAAGGGCCTGCTGATCAATGGGCAGCTTTCTGATTGGCTGCTGTATTTGATTGACAGGTGGAAGCTGGCAGCTGATTTGCTGTCTAGCCTAAAGTGCTTTACATACCTCCCTGATGGTACCACTGGCTAAGACTCCACCTCAGCTCATTGGGTAATGAAAAATTTAGAACAATTGATGGATGAAAGCTGGCATTTTGGGACGCTCATTGGACTTGTTTAACCCCTTCCCGCCGCAGCCTGTTTTTGCCTTCCTGACAGAGCCCTTTTTTTCAAATCTGACAGGTATCACTTAAGTGAAGATAACTTTTTTTGCTTTTACTTATCCCAGTGATTTCGAGATTGTTTTCTCGTGACACATTGTACTTCAAGTTAGTGGTAAATTTTGGTCGATACAGTCTGTATTTTTTTGTGAAAAATACCAAAATGTCGTAAAAAAATTGAAAATTTAGCAATTTGCAAAATGTTAAATTTTCTGCTTGTGAGACAAATAATCATACCACTCAAAATAGTTAATAACTAACATAGACCATATGTCTACTTTATGTTTCCATTATTATTTCAACCTCCTTTTAATTTTTTTGGACACTAGTAGGCTTAAAATATGAATAGCAAATTCTCAAATTTTCAAGAAAATTTCAAACACTGATTTTTTTAGGGACCAGTTCAGTTCTGATGTGACTTTGAGGGACTTGTATGTAAGACACCCCCATAAATGATGCCATTTCAAAAACTGCACCCCTCACAGTATTCAAAACAGCATTTTGGAAGTTTGTTAACCCTTTAGGTGTTTCACAGGAATTAAAACAAAGTGTAGGTGAAATTTCAAAATTTTATTTTTTTTGCAGATTTTCAATTTTAATACATTTTTCTAAGGAACACTGTAGATTTTACTAGAGAAATGTGACTAAAAATTGATTCCCCCAATTCTTTTGTTTTCATAAATATCCTATATGTGGCCCTAGTGTGCACGTTGACCAAACCACAGGCTTCATAATAGAAGGAGCACCTACTTGATTTTGGAGCCTCCTTTTTATGAGATTATTTTTTAGGCACCATGTAGGTTTCTAGGCACCATAAGATGCTAAAAGTTAGGAACCCCCCCACAAGTGACCCCATTTTGCAAACTAAACCCATCAAGGAATTCATCTAGGGGTATAGTGTACATTTCAAACCCCCAGGGGTTTCACCAATTGTGGTACAACTGGGCTGTGAAAATGAAAAATTACATTTTTTTACACAAAAATGCAGTTCTGGCTCAAAATTTTTAATTTTCACAAGGAATGAAGGAGACAAAGCACCCCAAAATCTGTGCCCCAATTTCTCCCGAGTACGGCAATGCCTCATATGTGACCAAAAAATACAATTTGGGTGCATGGCAGGACTCAGAAGGGAAGGAGTGATTTTTGGATTTTGCAGCACAGATTCTGGTGGAATGAATGGTGGGTGCTATGTCGCATTAGCAAGACCCCCGAAGCACCAATACAGTGGAACCCCCCCACAAGTGACCCCATTTTGCAAACTACACCCCTCAGGGAATTCATCTAGGGGTATAGTGTACATTTCAAACCCCCAGGGGTTTCACCAATTGTGGTACAACTGGGCTGTGAAAATGAAAAATTACATTTTTTACACAAAAATGCAGTTCTGGCTCAAAATTTTTCATTTTCACAAGGAATGAAGGAGACAAAGCACCCCAAAATCTGTGCCCAAATTTCTCCCGAGTACGGCAATGCCTCATATGTGACCAAAAAATACCATTTGGGTGCATGGCAGGACTCAGAAGGGAAGGAGTGATTTTTGGATTTTGCAGCACAGATTCTGGTGGAATGAATGGTGGGTGCTATGTCGCATTAGCAAGACCCCCGAAGCACCAATACAGTGGAACTCCCCCACAAGTGACCCCATTTTGCAAACTATACCCCTCAGGGAATTCATCTAGGGGTATAGTGTACATTTCTAACCCCCAGGGGTTTCACCAATTGTGGTACAACTGGGCTGTGAAAATGAAAAATTACATTTTTTACACAAAAATGCAGTTCTGGCTCAAAATTTTTCATTTTCACAAGGAATGAAGGAGACAAAGCACCCCAAAATCTGTGCCCCAATTTCTCCCGAGTACGGCAATGCCTCAAATGTGAAAAAAATGGCAGGACTCATAAGGGAAGGAGTGATATTTGGATTTTGCAGCACAGATTCTCGTGGAATGTTGGTGGGTGCTATGTCGCATTAGCAAGACCCCCGAAGCACCAATACAGTGGAACCCCCCCACAAGTGACCCCATTTTGCAAACTACACCACTCAGGGAATTCAACTAGGGGTATAGTGTACATTTCAAACCCCCAGGGGTTTCACCAATTTTGATACAATTAGGCTGTGCAAATGAAAAATTACATTTTTTTACACAAAAATGCAGTTCTGGTTTAAAATTTTTCATTTTCATAAGGTATGAAGGAGAAAAAGCACCCCAAAATCTGTGCCCCAATTTCTCCCGAGTATGGCAATGCCTCATATGTGACCAAAAAATACCAGTTGGGTGCATGGCAGGACTCAGAAGGGAAGGAGTGATTTTTGGATTTTGCAGCTCAGATTCTGGTGGAATGAATGGTGGGTGCTATGTGGCATTAGCAAGACCCCCGAAGCACGGTGAAATGATGAACCTAATAATCCATAGATGTGTGGTATATTTTAAAACACTCCTTTATACATAGGCCGGGTTTGTCGGGGCAAGTTTCACAGTGGAAAATAGTATCCTTTCTTATTCCCTTTTATAGCAAACTTTGCACCTTTTTTGTGTCCTGCCCTTTTTTGCAGTGGAGGGGATTTCGTTAGGAAAATGCTGCCCTGGTACAATACGGGGGCCAGTACTAGAAGTACTGGGGCCCTCTGCCTGCTGGTTCCCAAATATTAGGCCCTTTATGACTTCCTCTTGAAAGTGCATAAATGTCCCCCTCTGGCTGGTAGAACGGAATAGCACGTAAGCGTTATACAGTGCCATCTGGATGATATACACGGCCAGCTTCTTGTACCAGATTTTTGTTTTCCGCAGGGCACTGTACGGCTTCAGTACCTGATCTGAAAGATCCACTCCGCCCATGTACTTATTGTAATCTAGGATACAATTAGGTTTTGAGGTGTGGGTACTGGTACCTCGTACAGGGACGGAGGTGGTACTGTCTCCATGAATTGTTGTCAGTATAAGGACATCCCTCTTGTCCTTATATTTGACCAACAACATATTTTCGGTGGATTGTGCCCTGCTTTCACCCCTTCTCAGTACTTGGGCAATGTGCGTTTTTGGGAGGCCTCTTTGGTTCTTGCGCACAGTACCGCAAGCTGCTGTACCTCTTGAACCAAGGGCCTTAAACAGGGGGATGCTAGTGTAAAAGTTATCCACATAGAGGTGATAACCTTTATCCAGGAAGGGGTGCACTAAATCCCAGACAATTTTTCCACTAACACCTACGAGGGAGGGGGGGCATTCTGGCGGTTCAATTCTTGAATCCTTCCCTTCATATACCCTAAACCTGTGGGTGTACCCTGAGGTGCTTTCACACAGTTTATACATTTTTATGCCATACCTTGCCCTCTTACTGGGAAGGTACTGGCGGAATTTAACCCTTCCTTTAAAATGTATAAGGGACTCGTCGATACAAATACATTTTTCAGGGATGTACATCTCTGCAAATTTGGCACTGAAATGATCAATGACCGGCCTGACTTTGAATAGCCGGTCAAAGGTGGGATCATCTCTGGGTGGGCACTGTGCATTATTGGTGTAATGTAAAAATTTAAGGATTGTCTCAAAACGAGTCCGGGTCATGGCCATACGATGAAGTGGGGTGCTGTACAGAACATCTGTACTCCAATATTGCCTAATTTCTGGCTTTTTTACTATGCCCATATGAAACACCAGACCCCAAAACGTCATCATCTCTACTGCATCTACAGGGGTCCACCTAGCAAATGATGACGTGGGGTTTTGAGCAATAAACTGCTGGGCATATAAATTACTTTGGTCCACCATTAAATTTATAAAATCATCAGAGAAAAATAATTTGAAAAAGTCAATTTCTCTGAGACCTGTTGAATCAAATTGGATTCCTGAGATGGCCAAAAACTCAGGAACCTGGGGCTCAAAATTGTCTGGTGGTGGGGATCAATCATTTGGGGGGGTCTCAGCTGCTCTACGGGGGCGTCTTTGAGGGGGTCCCTCATCACTAGAGGAGGAAGATGAGGTTAAGACGAATCCTTCAAATTCCCCGCTTGCATCACTGGCTGTGTCAGAGTCAGAGGCAAGCATGGCATATGCCTCCTCCGCTGAATACATTCTTCTGGATGACTGGGATGACATTTGGGATGACATTTGGGATGCCATTTTTATTTTTGTGTTTCTGTAAGTGTAATGTTTCAACACGTGTATAGTGTAGGGGGGGTACAAACTTTATTTCAACACGGGGGGTATGTAGTGTGTAGTGTGTATGTAGTGCAGAAAAAAAATACTTTATACAGGAATTTGATCCCAATAAAAAAAAAAAGATTAGATCAACCCTGTGGCAAAAATGCTGATCTGTGATGTATGTCACTCAGCAACTTCAAGGCAGCTTTTGGTACAACCTTGAAGGGGTTAAAAAAAAAAAAGGTCCTGCGCCAAAAATTGAGCACAGATGTTGGTCAGTAACGTCCGTCACTGAACAGCGCTCAAAGGCAACAGGAATTTGATCCCAAAAAAAAAATAGATCAACCCTGTGCCGAAAATGCTGATCAGTGATGTACGTCACTGATCAGCGCACAGTGGCCACAGGACACCCACAAAATCACAGTGTGTGTAAAAAAAAAAAAAAAAAAGACCCCACAGCACCCTCAAAAAAAAAAAAAGGTGATCAGTTAAGCGACACTGATTACCAGTGAGGGGCAGCAGGTGCACAACCTTTGGTGCAACTGACAGTGCAACTGACAGCAACTGACAGGTATATATAAAAAATAAAAAAAACCCTGCACCCCCAAAAAGTTGCTGATCAGTTAATTTATACTAATCAGCACAAAAGGGGGGGGCAGCAGTCAGTTGCACAGGCAGCACAACTTTTGGTGCAACTGACAGGTATATATATTAAAAAAAAAAACCTGCACCCCCAAAAAGTTGCTGATCAGCACAGATATACTGATCAGCACAAAAGGGGGGGCAGCAGACACAAAATATAGCACTCTCTATCACTCTCTGTCACTATCTCTCACTATCTCTCACTATCTCTCACTATCTCTCACTATCTGTCACTCTATGAAACTGCAGCAGCAGCACACAGGAAGTCACAAGATCCAGGAAGCATCCAGCTGCTGGCAGCACGCTACCAGCGGTGATCAGGTAAGTTTCAGGCAAGGATCAGGTCAGTATATCACGACAGATTGGCACGGTGACCGCTCTGCACGCAATTCCAGACCGGAATGGCGTCTGCAGCGCAGTCACCGTTAGTTTAAATCACGCGCCATGGCTGTGATTGGTCCGTCGGTCCGACGGACCAATCACAGCCTTGGGGGCAGGTGGGGTGAGGTGTGGTCATCACCGGTGACCCCCGGTGACCCCCTCACACCCGGCGGTGATTGATCCCTGTGTTACCGAGCGTCTGATTCGCCGGTAACACAGGAGAACGCTGCGATTGGCTGTTCACATTGAACAGCCAATCGCAGCGATCGCTGACGGGGGGGAGGCATCGCCGCCCCCCCTGGGCATGCTGGGACATGTCTGCTGTCAGGGACAGCAGACATGTTTAAACTGTCGCCGCGTCTATAGACGCGGTGACAGTTTAAAGTCATGACGTATATATACGTCATGTGTCGGGAAGTACATCCCGGCCATGACGTATATATACGACAAATGTCGGGAAGGGGTTAAAAGGTGATTTCTATGATACCCCACTTTTGCGCGTCGGACCTCAACTTTTCCCGTAAACGCAGAAAAACCGCAATTTTCAGGAGAAACGAGACAGACATCCCCTCCCTCTGCCACCCACCCGCAAAACTGACAGCCAGCCATTAGACATGCACAGATAGTTCTGAGGGTCTGTCTGTGGTGTCATAAAGGGCCTGCTGATCAATGGGCAGCTTTCTGATTGGCTGCTGTATTTGATTGACAGATGGAAGCTGGCAGCTGATTGGCTGTCTAGCCTAAAGTGCTTTACACACTTTCCTGATGGTACCACTGGCTAAGACTCCACCTCAGCTCATTGGGTAATGAAAAATTTAGAACAATTAATGGATGAAAGCAGGCAGGCCGGCCATTTTGGGATGCTCATTGGACTTGTTTAATGCAATGCACCTTTGTATTTTCACATGCATTCGCTTCATGCTGTAACCACTGTGCATAAAAATTTGGAAACATGGCATACAGTGTATCATTTGGTGTCTAAATCATGTTTCCCATGTTTTTCCTTCCCAGATACAAGCCCGTTTGAGTTTTTGGGGCACTTTTTAGCTAAAATCATCCTACAGGGCCTAACTGCATATGCTAAAGCCTGCCTATTTTGAATGGTCTAGTGGCCCCTGCAACCTCCAAAAATATCAGGACTTACTTCCCCAATAACCTGCTAACTCACCACTGAAATACATACTTATTCACCCTATTTTGTTAATTGGACTCATTTCTCATTTGAAATGCCCATTTTTGGGGGGCCAGAAATGTGCGTCTTTAAAAGGTGATTTCTACGATACCCCACTTTTGCGCGTCGCACCTCAAGTTTTCCCGTAAACGCAGAAAAACCGCAATTTTCAGGAGAAACGAGACAGACATCCCCTCCCTCTGCCACCCACCCGCCCAACTGAAAGCCAGCCATTAGACATGCACAGATAGTTCTGAGGGTCTGTCTGTGATGTCATAAAGGGCCTGCTGATCAATGGGCAGCTTTCTGATTGGCTGCTGTATTTGCTTGACAGATGGAAGCTGGCAGCTGATTGGCTGTCTAGCCTAAAGTGCTTTACATACCTCCCTGATGGTACCACTGGCTAAGACTCCACCTCAGCTCATTGGGTAATGAAAAATTTAGAACAATTGATGGATGAAAGCAGGCAGGCCGGCCATTTTGGGACGCTCATTGGACTTGTTTAATGCAATGCACCCTTGTATTTTCACATGCATTCGCTTCATGCTGTAACCACTGTGCATAAAAATTTGGAAACATGGCATACAGTGTATCAATTGGTGTCTAAATCATATTTACCATGTTTTTCCTTCCCAGATACAAGCCCGTTTGAGTTTTTGGGGCACTTTTTAGCTAAAATCATCCTACAGGGCCTAACTGCATATGCTAAAGCCTGCCTATTTTGAATGGTCTAGTGGCCCCTGCAACCTCCAAAAATTTCAGGACTTACTTTCCCAATAACCTGCTAACTCACCCCTGAAATACATACTTATTCACCCTATTTTGTTCATTAGACTCATTTCTCATTTGAAATGCCCATTTTTGGGGGGCCAGAAATGTGCGTCTTTAAAAGGTGATTTCTACGATACCCCACTTTTGCGCGTCGGACCTCAAGTTTTCCCGTAAACGCAGAAAAACCGCAATTTTCAAGTGAAACGAGACAGACATCCCCTCCCTCTGCCACCCACCCGCCCAACTGACAGCCAGCCATTAGACATGCACAGATAATTCTGAGGGTCTGTCTGTGATGTCATAAAGGGCCTGCTGATCAATGGGCAGCTTTCTGATTGGCTGCTGTATTTGATTGACAGATGAAAGCTGGCAGCTGATTGGCTGTCTAGCCTAAAGTGCTTTATACACCTCCATGATGGTACTACTGGCTAAGACTCCACCTCAGCTCATTGGGTAATGAAAAATTTAGAACAATTGATGGATGAAAGCAGGCAGGCCGGCCATTTTGGGACGCTCAGTGGACTTGTTTAATGCAATGCACCTTTGTATATTCACATGCATTCGCTTCATGCTTTAACCACTGTGCATAAAAATTTGGAAACATGGCATACAGTGTATCATTTGGTGTCTAAATCATGTTTCCCATGTTTTTCCTTCCCAGATACAAGCCCGTTTGAGTGTTTGGGGCACTTTTTAGCTAAAATCATTCTACAGGGCCTAACTGCATATGCTAAAGCCTGCCTATTTTGAATGGTGTAGTGGCCCCTGCAACCTCCAAAAATATCAGGACTTACTTCCCCAATAACCTGCTAACTCACCCCTGAAATACATACTTATTCACCCTATTTTGTTCATTGGACTCATTTCTCATTTGAAATGCCCATTTTTGGGGAGCCAGAAATGTGCGTCTTTAAAAGGTGATTTCTACGATACCCCACTTTTGCGCGTCGGACCTCAACTTTTCCCGTAAACGCAGAAAAACCGCAATTTTCAGGAGAAACGAGACAGACATCCCCTCCCTCTGCCACCCACCCGCCCAACTGAAAGCCAGCCATTAGACATGCACAGATAGTTCTGAGGGTCTGTCTGTGATGTCATAAAGGGCCTGCTGATCAATGGGCAGCTTTCTGATTGGCTGCTGTATTTGATTGACAGATGGAAGCTGGCAGCTGATTGGCTGTCTAGCCTAAAGTGCTTTACATACCTCCCTGATGGTACCACTGGCTAAGACTCCACCTCAGCTCATTGGGTAATGAAAAATTTAGAACAATTGATGGATGAAAGCAGGCATTTTGGGATGCTCATTGGACTTGTTTAATGCAATGCACCCTTGTATTTTCACATGCATTCGCTTCATGCTGTAACCACTGTGCATAAAAATTTGGAAACATGGCATACAGTGTATCAATTGGTGTCTAAATCAGGTTTCCCATGTTTTTCCTTCCCAGATACAAGCCCGTTTGAGTTTTTGGGGCACTTTTTAGCTAAAATCATCCTACAGGGCCTAACTGCATATGCTAAAGCCTGCCTATTTTGAATGGTCTAGTGGCCCCTGCAACCTCCAAAAATATCAGGACTTACTTCCCCAATAACCTGCTAACTCACCCCTGAAATACATACTTATTCACCCTATTTTGTTAATTGGACTCATTTCTCATTTGAAATGCCCATTTTTGGGGGGCCAGAAATGTGCGTCTTTAAAAGGTGATTTCTACGATACCCCACTTTTGCGCGTCGGACCTCAAGTTTTCCCGTAAACGCAGAAAAACCGCAATTTTCAGGAGAAACGAGACAGACATCCCCTCCCTCTGCCACCCACCCGCCCAACTGAAAGCCAGCCATTAAACATGCACAGATAGTTCTGAGGGTCTGTCTGTGATGTCATAAAGGGCCTGCTGATCAATGGGCAGCTTTCTGATTGGCTGCTGTATTTGATTGACAGATGGAAGCTGGCAGCTGATTGGCTGTCTAGCCTAAAGTACTTTACATACCTCCCTGATGGTACCACTGGCTAAGACTCCACCTCAGCTCATTGGGTAATGAAAAATTTAGAACAATTGATGGATAAAAGCAGGCAGGCCGGCCATTTTGGGACGCTCATTGGACTTGTTTAATGCAATGCACCCTTGTATTTTCACATGCATTCGCTTCATGCTGTAACCTCTGTGCATAAAAATTTGGAAACATGGCATACAGTGTATCATTTGGTGTCTAAGTCATGTTTCCCATATTTTCCCTTCCCAGATACAAGCCCGTTTGAGTGTTTGGGGCACTTTTTAGCTAAAATCATTCTACAGGGACTAACTGCATATGCTAAAGCCTGCCTATTTTGAATGGTGTAGTGGCCCCTGCAACCTCCAAAAATATCAGGACTTACTTCCCCAATAACCTGCTAACTCACCCCTGAAATACGTACTTATTCACCCTATTTTGTTAATTGGACTCATTTCTCATTTGAAATGCCCATTTTTGGGGGGCCAGAAATGTGCGTCTTTAAAAGGTGATTTCTACGATACCCCACTTTTGCGCGTCGGACCTCAACTTTTCCCGTAAACGCAGAAAAAACGCAATTTTCAGGAGAAACGAGACAGACATCCCCTCCCTCTGCCACCCACCCGCCCAACTGAAAGCCAGCCATTAGACATGCACAGATAGTTCTGAGGGTCTGTCTGTGATGTCATAAAGGGCCTGCTGATCAATGGGCAGCTTTCTGATTGGCTGCTGTATTTGATTGACAGATGGAAGCTGGCAGCTGATTGGCTGTCTAGCCTAAAGTGCTTTACATACCTCCCTGATGGTACCACTGGCTAAGACTCCACCTCAGCTCATTGGGTAATGAAAAATTTAGAACAATTGATGGATGAAAGCAGGCAGGCCGGCCATTTTGGGACGCTCATTGGACTTGTTTAATGCAATGCACCCTTGTATTTTCACATGCATTCGCTTCATGCTGTAACCACTGTGCATAAAAATTTGGAAACATGGCATACAGTGTATCATTTGGTGTCTAAATCATGTTTCCCATGTTTTTCCTTCCCAGATACTAGCCCGTTTGAGTGTTTGTGGCAATTTTTAGCTAAAATCATCCTACAGGGCCTAACTGCATATGCTAAAGCCTGCCTATTTTGAATGGTGTAGTTGCCCCTGCAACCTCCAAAAATATCAGGACTTACTTCCCCAATAACCTGCTAACTCACCCCTGAAATACATACTTATTCACCCTATTTTGTTAATTGGACTCATTTCTCATTTGAAATGCCCATTTTTGGGGGGCCAGAAATGTGCGTCTTTAAAAGTTGATTTCTACGATACCCCACTTTTGCGCATCGGACCTCAACTTTTCCCGTAAACGCAGAAAAAACGCAATTTTCAGAAGAAACGAGACAGACATCCCCTCCCTCTGCCACCCACCCACCCAACTGACAGCCAGCCATTAGACATGCACAGATAGTTCTGAGGGTCTGTCTGTGATGTCATAAAGGGCCTGCTGATCAATGGGCAGCTTTCTGATTGGCTGCTGTATTTGATTGACAGATGAAAGCTGGCAGCTGATTGGCTGTCTAGCCTAAAGTGCTTTATACACCTCCCTGATGGTACTACTGGCTAAGACTCCACCTCAGCTCATTGGGTAATGAAAAATTTAGAACAATTGATGGATGAAAGCAGGCAGGCCGGCCATTTTGGGACGCTCAGTGGACTTGTTTAATGCAATGCACCTTTGTATATTCACATGCATTCGCTTCATGCTTTAACCACTGTACATAAAAATTTGGAAACATGGCATACAGTGTATCATTTGGTGTCTAAGTCATGTTTCCCATATTTTCCCTTCCCAGATACAAGCCCGTTTGAGTGTTTGGGACACTTTTTAGCTAAAATCATTCTACAGGGACTAACTGCATATGCTAAAGCCTGCCTATTTTGAATGGTGTAGTGGCCCCTGCAACCTCCAAAAATATCAGGACTTACTTCCCCAATAACCTGCTAACTCACCCCTGAAATACATACTTATTCACCCTATTTTGTTAATTGGACTCATTTCTCATTTGAAATGCCCATTTTTGGGGGGCCAGAAATGTGCGTCTTTAAAAGGTGATTTCTACGATACCCCACTTTTGCGCGTCGGACCTCAACTTTTCCCGTAAACGCAGAAAAAACGCAATTTTCAGGAGAAACGAGACAGACATCCCCTCCCTCTGCCACCCACCCGCCCAACTGAAAGCCAGCCATTAGACATGCACAGATAGTTCTGAGGGTCTGTCTGTGATGTCATAAAGGGCCTGCTGATCAATGGGCAGCTTTCTGATTGGCTGCTGTATTTGATTGACAGATGGAAGCTGGCAGCTGATTGGCTGTCTAGCCTAAAGTGCTTTACATACCTCCCTGATGGTACCACTGGCTAAGCCTCCACCTCAGCTCATTGGGTAATGAAAAATTTAGAACAATTGATGGATGAAAGCAGGCAGGCCGGCCATTTTGGGACGCTCATTGGACTTGTTTAATGCAATGCACCCTTGTATTTTCACATGCATTCGCTTCATGCTGTAACCACTGTGCATAAAAATTTGGAAACATGGCATACAGTGTATCATTTGGTGTCTAAATCATGTTTCCCATGTTTTTCCTTCCCAGATACTAGCCCGTTTGAGTGTTTGTGGCAATTTTTAGCTAAAATCATCCTACAGGGCCTAACTGCATATGCTAAAGCCTGCCTATTTTGAATGGTGTAGTTGCCCCTGCAACCTCCAAAAATATCAGGACTTACTTCCCCAATAACCTGCTAACTCACCCCTGAAATACATACTTATTCACCCTATTTTGTTAATTGGACTCATTTCTCATTTGAAATGCCCATTTTTGGGGGGCCAGAAATGTGCGTCTTTAAAAGTTGATTTCTACGATACCCCACTTTTGCGCATCGGACCTCAACTTTTCCCGTAAACGCAGAAAAAACGCAATTTTCAGAAGAAACGAGACAGACATCCCCTCCCTCTGCCACCCACCCGCCCAACTGACAGCCAGCCATTAGACATGCACAGATAGTTCTGAGGGTCTGTCTGTGATGTCATAAAGGGCCTGCTGATCAATGGGCAGCTTTCTGATTGGCTGCTGTATTTGATTGACAGATGGAAGCTGGCAGCTGATTGGCTGTCTAGCCTAAAGTGCTTTACACACCTCCCTGATGATACTACTGGCTAAGACTCCACCTCAGCTCATTGGGTAATGAAAAATTTAGAACAATTGATGGATGAAAGCAGGCAGGCCGGCCATTTTGGGACGCTCAGTGGACTTGTTTAATGCAATGCACCTTTGTATATTCACATGCATTCGCTTCATGCTGTAACCACTGTGCATAAAAATTTGGAAACATGGCATACAGTGTATCATTTGGTGTCTAAGTCATGTTTCCCATATTTTCCCTTCCCAGATACAAGCCCGTTTGAGTGTATGGGGCACTTTTTAGCTAAAATCATCCTACAGGGCCTAACTGCATATGCTAAAGCCTGCCTATTTTGAATGGTGTAGTGGCCCCTGCAACCTCCAAAAATATCAGGACTTACTTCCCCAATAACCTGCTAACTCACCCCTGAAATACATACTTATTCACCCTATTTTGTTCATTGGACTCATTTCTCATTTGAAATGCCCATGTTTGGGGAGCCAGAAATGTGCGTCTTTAAAAGGTGATTTCTACGATACCCCACTTTTGCGCGTCGGACCTCAACTTTTCCCGTAAACGCAGAAAAACCGCAATTTTCAGGAGAAACGAGACAGACATCCCCTCCCTCTGCCACCCACCCGCCCAACTGAAAGCCAGCCATTAGACATGCACAGATAGTTCTGAGGGTCTGTCTGTGATGTCATAAAGGGCCTGCTGATCAATGGGCAGCTTTCTGATTGGCTGCTGTATTTGATTGACAGATGGAAGCTGGCAGCTGATTGGCTGTCTAGCCTAAAGTGCTTTACATACCTCCCTGATGGTACCACTGGCTAAGACTCCACCTCAGCTCATTGGGTAATGAAAAATTTAGAACAATTGATGGATGAAAGCAGGCATTTTGGGATGCTCATTGGACTTGTTTAATGCAATGCACCCTTGTATTTTCACATGCATTCGCTTCATGCTGTCACCACTGTGCATAAAAATTTGGAAACATGGCATACAGTGTATCATTTGGTGTCTAAATCATGTTTCCCATGTTTTTTCCTTCCCAGATACAAGCCCGTTTGAGTTTTTGGGGCACTTTTTAGCTAAAATCATCCTACAGGGCCTAACTGCATATGCTAAAGCCTGCCTATTTTGAATGGTCTAGTGGCCCCTGCAACATCCAAAAATATCAGGACTTACTTCCCCAATAACCTGCTAAATCACGCCTGAAATACATACTTATTCACCCTATTTTGTTAATTGGACTCATTTCTCATTTGAAATGCCCATTTTTGGGGGGCCAGAAATGTGCGTCTTTAAAAGGTGATTTCTACGATACCCCACTTTTGCGCGTCGCACCTCAAGTTTTCCCGTAAACGCAGAAAAACCGCAATTTTCAGGAGAAACGAGACAGACATCCCCTCCCTCTGCCACCCACCCGCCCAACTGAAAGCCAGCCATTAGACATGCACAGATAGTTCTGAGGGTCTGTCTGTGATGTCATAAAGGGCCTGCTGATCAATGGGCAGCTTTCTGATTGGCTGCTGTATTTGCTTGACAGATGGAAGCTGGCAGCTGATTGGCTGTCTAGCCTAAAGTGCTTTACATACCTCCCTGATGGTACCACTGGCTAAGACTCCACCTCAGCTCATTGGGTAATGAAAAATTTAGAACAATTGATGGATGAAAGCAGGCAGGCCGGCCATTTTGGGACGCTCATTGGACTTGTTTAATGCAATGCACCCTTGTATTTTCACATGCATTCGCTTCATGCTGTAACCACTGTGCATAAAAATTTGGAAACATGGCATACAGTGTATCAATTGGTGTCTAAATCATGTTTACCATGTTTTTCCTTCCCAGATACAAGCCCGTTTGAGTTTTTGGGGCACTTTTTAGCTAAAATCATCTTACAGGGCCTAACTGCATATGCTAAAGCCTGCCTATTTTGAATGGTCTAGTGGCCCCTGCAACCTCCAAAAATTTCAGGACTTACTTTCCCAATAACCTGCTAACTCACCCCTGAAATACATACTTATTCACCCTATTTTGTTAATTGGACTCATTTCTCATTTGAAATGCCCATTTTTGGGGGGCCAGAAATGTGCGTCTTTAAAAGGTGATTTCTACGATACCCCACTTTTGCGCGTCGGACCTCAAGTTTTCCCGTAAACGCAGAAAAACCGCAATTTTCAAGTGAAACGAGACAGACATCCCCTCCCTCTGCCACCCACCCGCCCAACTGACAGCCAGCCATTAGACATGCACAGATAATTCTGAGGGTCTGTCTGTGATGTCATAAAGGGCCTGCTGATCAATGGGCAGCTTTCTGATTGGCTGCTGTATTTGATTGACAGATGAAAGCTGGCAGCTGATTGGCTGTCTAGCCTAAAGTGCTTTATACACCTCCATGATGGTACTACTGGCTAAGACTCCACCTCAGCTCATTGGGTAATGAAAAATTTAGAACAATTGATGGATGAAAGCAGGCAGGCCGGCCATTTTGGGACGCTCAGTGGACTTGTTTAATGCAATGCACCTTTGTATATTCACATGCATTCGCTTCATGCTTTAACCACTGTGCATAAAAATTTGGAAACATGGCATACAGTGTATCATTTGGTGTCTAAGTCATGTTTCCCATATTTTCCCTTCCCAGATACAAGCCCGTTTGAGTGTTTGTGGCAATTTTTAGCTAAAATCATCCTACAGGGCCTAACTGCATATGCTAAAACCTGCCTATTTTGAATGGTGTAGTTGCCCCTGCAACCTCCAAAAATATCAGGACTTACTTCCCCAATAACCTGCTAACTCACCCCTGAAATACATACTTATTCACCCTATTTTGTTAATTGAATTCATTTCTCATTTGAAATGCCCATTTTTGGGGGGCCAGAAATGTGCGTCTTTAAAAGTTGATTACTACGATACCCCACTTTTGCGCATCGGACCTCAACTTTTCCCGTAAACGCAGAAAAACCGCAATTTTCAGAAGAAACGAGACAGACATCCCCTCCCTCTGCCACCCACCCGCCCAACTGACAGCCAGCCATTAGACATGCACAGATAGTTCTGAGGGTCTGTCTGTGATGTCATAAAGGGCCTGCTGATCAATGGGCAGCTTTCTGATTGGCTGCTGTATTTGATTGACAGATGGAAGCTGGCAGCTGATTGGCTGTCTAGCCTAAAGTGCTTTATACACCTCCCTGATGGTACCAGTGGCTAAGACTCCACCTCAGCTCATTGGGTAATGAAAAATTTAGAACAATTGATGGATGAAAGCAGGCATTTTGGGATGCTCATTGGACTTGTTTAATGCAATGCACCCTTGTATTTTCACATGCATTCGCTTCATGCTGTAACCACTGTGCATAAAAATTTGGAAACATGGCATACAGTGTATCAATTGGTGTCTAAATCAGGTTTCCCATGTTTTTCCTTCCCAGATACAAGCCCGTTTGAGTTTTTGGGGCACTTTTTAGCTAAAATCATCCTACAGGGCCTAACTGCATATGCTAAAGCCTGCCTATTTTGAATGGTCTAGTGGCCCCTGCAACCTCCAAAAATATCAGGACTTACTTCCCCAATAACCTGCTAACTCACCCCTGAAATACATACTTATTCACCCTATTTTGTTAATTGGACTCATTTCTCATTTGAAATGCCCATTTTTGGGGGGCCAGAAATGTGCGTCTTTAAAAGGTGATTTCTACGATACCCCACTTTTGCGCGTCGGACCTCAAGTTTTCCCGTAAACGCAGAAAAACCGCAATTTTCAGGAGAAACGAGACAGACATCCCCTCCCTCTGCCACCCACCCGCCCAACTGAAAGCCAGCCATTAGACATGCACAGATAGTTCTGAGGGTCTGTCTGTGATGTCATAAAGGGCCTGCTGATCAATGGGCAGCTTTCTGATTGGCTGCTGTATTTAATTGACAGATGGAAGCTGGCAGCTGATTGGCTGTCTAGCCTAAAGTACTTTACATACCTCCCTGATGGTACCACTGGCTAAGACTCCACCTCAGCTCATTGGGTAATGAAAAATTTAGAACAATTGATGGATAAAAGCAGGCAGGCCGGCCATTTTGGGACGCTCATTGGACTTGTTTAATGCAATGCACCCTTGTATTTTCACATGCATTCGCTTCATGCTGTAACCTCTGTGCATAAAAATTTGGAAACATGGCATACAGTGTATCATTTGGTGTCTAAGTCATGTTTCCCATATTTTCCCTTCCCAGATACAAGCCCGTTTGAGTGTTTGGGGCACTTTTTAGCTAAAATCATTCTACAGGGACTAACTGCATATGCTAAAGCCTGCCTATTTTGAATGGTGTAGTGGCCCCTGCAACCTCCAAAAATATCAGGACTTACTTCCCCAATAACCTGCTAACTCACCCCTGAAATACATACTTATTCACCCTATTTTGTTAATTGGACTCATTTCTCATTTGAAATGCCCATTTTTGGGGGGCCAGAAATGTGCGTCTTTAAAAGGTGATTTCTACGATACCCCACTTTTGCGCGTCGGACCTCAACTTTTCCCGTAAACGCAGAAAAAACGCAATTTTCAGGAGAAACGAGACAGACATCCCCTCCCTCTGCCACCCACCCGCCCAACTGAAAGCCAGCCATTAGACATGCACAGATAGTTCTGAGGGTCTGTCTGTGATGTCATAAAGGGCCTGCTGATCAATGGGCAGCTTTCTGATTGGCTGCTGTATTTGATTGACAGATGGAAGCTGGCAGCTGATTGGCTGTCTAGCCTAAAGTGCTTTACATACCTCCCTGATGGTACCACTGGCTAAGACTCCACCTCAGCTCATTGGGTAATGAAAAATTTAGAACAATTGATGGATGAAAGCAGGCAGGCCGGCCATTTTGGGACGCTCAGTGGACTTGTTTAATGCAATGCACCCTTGTATTTTCACATGCATTCGCTTCATGCTGTAACCACTGTGCATAAAAATTTGGAAACATGGCATACAGTGTATCATTTGGTGTCTAAATCATGTTTCCCATGTTTTTCCTTCCCAGATACTAGCCCGTTTGAGTGTTTGTGGCAATTTTTAGCTAAAATCATCCTACAGGGCCTAACTGCATATGCTAAAGCCTACCTATTTTGAATGGTGTAGTTGCCCCTGCAACCTCCAAAAATATCAGGACTTACTTCCCCAATAACCTGCTAACTCACCCCTGAAATACATACTTATTCACCCTATTTTGTTAATTGGACTCATTTCTCATTTGAAATGCCCATTTTTGGGGGGCCAAAAATGTGCGTCTTTAAAAGTTGATTTCTACGATACCCCACTTTTGCGCATCGGACCTCAACTTTTCCCGTAAACGCAGAAAAACCGCAATTTTCAGAAGAAACGAGACAGACATCCCCTCCCTCTGCCACCCACCCGCCCAACTGACAGCCAGCCATTAGACATGCACAGATAGTTCTGAGGGTCTGTCTGTGATGTCATAAAGGGCCTGCTGATCAATGGGCAGCTTTCTGATTGGCTGCTGTATTTGATTGACAGATGAAAGCTGGCAGCTGATTGGCTGTCTAGCCTAAAGTGCTTTATACACCTCCCTGATGGTACTACTGGCTAAGACTCCACCTCAGCTCATTGGGTAATGAAAAATTTAGAACAATTGATGGATGAAAGCAGGCAGGCCGGCCATTTTGGGACGCTCAGTGGACTTGTTTAATGCAATGCACCTTTGTATATTCACATGCATTCGCTTCATGCTTTAACCACTGTACATAAAAATTTGGAAACATGGCATACAGTGTATCATTTGGTGTCTAAGTCATGTTTCCCATATTTTCCCTTCCCAGATACAAGCCCGTTTGAGTGTTTGGGGCACTTTTTAGCTAAAATCATTCTACAGGGACTAACTGCATATGCTAAAGCCTGCCTATTTTGAATGGTGTAGTGGCCCCTGCAACCTCCAAAAATATCAGGACTTACTTCCCCAATAACCTGCTAACTCACCCCTGAAATACATACTTATTCACCCTATTTTGTTCATTGGACTCATTTCTCATTTGAAATGCCCATTTTTGGGGGGCCAGAAATGTGCGTCTTTAAAAGGTGATTTCTACGATACCCCACTTTTGCGCGTCGAACCTCAACTTTTCCCGTAAACGAAGAAAAACCGCAATTTTCAGGAGAAACGAGACAGACATCCCCTCCCTCTGCCACCAACCCGCCCAACTGAAAGCCAGCCATTAGACATGCACAGATAGTTCTGAGGGTCTGTCTGTGATGTCATAAAGGGCCTGCTGATCAATGGGCAGCTTTCTGATTGGCTGCTGTATTTGATTGACAGATGAAAGCTGGCAGCTGATTGGCTGTCTAGCCTAAAGTGCTTTACATACCTCCCTGATGGTACCACTGGCTAAGACTCCACCTCAGCTCATTGGGTAATGAAAAATTTAGAACAATTGATGGATGAAAGCAGGCAGGCCGGCCATTTTGGGACGCTCATTGGACTTGTTTAATGCAATGCACCCTTGTATTTTCACATGCATTCGCTTCATGCTGTAACCACTGTGCATAAAAATTTGGAAACATGGCATACAGTGTATCATTTGGTGTCTAAATCATGTTTCCCATGTTTTTCCTTCCCAGATACTAGCCCGTTTGAGTGTTTGTGGCAATTTTTAGCTAAAATCATCCTACAGGGCCTAACTGCATATGCTAAAGCCTGCCTATTTTGAATGGTGTAGTTGCCCCTGCAACCTCCAAAAATATCAGGACTTACTTCCCCAATAACCTGCTAACTCACCCCTGAAATACATACTTATTCACCCTATTTTGTTAATTGGACTCATTTCTCATTTGAAATGCCCATTTTTGGGGGGCCAGAAATGTGCGTCTTTAAAAGTTGATTTCTACGATACCCCACTTTTGCGCATCGGACCTCAACTTTTCCCGTAAACGCAGAAAAACCGCAATTTTCAGAAGAAACGAGACAGACATCCCCTCCCTCTGCCACCCACCCGCCCAACTGACAGCCAGCCATTAGACATGCACAGATAGTTCTGAGGGTCTGTCTGTGATGTCATAAAGGGCCTGCTGATCAATGGGCAGCTTTCTGATTGGCTGCTGTATTTGATTGACAGATGGAAGCTGGCAGCTGATTGGCTGTCTAGCCTAAAGTGCTTTACACACCTCCCTGATGATACTACTGGCTAAGACTCCACCTCAGCTCATTGGGTAATGAAAAATTTAGAACAATTGATGGATGAAAGCAGGCAGGCCGGCCATTTTGGGACGCTCAGTGGACTTGTTTAATGCAATGCACCTTTGTATATTCACATGCATTCGCTTCATGCTGTAACCACTGTGCATAAAAATTTGGAAACATGGCATACAGTGTATCATTTGGTGTCTAAGTCATGTTTCCCATATTTTCCCTTCCCAGATACAAGCCCGTTTGAGTGTTTGGGGCACTTTTTAGCTAAAATCATCCTACAGGGCCTAACTGCATATGCTAAAGCCTGCCTATTTTGAATGGTGTAGTGGCCCCTGCAACCTCCAAAAATATCAGGACTTACTTCCCCAATAACCTGCTAACTTACCCCTGAAATACATACTTATTCACCCTATTTTGTTCATTGGACTCATTTCTCATTTGAAATGCCCATTTTTGGGGGGCAGAAATGTGCGTCTTTAAAAGGTGATTTCTACGATACCCCACTTTTGCGCGTCGGACCTCAACTTTTCCCGTAAACGCAGAAAAACTGCAATTTTCAGGAGCAACGAGACAGACATCCCCTCCCTCTGCCACCCACCAGCCCAACTGAAAGCCAGCCATTAGACATGCACAGATAGTTCTGAGGGTCTGTCTGTGATGTCATAAAGGGCCTGCTGATCAATGGGCAGCTTTCTGATTGGCTGCTGTATTTGATTGACAGATGGAAGCTGGCAGCTGATTGGCTGTCTAGCCTAAAGTGCTTTACACACCTCCCTGATGATACTACTGGCTAAGACTCCACCTCAGCTCATTGGGTAATGAAATATTTAGAACAATTGATGTATGAAAGCAGGCAGGCCGGCCATTTTGGGACGCTCATTGGACTTGTTTAATGCAATGCACCTTTGTATTTTCACATGTATTCGCTTCATGCTGTAACCACTGTGCATAAAAATTTGGAAACATGGCATACAGTGTATCATTTGGTGTCTAAATCATGTTTCCCATGTTTTTCCTTCCCAGATACTAGCCCGTTTGAGTGTTTGTGGCAATTTTTAGCTAAAATCATCCTACAGGGCCTAACTGCATATGCTAAAGCCTGCCTATTTTGAATGGTGTAGTTGCCCCTGCAACCTCCAAAAATATCAGGACTTACTTCCCCAATAACCTGCTAACTCACCCCTGAAATACATACTTATTCACCCTATTTTGTTAATTGGACTCATTTCTCATTTGAAATGCCCATTTTTGGGGGGCCAGAAATGTGCGTCTTTAAAAGTTGATTTCTACGATACCCCACTTTTGCGCATCGGACCTCAACTTTTCCCGTAAACGCAGAAAAACCGCAATTTTCAGAAGAAACGAGACAGACATCCCCTCCCTCTGCCACCCACCCGCCCAACTGACAGCCAGCCATTAGACATGCACAGATAGTTCTGAGGGTCTGTCTGTGATGTCATAAAGGGCCTGCTGATCAATGGGCAGCTTTCTGATTGGCTGCTGTATTTGATTGACAGATGAAAGCTGGCAGCTGATTGGCTGTCTAGCCTAAAGTGCTTTATACACCTCCCTGATGGTACTACTGGCTAAGACTCCACCTCAGCTCATTGGGTAATGAAAAATTTAGAACAATTGATGGATGAAAGCAGGCAGGCCGGCCATTTTGGGACGCTCAGTGGACTTGTTTAATGCAATGCACCTTTGTATATTCACATGCATTCGCTTCATGCTTTAACCACTGTACATAAAAATTTGGAAACATGGCATACAGTGTATCATTTGGTGTCTAAGTCATGTTTCCCATATTTTCCCTTCCCAGATACAAGCCCGTTTGAGTGTTTGGGGCACTTTTTAGCTAAAATCATTCTACAGGGACTAACTGCATATGCTAAAGCCTGCCTATTTTGAATGGTGTAGTGGCCCCTGCAACCTCCAAAAATATCAGGACTTACTTCCCCAATAACCTGCTAACTCACCCCTGAAATACATACTTATTCACCCTATTTTGTTAATTGGACTCATTTCTCATTTTAAATTGCCATTTTTGGGGGGACAGAAATGTGCGTCTTTAAAAGGTGATTTCTACGATACCCCACTTTTGCGCGTCGGACCTCAACTTTTCCCGTAAACGCAGAAAAACCGCAATTTTCAGGAGAAACGAGACAGACATCCCCTCCCTCTGCCACCCACCCGCCCAACTGAAAGCCAGCCATTAGACATGCACAGATAGTTCTGAGGGTCTGTCTGTGATGTCATAAAGGGCCTGCTGATCAATGGGCAGCTTTCTGATTGGCTGCTGTATTTGATTGACAGATGGAAGCTGGCAGCTGATTGGCTGTCTAGCCTAAAGTGCTTTACATACCTCCCTGATGGTACCACTGGCTAAGACTCCACCTCAGCTCATTGGGTAATGAAAAATTTAGAACAATTGATGGATGAAAGCAGGCAGGCCGGCCATTTTGGGACGCTCATTGGACTTGTTTAATGCAATGCACCCTTGTATTTTCACATGCATTCGCTTCATGCTGTAACCACTGTGCATAAAAATTTGGAAACATGGCATACAGTGTATCATTTGGTGTCTAAATCATGTTTCCCATGTTTTTCCTTCCCAGATACTAGCCCGTTTGAGTGTTTGTGGCAATTTTTAGCTAAAATCATCCTACAGGGCCTAACTGCATATGCTAAAGCCTGCCTATTTTGAATGGTGTAGTTGCCCCTGCAACCTCCAAAAATATCAGGACTTACTTCCCCAATAACCTGCTAACTCACCCCTGAAATACATACTTATTCACCCTATTTTGTTAATTGGACTCATTTCTCATTTGAAATGCCCATTTTTGGGGGGCCAGAAATGTGCGTCTTTAAAAGTTGATTTCTACGATACCCCACTTTTGCGCATCGGACCTCAACTTTTCCCGTAAACGCAGAAAAACCGCAATTTTCAGAAGAAACGAGACAGACATCCCCTCCCTCTGCCACCCACCCGCCCAACTGACAGCCAGCCATTAGACATGCACAGATAGTTCTGAGGGTCTGTCTGTGATGTCATAAAGGGCCTGCTGATCAATGGGCAGCTTTCTGATTGGCTGCTGTATTTGATTGACAGATGGAAGCTGGCAGCTGATTGGCTGTCTAGCCTAAAGTGCTTTACACACCTCCCTGATGATACTACTGGCTAAGACTCCACCTCAGCTCATTGGGTAATGAAATATTTAGAACAATTGATGTATGAAAGCAGGCAGGCCGGCCATTTTGGGACGCTCATTGGACTTGTTTAATGCAATGCACCTTTGTATTTTCACATGTATTCGCTTCATGCTGTAACCACTGTGCATAAAAATTTGGAAACATGGCATACAGTGTATCATTTGGTGTCTAAGTCATGTTTCCCATATTTTCCCTTCCCAGTTACAAGCCCGTTTGAGTGTTTGGGGCACTTTTTAGCTAAAATCATCCTACAGGGCCTAACTGCATATGCTAAAGCCTGCCTATTTTGAATGGTGTAGTTGCCCCTGCAACCTCCAAAAATATCAGGATTTACTTCCCCAATAACCTGCTAACTCACCCCTGAAATACATACTTATTTACCCTATTTTGTTCATTGGACTCATTTCTCATTTGAAATGCCCATTTTTGGGGGGCCAGAAATGTGCGTCTTTAAAAGGTGATTTCTACGATACCCCACTTTTGCGCGTCGGACCTCAACTTTTCCCGTAAACGCAGAAAAACCGCAATTTTCTGGAGAAACGAGACAGACATCCCCTCCCTCTGCCACCCACCCGCCCAACTGACAGCCAGCCATTAGACATGCACAGATAGTTCTGAGGGTCTGTCTGTGATGTCATAAAGGGCCTGCTGATCAATGGGCAGCTTTCTGATTGGCTGCTGTATTTGATTGACAGATGAAAGCTGGCAGCTGATTGGCTGTCTAGCCTAAAGTGCTTTATACACCTCCCTGATGGTACTACTGGCTAAGACTCCACCTCAGCTCATTGGGTAATGAAAAATTTAGAACAATTGATGGATGAAAGCAGGCAGGCCGGCCATTTTGGGACGCTCATTGGACTTGTTTAATGCAATGCACCCTTGTATTTTCACATGCATTCGCTTCATGCTGTAACCACTGTGCATAAAAATTTGGAAACATGGCATACAGTGTATCATTTGGTGTCTAAATCATGTTTCCCATGTTTTTCCTTCCCAGATACTAGCCCGTTTGAGTGTTTGTGGCAATTTTTAGCTAAAATCATCCTACAGGGCCTAACTGCATATGCTAAAGCCTGCCTATTTTGAATGGTGTAGTTGCCCCTGCAACCTCCAAAAATATCAGGACTTACTTCCCCAATAACCTGCTAACTCACCCCTGAAATACATACTTATTCACCCTATTTTGTTAATTGGACTCATTTCTCATTTGAAATGCCCATTTTTGGGGGGCCAGAAATGTGCGTCTTTAAAAGTTGATTTCTACGATACCCCACTATTGCGCATCGGACCTCAACTTTTCCCGTAAACGCAGAAAAAACGCAATTTTCAGGAGAAACGAGACAGACATCCCCTCCCTCTGCCACCCACCCGCCCAACTGAAAGCCAGCCATTAGACATGCACAGATAGTTCTGAGGGTCTGTCTGTGATGTCATAAAGGGCCTGCTGATCAATGGGCAGCTTTCTGATTGGCTGCTGTATTTGATTGACAGATGGAAGCTGGCAGCTGATTGGCTGTCTAGCCTAAAGTGCTTTACATACCTCCCTGATGGTACCACTGGCTAAGACTCCACCTCAGCTCATTGGGTAATGAAAAATTTAGAACAATTGATGGATGAAAGCAGGCAGGCCGGCCATTTTGGGACGCTCATTGGACTTGTTTAATGCAATGCACCCTTGTATTTTCACATGCATTCGCTTCATGCTGTAACCACTGTGCATAAAAATTTGGAAACATGGCATACAGTGTATCATTTGGTGTCTAAATCATGTTTCCCATGTTTTTCCTTCCCAGATACTAGCCCGTTTGAGTGTTTGTGGCAATTTTTAGCTAAAATCATCCTACAGGGCCTAACTGCATATGCTAAAGCCTGCCTATTTTGAATGGTGTAGTTGCCCCTGCAACCTCCAAAAATATCAGGACTTACTTCCCCAATAACCTGCTAACTCACCCCTGAAATACATACTTATTCACCCTATTTTGTTAATTGGACTCATTTCTCATTTGAAATGCCCATTTTTGGGGGGCCAGAAATGTGCGTCTTTAAAAGTTGATTTCTACGATACCCCACTTTTGCGCATCGGACCTCAACTTTTCCCGTAAACGCAGAAAAACCGCAATTTTCAGAAGAAACGAGACAGACATCCCCTCCCTCTGCCACCCACCCGCCCAACTGACAGCCAGCCATTAGACATGCACAGATAGTTCTGAGGGTCTGTCTGTGATGTCATAAAGGGCCTGCTGATCAATGGGCAGCTTTCTGATTGGCTGCTGTATTTGATTGACAGATGGAAGCTGGCAGCTGATTGGCTGTCTAGCCTAAAGTGCTTTACACACCTCCCTGATGATACTACTGGCTAAGACTCCACCTCAGCTCATTGGGTAATGAAAAATTTAGAACAATTGATGGATGAAAGCAGGCAGGCCGGCCATTTTGGGACGCTCAGTGGACTTGTTTAATGCAATGCACCTTTGTATATTCACATGCATTCGCTTCATGCTGTAACCACTGTGCATAAAAATTTGGAAACATGGCATACAGTGTATCATTTGGTGTCTAAGTCATGTTTCCCATATTTTCCCTTCCCAGATACAAGCCCGTTTGAGTGTTTGGGGCACTTTTTAGCTAAAATCATCCTACAGGGCCTAACTGCATATGCTAAAGCCTGCCTATTTTGAATGGTGTAGTGGCCCCTGCAACCTCCAAAAATATCAGGACTTACTTCCCCAATAACCTGCTAACTTACCCCTGAAATACATACTTATTCACCCTATTTTGTTCATTGGACTCATTTCTCATTTGAAATGCCCATTTTTGGGGGGCAGAAATGTGCGTCTTTAAAAGGTGATTTCTACGATACCCCACTTTTGCGCGTCGGACCTCAACTTTTCCCGTAAACGCAGAAAAACTGCAATTTTCAGGAGCAACGAGACAGACATCCCCTCCCTCTGCCACCCACCAGCCCAACTGAAAGCCAGCCATTAGACATGCACAGATAGTTCTGAGGGTCTGTCTGTGATGTCATAAAGGGCCTGCTGATCAATGGGCAGCTTTCTGATTGGCTGCTGTATTTGATTGACAGATGGAAGCTGGCAGCTGATTGGCTGTCTAGCCTAAAGTGCTTTACACACCTCCCTGATGGTACCACTGGCTAAAGGCCCCCTTACACTTGTCAACTTATTGTCTCAACAAATTGAACCTGATTGACTCGAGATTTATCCTATGTGCAGGAGGTTCAATCTCTTCCAATCTCTTGGTTATACTCAATGGCACCGGATTGTGGATTGTGTCCTACACATCAGGCACATAAGATTTTGTCAGACGGCACATCAGATCTTGTCAGATAAATTGACTCAAATTGAATGAAACCTCACAAAATCTCACAAGTGTAAGGGGCCCTTAAGACTCCACCTCAGCTCATTGGGTAATGAAATATTTAGAACAATTGATGTATGAAAGCAGGCAGGCCGGCCATTTTGGGACGCTCATTGGACTTGTTTAATGCAATGCACCTTTGTATTTTCACATGTATTCGCTTCATGCTGTAACCACTGTGCATAAAAATTTGGAAACATGGCATACAGTGTATCATTTGGTGTCTAAGTCATGTTTCCCATATTTTCCCTTCCCAGTTACAAGCCCGTTTGAGTGTTTGGGGCACTTTTTAGCTAAAATCATCCTACAGGGCCTAACTGCATATGCTAAAGCCTGCCTATTTTGAATGGTGTAGTTGCCCCTGCAACCTCCAAAAATATCAGGATTTACTTCCCCAATAACCTGCTAACTCACCCCTGAAATACATACTTATTTACCCTATTTTGTTCATTGGACTCATTTCTCATTTGAAATGCCCATTTTTGGGGGGCCAGAAATGTGCGTCTTTAAAAGGTGATTTCTACGATACCCCACTTTTGCGCGTCGGACCTCAACTTTTCCCGTAAACGCAGAAAAACCGCAATTTTCTGGAGAAACGAGACAGACATCCCCTCCCTCTGCCACCCACCCGCCCAACTGACAGCCAGCCATTAGACATGCACAGATAGTTCTGAGGGTCTGTCTGTGATGTCATAAAGGGCCTGCTGATCAATGGGCAGCTTTCTGATTGGCTGCTGTATTTGATTGACAGATGAAAGCTGGCAGCTGATTGGCTGTCTAGCCTAAAGTGCTTTATACACCTCCCTGATGGTACTACTGGCTAAGACTCCACCTCAGCTCATTGGGTAATGAAAAATTTAGAACAATTGATGGATGAAAGCAGGCAGGCCGGCCATTTTGGGACGCTCAGTGGACTTGTTTAATGCAATGCACCTTTGTATATTCACATGCATTCGCTTCATGCTTTAACCACTGTGCATAAAAATTTGGAAACATGGCATACAGTGTATCATTTGGTGTCTAAGTCATGTTTCCCATATTTTCCCTTCCCAGATACAAGCCCGTTTGAGTGTTTGGGGCACTTTTTAGCTAAAATCATTCTACAGGGCCTAACTGCATATGCTAAAGCCTGCCTATTTTGAATGGTGTAGTGGCCCCTGCAACCTCCAAAAATATCAGGACTTACTTCCCCAATAACCTGCTAACTCACCCCTGAAATACATACTTATTCACCCTATTTTGTTCATTGGACTCATTTCTCATTTGAAATGCCCATTTTTGGGGGGCAGAAATGTGCGTCTTTAAAAGGTGATTTCTACGATACCCCACTTTTGCGCGTCGGACCTCAACTTTTCCCGTAAACGCAGAAAAACCGCAATTTTCAGGAGCAACGAGACAGACATCCCCTCCCTCTGCCACCCACCAGCCCAACTGAAAGCCAGCCATTAGACATGCACAGATAGTTCTGAGGGTCTGTCTGTGATGTCATAAAGGGCCTGCTGATCAATGGGCAGCTTTCTGATTGGCTGCTGTATTTGATTGACAGATGGAAGCTGGCAGCTGATTGGCTGTCTAGCCTAAAGTGCTTCACACACCTCCCTGATGGTACCACTGGCTAAGACTAGGGTGGCCAATCCCGGGATCGGGATCGGCGGGATACCGGGATTTGGCCCTAAAAAGTCCGGGATTTCAATCCCGGGATTGGAGTATCCAATCCCGGGATTTCGGTATTAGACTGCGCATGCGCAGTCTAATACCGGGCAGCGTCTGAACACTCGCTCAGACGCTGCCCGACTGTTCCAGACCCCTGCGTGCGGCCTGCGCAGCGTGACGGTCACGCTGTGCAGGCCACGCACACCGCCCACAGTGTCGCTCCTCCTGCCCGCCCGCCCCCACCTCTTCTCTAGCGCCGGCCAGCCCGCCCCTTCACCGACGCCGGCCCACCCGCGCCTTCCTCCCGGCTGCAGTGATGATGATATGAGGAGGTGCACGAGCCCGACGGCACCGTGCACCTCAGAACCCACACCACTCCCGGCCGCACGCCTGACAATGTAAGTAAATCTGCGGGTCGGCCGGTGTGGGGGTGGGTATAGGGCACATGCCAGCAAACTAAGGATGCCAATCCCGGGATCCCGGGAATCCCGGGATTGAGCATTTTTCAATCCCGGATCCCGGGATTGAAAAAATGCCCCGGGATTGGCATCCCTAGCTAAGACTCCACCTCAGCTCATTGGGTAATGAAAAATTTAGAACAATTGATGGATGAAAGCAGGCAGGCCGGCCATTTTGGGACGCTCATTGGACTTGTTTAATGCAATGCACCTTTGTATATTCACATGCATTCGCTTCATGCTGTAACCACTGTGCATAAAAATTTGGAAACATGGCATACAGTGTATCATTTGGTGTCTAAGTCATGTTTCCCATATTTTCCCTTCCCAGATACAAGCCCGTTTGAGTGTTTGGGGCACTTTTTAGCTAAAATCATCCTACAGGGCCTAACTGCATATGCTAAAGCCTGCCTATTTTGAATGGTGTAGTGGCCCCTGCAACCTCCAAAAATATCAGGACTTACTTCCCCAATAACCTGCTAACTTACCCCTGAAATACATACTTATTCACCCTATTTTGTTCATTGGACTCATTTCTCATTTGAAATGCCCATTTTTGGGGGGCAGAAATGTGCGTCTTTAAAAGGTGATTTCTACGATACCCCACTTTTGCGCGTCGGACCTCAACTTTTCCCGTAAACGCAGAAAAACTGCAATTTTCAGGAGCAACGAGACAGACATCCCCTCCCTCTGCCACCCACCAGCCCAACTGAAAGCCAGCCATTAGACATGCACAGATAGTTCTGAGGGTCTGTCTGTGATGTCATAAAGGGCCTGCTGATCAATGGGCAGCTTTCTGATTGGCTGCTGTATTTGATTGACAGATGGAAGCTGGCAGCTGATTGGCTGTCTAGCCTAAAGTGCTTTACACACCTCCCTGATGGTACCACTGGCTAAGACTCCACCTCAGCTCATTGGGTAATGAAATATTTAGAACAATTGATGTATGAAAGCAGGCAGGCCGGCCATTTTGGGACGCTCATTGGACTTGTTTAATGCAATGCACCTTTGTATTTTCACATGTATTCGCTTCATGCTGTAACCACTGTGCATAAAAATTTGGAAACATGGCATACAGTGTATCATTTGGTGTCTAAGTCATGTTTCCCATATTTTCCCTTCCCAGATACAAGCCCGTTTGAGTGTTTGGGGCACTTTTTAGCTAAAATCATCCTACAGGGCCTAACTGCATATGCTAAAGCCTGCCAATTTTGAATGGTGTAGTTGCCCCTGCAACCTCCAAAAATATCAGGATTTACTTTCCCAATAACCTGCTAACTCACCCCTGAAATACATACTTATTTACCCTATTTTGTTCATTGGACTCATTTCTCAATTGAAATGCCCATTTTTGGGGGGCCAGAAATGTGCGTCTTTAAAAGGTGATTTCTACGATACCCCACTTTTGCGCGTCGGACCTCAACTTTTCCCGTAAACGCAGAAAAACCGCAATTTTCTGGAGAAACGAGACAGACATCCCCTCCCTCTGCCACCCACCCGCCCAACTGACAGCCAGCCATTAGACATGCACAGATAGTTCTGAGGGTCTGTGATGTCATAAAGGGCCTGCTGATCAATGGGCAGCTTTCTGATTGGCTGCTGTATTTGATTGACAGATGAAAGCTGGCAGCTGATTGGCTGTCTAGCCTAAAGTGCTTTATACACCTCCCTGATGGTACTACTGGCTAAGACTCCACCTCAGCTCATTGGGTAATGAAAAATTTAGAACAATTGATGGATGAAAGCAGGCAGGCCTGCCATTTTGGGACGCTCAGTGGACTTGTTTAATGCAATGCACCTTTGTATATTCACATGCATTCGCTTCATGCTTTAACCACTGTGCATAAAAATTTGGAAACATGGCATACAGTGTATCATTTGGTGTCTAAGTCATGTTTCCCATATTTTCCATTCCCAGATACAAGCCCGTTTGAGTGTTTGGGGCACTTTTTAGCTAAAATCATTCTACAGGGCCTAAGTGCATATGCTAAAGCCTGCCTATTTTGAATGGTGTAGTGGCCCCTGCAACCTCCAAAAATATCAGGACTTACTTCCCCAATAACCTGCTAACTCACCCCTGAAATACATACTTATTCACCCTATTTTGTTCATTGGACTCATTTCTCATTTGAAATGCCCATTTTTGGGGGGTAGAAATGTGCGTCTTTAAAAGGTGATTTCTACGATACCCCACTTTTGCGCGTCGGACCTCAACTTTTCCCGTAAACGCAGAAAAACCGCAATTTTCAGGAGCAACGAGACAGACATCCCCTCCCTCTGCCACCCACCAGCCCAACTGAAAGCCAGCCATTAGACATGCACAGATAGTTCTGAGGGTCTGTCTGTGATGTCATAAAGGGCCTGCTGATCAATGGGCAGCTTTCTGATTGGCTGCTGTATTTGATTGACAGATGAAAGCTGGCAGCTGATTGGCTGTCTAGCCTAAAGTGCTTTATACACCTCCCTGATGGTACCACTGGCTAAGACTCCACCTCAGCTCATTGGGTAATGAAAAATTTAGAACAATTGATGGATGAAAGCAGGCAGGCCGGCCATTTTGGGACGCTCAGTGGACTTGTTTAATGCAATGCACCTTTGTATTTTCACATGCATTCGCTTCATGCTTTAACCACTGTGCATAAAAATTTGGAAACATGGCATACAGTGTATCATTTGGTGTCTAAGTCATGTTTCCCATATTTTCCCTTCCCAGATACAAGCCCGTTTGAGTGTTTGGGGCACTTTTTAGCTAAAATCATCCTACAGGGCCTAACTGCATATGCTAAAGCCTGCCTATTTTGAATGGTGTAGTGGCCCCTACAACCTCCAAAAATATCAGGACTTACTTCCCCAATAACCTGCTAACTCACCCCTGAAATACATACTTATTCACACTATTTTGTTCATTGGACTCATTTCTCATTTGAAATGCCCATTTTTGGGGAGCCAGAAATGTACGTCTTTAAAAGGTGATTTCTACGATACCCCACTTTTGCGCGTCGGACCTCAACTTTTCCCGTAAACGCAGAAAAACCGCAATTTTCAGGAGAAACGAGACAGACATCCTCTGCCACCCACCCACCCAACTGAAAGCCAGCCATAAGACATGCACAGATAGTTCTGAGGGTCTGTCTGTGATGTCATAAAGGGCCTGCTGATCAATGGGCAGCTTTCTGATTGGCTGCTGTATTTGATTGACAGATGGAAGCTGGCAGCTGATTGGCTGTCTAGCCTAAAGTGCTTTACACACCTCCCTGATGGTACCACTGGCTAAGACTCCACCTCAGCTCATTGGGTAATGAAAAATTTAGAACAATTAAAGGATGAAAGCAGGCATTTTGGGACGCTCATTGGACTTGTTTAATGCAATGCACCCTTGTATTTTCACATGCATTCGCTTCATGCTGTAACCACTGTGCATAAAAATTTGGAAACATGGCATACAGTGTATCATTTGGTGTCTAAGTCATGTTTCCCATGTTTTTCCTTCCCAGATACTAGCCCGTTTGAGTGTTTGGGGCACTTTTTAGCTAAAATCATCCTACAGGGCCTAACTGCATATGCTAAAGCCTGCCTATTTTGAATGGTGTAGTTGCCCCTGCAACCTCCAAAAATATCAGGACTTACTTCCCCAATAACCTGCTAACTCACCCCTGAAATACATACTTATTCACCCTATTTTGTTAATTGGACTCATTTCTCATTTGAAATGCCCATTTTTGGGGGGCCAGAAATGTGCGTCTTTAAAAGGTGATTTCTACGATACCCCACTTTTGCGCGTCGGACCTCAACTTTTCCCGTAAACGCAGAAAAACCGCAATTTTCAGGAGAAACGAGACAGACATCCCCTCCCTCTGCCACCCACCCGCCCAACTGAAAGCCAGCCATTAGACATGCACAGATAGTTCTGAGGGTCTGTCTGTGATGTCATAAAGGGCCTGCTGATCAATGGGCAGCTTTCTGATTGGCTGCTGTATTTGATTGACAGATGGAAGCTGGCAGCTGATTGGCTGTCTAGCCTAAAGTGCTTTACATACCTCCCTGATGGTACCACTGGCTAAGACTCCACCTCAGCTCATTGGGTAATGAAAAATTTAGAACAATTAAAGGATGAAAGCAGGCATTTTGGGACGCTCATTGGACTTGTTTAATGCAATGCACCCTTGTATTTTCACATGCATTCGCTTCATGCTGTAACCACTGTGCATAAAAATTTGGAAACATGGCATACAGTGTATCATTTGGTGTCTAAGTCATGTTTCCCATGTTTTTCCTTCCCAGATACTAGCCCGTTTGAGTGTTTGGGGCACTTTTTAGCTAAAATCATCCTACAGGGCCTAACTGCATATGCTAAAGCCTGCCTATTTTGAATGGTGTAGTTGCCCCTGCAACCTCCAAAAATATCAGGACTTACTTCCCCAATAACCTGCTAACTCACCCCTGAAATACATACTTATTCACCCTATTTTGTTAATTGGACTCATTTCTCATTTGAAATGCCCATTTTTTGGGGGCCAGAAATGTGCGTCTTTAAAAGGTGATTTCTACGATACAACACCTTTACACGTCGGACCTCAACTTTTCCCGAAAACGCAGAAAAACCGCAATTTTCAGGAGAAACAAGACAGACATCCCCTCCCTCTTCCACCCACCCGCCCAACTGACAGCCAGCCATTAGACATGCACAGATAGTTCTGAGGGTCTGTCTGTGATGTCATAAAGGGCCTGCTGATCAATGGGCAGCTTTCTGATTGGCTGCTGTATTTGATTGACAGATGGAAGCTGGCAGCTGATTGGCTGTCTAGCCTAAAGTGCTTTACACACCTCCCTGATGGTACCACTGGCTAAGACTCCACCTCAGCTCATTGGGTAATGAAAAATTTAGAACAATTGATGGATGAAAGCAGGCATTTTGGGAAGCTCATTGGACTTGTTTAATGCAATGCACCCTTGTATTTTCACATGCATTCGCTTCATGCTGTAACCACTGTGCATAAAAATTTGGAAACATGGCATACAGTGTATCATTTGGTGTCTAAATCATGTCTCCCATGTTTTTCCTTCCCAGATACAAGCCCGTTTGAGTTTTTGGGGCACTTTTTAGCTAAAATCATCCTACAGGGCCTAACTGCATATGCTAAAGCCTGCCTATTTTGAATGGTCTAGTGGCCCCTGCAACCTCCAAAAATATCAGGACTTACTTCCCCAATAACCTGCTAACTCACCCCTGAAATACATACTTATTCACCCTATTTTGTTAATTAGAATCATTTCTCATTTGAAATGCCCATTTTTGGGGGGCCAGAAATGTGCGTCCTTAAAAGGTGATTTCTACGATACCCCACTTTTGCGCGTCGGACCTCAACTTTTCCCGTAAATGCAGAAAAACCGCAATTTTCAGGAGAAACGAGACAGACATCCCCTCCCTCTGCCACCCACCAGCCCAACTGAAAGCCAGCCATTAGACATGCACAGATAGTTCTGAGGGTCTGTCTGTGATGTCATAAAGGGCCTGCTGATCAATGGGCAGCTTTCTGATTGGCTGCTGTATTTGATTGACAGATGAAAGCTGGCAGCTGATTGGCTGTCTAGCCTAAAGTGCTTTATACACCTCCCTGATGGTACCACTGGCTAAGACTCCACCTCAGCTCATTGGGTAATGAAAAATTTAGAACAATTGATGGATGAAAGCAGGCAGGCCGGCCATTTTGGGACGCTCAGTGGACTTGTTTAATGCAATGCACCTTTGTATTTTCACATGCATTCGCTTCATGCTTTAACCACTGTGCATAAAAATTTGGAAACATGGCATACAGTGTATCATTTGGTGTCTAAGTCATGTTTCCCATATTTTCCCTTCCCAGATACAAGCCCGTTTGAGTGTTTGGGGCACTTTTTAGCTAAAATCATCCTACAGGGCCTAACTGCATATGCTAAAGCCTGCCTATTTTGAATGGTGTAGTGGCCCCTACAACCTCCAAAAATATCAGGACTTACTTCCCCAATAACCTGCTAACTCACCCCTGAAATACATACTTATTCACACTATTTTGTTCATTGGACTCATTTCTCATTTGAAATGCCCATTTTTGGGGAGCCAGAAATGTACGTCTTTAAAAGGTGATTTCTACGATACCCCACTTTTGCGCGTCGGACCTCAACTTTTCCCGTAAACGCAGAAAAACCGCAATTTTCAGGAGAAACGAGACAGACATCCTCTGCCACCCACCCACCCAACTGAAAGCCAGCCATAAGACATGCACAGATAGTTCTGAGGGTCTGTCTGTGATGTCATAAAGGGCCTGCTGATCAATGGGCAGCTTTCTGATTGGCTGCTGTATTTGATTGACAGATGGAAGCTGGCAGCTGATTGGCTGTCTAGCCTAAAGTGCTTTACACACCTCCCTGATGGTACCACTGGCTAAGACTCCACCTCAGCTCATTGGGTAATGAAAAATTTAGAACAATTAAAGGATGAAAGCAGGCATTTTGGGACGCTCATTGGACTTGTTTAATGCAATGCACCCTTGTATTTTCACATGCATTCGCTTCATGCTGTAACCACTGTGCATAAAAATTTGGAAACATGGCATACAGTGTATCATTTGGTGTCTAAGTCATGTTTCCCATGTTTTTCCTTCCCAGATACTAGCCCGTTTGAGTGTTTGGGGCACTTTTTAGCTAAAATCATCCTACAGGGCCTAACTGCATATGCTAAAGCCTGCCTATTTTGAATGGTGTAGTTGCCCCTGCAACCTCCAAAAATATCAGGACTTACTTCCCCAATAACCTGCTAACTCACCCCTGAAATACATACTTATTCACCCTATTTTGTTAATTGGACTCATTTCTCATTTGAAATGCCCATTTTTGGGGGGCCAGAAATGTGCGTCTTTAAAAGGTGATTTCTACGATACCCCACTTTTGCGCGTCGGACCTCAACTTTTCCCGTAAACGCAGAAAAACCGCAATTTTCAGGAGAAACGAGACAGACATCCCCTCCCTCTGCCACCCACCCGCCCAACTGAAAGCCAGCCATTAGACATGCACAGATAGTTCTGAGGGTCTGTCTGTGATGTCATAAAGGGCCTGCTGATCAATGGGCAGCTTTCTGATTGGCTGCTGTATTTGATTGACAGATGGAAGCTGGCAGCTGATTGGCTGTCTAGCCTAAAGTGCTTTACATACCTCCCTGATGGTACCACTGGCTAAGACTCCACCTCAGCTCATTGGGTAATGAAAAATTTAGAACAATTAAAGGATGAAAGCAGGCATTTTGGGACGCTCATTGGACTTGTTTAATGCAATGCACCCTTGTATTTTCACATGCATTCGCTTCATGCTGTAACCACTGTGCATAAAAATTTGGAAACATGGCATACAGTGTATCATTTGGTGTCTAAGTCATGTTTCCCATGTTTTTCCTTCCCAGATACTAGCCCGTTTGAGTGTTTGGGGCACTTTTTAGCTAAAATCATCCTACAGGGCCTAACTGCATATGCTAAAGCCTGCCTATTTTGAATGGTGTAGTTGCCCCTGCAACCTCCAAAAATATCAGGACTTACTTCCCCAATAACCTGCTAACTCACCCCTGAAATACATACTTATTCACCCTATTTTGTTAATTGGACTCATTTCTCATTTGAAATGCCCATTTTTGGGGGGCCAGAAATGTGCGTCTTTAAAAGGTGATTTCTACGATACCCCACTTTTGCGCGTCGGACCTCAACTTTTCCCGTAAACGCAGAAAAACCGCAATTTTCAGGAGAAACGAGACAGACATCCCCTCCCTCTGCCACCCACCCGCCCAACTGAAAGCCAGCCATTAGACATGCACAGATAGTTCTGAGGGTCTGTCTGTGATGTCATAAAGGGCCTGCTGATCAATGGGCAGCTTTCTGATTGGCTGCTGTATTTGATTGACAGATGGAAGCTGGCAGCTGATTGGCTGTCTAGCCTAAAGTGCTTTACATACCTCCCTGATGGTACCACTGGCTAAGACTCCACCTCAGCTCATTGGGTAATGAAAAATTTAGAACAATTAAAGGATGAAAGCAGGCATTTTGGGACGCTCATTGGACTTGTTTAATGCAATGCACCCTTGTATTTTCACATGCATTCGCTTCATGCTGTAACCACTGTGCATAAAAATTTGGAAACATGGCATACAGTGTATCATTTGGTGTCTAAGTCATGTTTCCCATGTTTTTCCTTCCCAGATACTAGCCCGTTTGAGTGTTTGGGGCACTTTTTAGCTAAAATCATCCTACAGGGCCTAACTGCATATGCTAAAGCCTGCCTATTTTGAATGGTGTAGTTGCCCCTGCAACCTCCAAAAATATCAGGACTTACTTCCCCAATAACCTGCTAACTCACCCCTGAAATACATACTTATTCACCCTATTTTGTTAATTGGACTCATTTCTCATTTGAAATGCCCATTTTTTGGGGGCCAGAAATGTGCGTCTTTAAAAGGTGATTTCTACGATACAACACCTTTACACGTCGGACCTCAACTTTTCCCGAAAACGCAGAAAAACCGCAATTTTCAGGAGAAACAAGACAGACATCCCCTCCCTCTTCCACCCACCCGCCCAACTGACAGCCAGCCATTAGACATGCACAGATAGTTCTGAGGGTCTGTCTGTGATGTCATAAAGGGCCTGCTGATCAATGGGCAGCTTTCTGATTGGCTGCTGTATTTGATTGACAGATGGAAGCTGGCAGCTGATTGGCTGTCTAGCCTAAAGTGCTTTACACACCTCCCTGATGGTACCACTGGCTAAGACTCCACCTCAGCTCATTGGGTAATGAAAAATTTAGAACAATTGATGGATGAAAGCAGGCATTTTGGGAAGCTCATTGGACTTGTTTAATGCAATGCACCCTTGTATTTTCACATGCATTCGCTTCATGCTGTAACCACTGTGCATAAAAATTTGGAAACATGGCATACAGTGTATCATTTGGTGTCTAAATCATGTCTCCCATGTTTTTCCTTCCCAGATACAAGCCCGTTTGAGTTTTTGGGGCACTTTTTAGCTAAAATCATCCTACAGGGCCTAACTGCATATGCTAAAGCCTGCCTATTTTGAATGGTCTAGTGGCCCCTGCAACCTCCAAAAATATCAGGACTTACTTCCCCAATAACCTGCTAACTCACCCCTGAAATACATACTTATTCACCCTATTTTGTTAATTAGAATCATTTCTCATTTGAAATGCCCATTTTTGGGGGGCCAGAAATGTGCGTCCTTAAAAGGTGATTTCTACGATACCCCACTTTTGCGCGTCGGACCTCAACTTTTCCCGTAAATGCAGAAAAACCGCAATTTTCAGGAGAAACGAGACAGACATCCCCTCCCTCTGCCACCCACCCGCCCAACTGAAAGCCAGCCATTAGACATGCACAGATAGTTCTGAGGGTCTGTCTGTGATGTCATAAAGGGCCTGCTGATCAATGGGCAGCTTTCTGATTGGCTGCTGTATTTGATTGACAGATGGAAGCTGGCAGCTGATTGGCTGTCTAGCCTAAAGTGCTTTACATACCTCCCTGATGGTACCACTGGCTAAGACTCCACCTCAGCTCATTGGGTAATGAAAAATTTAGAACAATTGATGGATGAAAGCAGGCCGGCCGGCCATTTTGGGACGCTCATTGGACTTGTTTAATGCAATGCACCTTTGTATATTCACATGCATTCGCTTCATGCTGTAACCACTGTGCATAAAAATTTGGAAACATGGCATACAGTGTATCATTTGGTGTCTAAGTCATGTTTCCCATATTTTCCCTTCCCAGATACAAGCCCGTTTGATTGTTTGGGGCACTTTTTAGCTAAAATCATCCTACAGGGCCTAACTGCATATGCTAAAGCCTGCCTATTTTGAATGGTGTAGTTGCCCCTGCAACCTCCAAAAATATCAGGACTTACTTCCCCAATAACCTGCTAACTCACCCCTGAAATACATACTTATTCACCCTATTTTGTTAATTAGAATCATTTCTCATTTGAAATGCCCATTTTTGGGGGGCCAGAAATGTGCGTCTTTAAAAGGTGATTTCTACGATACCCCACTTTTGCGCGTCGGACCTCAACTTTTCCCGTAAACGCAGAAAAACCGCAATTTTCAGGAGAAACGAGACAGACATCCCCTCCCTCTGCCACCCACCCGCCCAACTGAAAGCCAGCCATTAGACATGCACAGATAGTTCTGAGGGTCTGTCTGTGATGTCATAAAGGGCCTGCTGATCAATGGGCAGTTTTTTGATTGGCTGCTGTATTTGATTGACAGATGGAAGCTGGCAGCTGATTGGCTGTCTAGCCTAAAGTGCTTTACATACCTCCCTGATGGTACCACCGGCTAAGACTCCACCTCAGCTAATTGGGTAATGAAAAATTTAGAACAATTGATGGATGAAAGCAGGCCGGCCGGCCATTTTGGGACGCTCATTGGACTTGTTTAATGCAATGCACCTTTGTATATTCACATGCATTCGCTTCATGCTGTAACCACTGTGCATAAAAATTTGGAAACATGGCATACAGTGTATCATTTGGTGTCTAAGTCATGTTTCCCATATTTTCCCTTCCCAGATACAAGCCCGTTTGAGTGTTTGGGGCACTTTTTAGCTAAAATCATCCTACAGGGCCTAACTGCATATGCTAAAGCCTGCCTATTTTGAATGGTGTAGTGGCCCCTGCAACCTCCAAAAATATCAGGACTTACTTCCCCAATAACCTGCTAACTCACCCCTGAAATACATACTTATTCACCCTATTTTGTTCATTGGAATCATTTCTCATTTGAAATGCCCATTTTTGGGGAGCCAGAAATGTGCGTCTTTAAAAGGTGATTTCTACGATACCCCACTTTTGCGCGTCGGACCTAAACTTTTCCCGTAAACGCAGAAAAACCGCAATTTTCAGGAGAAACGAGACAGACATCCCCTCCCTCTGCCACCCACCCACCCAACTGAAAGCCAGCCATTAGACATGCACAGATAGTTCTGAGGGTCTGTCTGTGATGTCATAAAGGGCCTGCTGATCAATGGGCAGCTTTCTGATTGGCTGCTGTATTTGATTGACAGATGGAAGCTGGCAGCTGATTGGCTGTTTAGCCTAAAGTGCTTTACACACCTCCCTGATGGTACCACTGGCTAAGACTCCACCTCAGCTCATTGGGTAATGAAAAATTTAGAACAATTGATGGATGAAAGCAGGCCGGCCGGCCATTTTGGGAAGCTCATTGGACTTGTTTAATGCAATGCACCTTTGTATTTTCACATGCATTCGCTTCATGCTGTAACCACTGTGCATAAAAATTCGGAAACATGGCATACAGTGTATCATTTGGTGTCTAAGTCATGTTTCCCATGTTTTTCCTTCCCAGATACTAGCCCGTTTGAGTGTTTGGGGCACTTTTTAGCTAAAATCATCCTACAGGGCCTAACTGCATATGCTAAAGCCTGCCTATTTTGAATGGTGTAGTTGCCCCTGCAACCTCCAAAAATATCAGGACTTACTTCCCCAATAACCTGCTAACTCACCCCTGAAATACATACTTATTCACCCTATTTTGTTAATTGGACTCATTTCTCATTTGAAATGCCCATTTTTGGGGGGCCAGAAATGTGCGTCTTTAAAAGGTGATTTCTACGATACCCCACCTTTACACGTCGGACCTCAACTTTTCCCGTTAACGCAGAAAAACCGCAATTTTCAGGAGAAACAAGACAGACATCACCTCCCTCTGCCACCCACCCACCCAACTGAAAGCCAGCCATTAGCCATGCACAGATAGTTCTGAGGGTCTGTCTGTGATGTCATAAAGGGCCTGCTGATCAATGGGCAGCTTTCTTATTGGCTGCTGTATTTGATTGACAGATGGAAGCTGGCAGCTGATTGGCTGTCTAGCCTAAAGTGCTTTACACACCTCCCTGATGGTACCACTGGCTAAGACTCCACCTCAGCTCATTGGGTAATGAAAAATTTAGAACAATTGATGGATGAAAGCAGGCCGGCCGGCCATTTTGGGACGCTCATTGGACTTGTTTAATGCAATATACCTTTGTATTTTCACATGCATTCGCTTCATGCTGTAACCACTGTGCATAAAAATTCGGAAACATGGCATACAGTGTATCATTTGGTGTCTAAGTCATGTTTCTTATGTTTTCCCTTCCCAGATACAAGCCCGTTTGAGTGTTTGGGGCACTTTTTAGCTAAAATCATCCTACAGGGCCTAACTGCATATGCTAAAGCCTGCCTATTTTGAATGTTGTAGTGGCCCCTGTGTAATGATATGCCCCGGTGCTGGGACAGCTCCCCTGCTCCCAGCACCGGAGCAGCAGCGGAGACGAGGAGAGGGAGGGCTGGGTCCCACACGGGACACCACCTTCCCCGGCGCAGGGATCAGCTGTTTGATCCCTGTGCCAATGGTGCAGGCGGCGACGGGGAGGAACAGCGCTGGGATCAAAGCACCGATCCCAGCGCTGACAGTGCGGGCGGCGAAGCGCCGCTCGCGTCAGTTTGAATCTCCCGCCGTTCGGGAGCCAATCATGGCTCCCGAATCGGCGGCCAATGACAGACGGCCGCGGCGAGCCAATCAGCGCTCGCCGCGCCGTCCTAAAGCCCGCCCCCGGCGTCTGACGTCAGACGCCGCCGGGAGGCGAACAAGCAGAAAGGTCCCACGCCGGCGGAGCGCAGGAGCGCCCCGGCTGAAGATAGAAGACGCCGCAGAGAGCAGCAGACAGCGGCGGCGGAGACCAGAGTTCCGGCGGCCGCTGAAGAGGCCAGAAGACGCCGGGATCAAGAAGGGAGATCTCCGGCGACTCCTGGAAGAACAGAAGAAGCAGCGCCGCCGCTGGCCAGGACAGGCCAGTGGCAGAAGAAGGAAGATGGCTGCCGCGCACGGAGAGGCCAGCGGGGGTGGAAAGCATCAGAGCTGAGGAAGCTCCCCCCCGCGGCCTCTCCCAACCCCAGGTAGGCGGCCCCAGGCCACCTACCCCCTACCCTTGACCACCGGGAGTCGGGCACTAGGCCCGTGGGTACATTCAGGCCCCTCCGGCCTGTGGGATTTATAGTCGGGCCCTCTTGGCCCGTGGCCACGTGATTGTTGGGCCCTCCTGGCCCTGTTGTATTGTGTTGAGTCTCCTCCCCGTGGCCCACTTAGCCGGGCATTAGGCCCGTTGCACCGTAGCCGGGCGTAAGGCCCGAGGCCCTCCATAGTTCGGGGGGCTAATTGAATCAGGCACTAGGCCTGTGGACCCAGACAGGCACTAGGCCTGAGCCGTCAGTTAGGAGCGATTGTGGTAGCGAACTGGTACTGATTTAGAGTGAGCATACGCTGGCCAGCTCTAGCCAGGGAGGGAGTACATCTGAATACAGGCAGAGGTTAAAAGAGCAGTTGGTTGGTAAGGTCTTGTACTGTATTGTATGTTGTCCGTGCAGAGCAAAGTTGTTTAGGTTTCCGTAGTTGTGTTGCACCACACACACTTAGTCAGTTCTAGGGCTTTGTGTTGTAGTTATGTAGTTGTGCCACGTTTAGGTTTGTTAGGCTCTGCACGGGTCTGGTGTTTGTCTCCTTACAGGGACCTGTGAGGAGAACCGTGGGTTACAGTACAAGAGTGTGGACGCAGTACAAGAGTAAGGACGGTGAGTGTCGTCTTGTTTGTTTGTGTGTTCCTGCCTATCTCCCTTCCTTCCTCCATCCAGGGCGTACGCGGACCTTGTACCCCGTGCAAGGTCAAGGCCTCACCTAGGTGCGCAAGTGCCAATAGGTGACACTCCGGGCTCTGAGGCAGTGCGCCGATGATGATGTTTCCCGGAGCCCGGAGGGTGCCTCTGTAGAGACGTCGCGGGACGGAGGGCGCATCGGTCTTCATCAAGGAGGAACCGCTCTCACCTACTCTCCTTCCTCCTAGGTGTTCGTGTCCGGGTGCCGGAGAATTCCAGGACCGTGATTTGGCACGGCCTGAAGGTGAGAGGGTGCGGCGCCAGGTAAGTGGTCCGACGACACCTGCACGGCAGCAGGCACCACACCGCACCGCCCTTACACCCATCTCACATTTGGCGTAGTCGGCAGGATACGCACCGCGGACACGATGTGGAACGTCCCCAGGAAGACCCCCCAGCGGATTGCGTCGGAACGAATCCCCGCCCCTGTGGTGGACGACGATGGATGGGCGACTGTGACAGGAGAAGAATTTAGGATGATGGTGGAACGGTCGATACAGAGAGCCAAAGAAGAGCGCCGGGAGAAGGGGCGCAAGAAGGCTGCCGTCACCCCCTGTAGGACGTGCCAACAGGTCGGACACTTCGTCAGTGATTGTCCCTGGAGAGAAACTGCGATAGAAGGAGCCTGCCGGACGCCTCCGAGGAAGACGACCCAGATGGTCCAGGATGTCGTTCCAAGGCGTCGACAGAAGGCCCCGGTGAAGAAACAGCCCCGTTGTAAGCTCTGTGGGGAGTATGGACACAAGGATTTTAGCTGCCCATGGGAGGAGCCGTATAGTGAAGATGACATTGGCCGGTGTGAGTTATGTGAAGATCCGAGACATCTGCGACCGGACTGTCCTTTTGGGGACTGGCCGCCGAAGACCAAGTGGACAGAGAGGCCACAGACTGAACCACGATGGAAACACGGGGACTCAGACCTGATGGCTAAAGAGTGGATGATCCTCGATGGCGGGGTCCAGAAACGGCAGGAAGAAGCCAGAGAAATGGAGCGGAAGAGCCTACTTGAAGTGAGTTCGCAGGTGCCCATTTTGTCTGTGCCAGCGCCGAGCAAGAGGTACCCTTGTGTGGAAGAGGTGGCCGCTGTGATTCCGGAGAAGACCGCGTCAATGCCCCCCTGTTGGAAATGTCGGCGACAGGGACATTTGGCCCACGAGTGTCCCTGGGAAGACGCCATGGCAATGTTGTGCCCAGAAAAAGAGACCTCTGGAAAAGATTCTTTCCCGTTGAAGGCCGACGTGAATGACCGGGAGGTGAAGCAACCACGCATTGGGGAAGAGCGTGAAGACCCAGTGGCAAAGAAGCCCAGAAGTTCCCGAGGTTGGCAGAGTCCTCAACCTAGACGGTTGGAACAGGAGTGCCCTGGGTATCGTGAAGTGCCAGCGGAAAAGAGGGAGTACGCTGAGGAAGAAAGTCGGCACCTGGCGCCGGAGTCTGTGGAGAAGAATCCAGACTCTGAAGTGTTAGCCATGCCTGAAGAACCAGATTTGCAGGATGTGGAGCAGTGTTCGCAGTCGATCGCCCTCGGGGAAGAGGAAGAGAAGATCCTGGCGCAAGACCCCCTGCTGAAAGGATGGACTTCGATGGAGGAAGGGGAAGGAGAGGTTGGTGATGCCATGGGAGGGACCGTTCCCGGAGATATGGAACCGTTGGAAGTGCCCCATGAAGAAGCTTGTCCGATGGTGACGATTGCCCGGGAGGAAAGAGATGCCCCGGAGGAATTTGCCATAGGTTGGTGGTCAGCTCCACCCCATGGAGCCCGCGATGACGACCCAGACCAGGTGGAGGAAGAAGCATGGGTGAACGTTGCACCCATTGAAGAGGATTCTCCCTGGTGGCCTATGGTGAATGGCCATAACAAGCAGCCACTTCCCCAGAGGATCCGGAGAGTAGTGTCAGGAGGGACGGAGATTAGTCCGGAGCCAGTGGAAGAAAGTGGGGCCACAGTCGGTCCAGACTGGGCTCCCGGAGACAACTTCCCTGAGAGGACTTCAGAATGCCCTGACCCCCGGATATTGGTGAGTGAGGACTTTGTAGGGACTACAAAGGAAAAAGGGGGGGGAAATGTAATGATATGCCCCGGTGCTGGGACAGCTCCCCTGCTCCCAGCACCGGAGCAGCAGCGGAGACGAGGAGAGGGAGGGCTGGGTCCCACACGGGACACCACCTTCCCCGGCGCAGGGATCAGCTGTTTGATCCCTGTGCCAATGGTGCAGGCGGCGACGGGGAGGAACAGCGCTGGGATCAAAGCACCGATCCCAGCGCTGACAGTGCGGGCGGCGAAGCGCCGCTCGCGTCAGTTTGAATCTCCCGCCGTTCGGGAGCCAATCATGGCTCCCGAATCGGCGGCCAATGACAGACGGCCGCGGCGAGCCAATCAGCGCTCGCCGCGCCGTCCTAAAGCCCGCCCCCGGCGTCTGACGTCAGACGCCGCCGGGAGGCGAACAAGCAGAAAGGTCCCACGCCGGCGGAGCGCAGGAGCGCCCCGGCTGAAGATAGAAGACGCCGCAGAGAGCAGCAGACAGCGGCGGCGGAGACCAGAGTTCCGGCGGCCGCTGAAGAGGCCAGAAGACGCCGGGATCAAGAAGGGAGATCTCCGGCGACTCCTGGAAGAACAGAAGAAGCAGCGCCGCCGCTGGCCAGGACAGGCCAGTGGCAGAAGAAGGAAGATGGCTGCCGCGCACGGAGAGGCCAGCGGGGGTGGAAAGCATCAGAGCTGAGGAAGCTCCCCCCCGCGGCCTCTCCCAACCCCAGGTAGGCGGCCCCAGGCCACCTACCCCCTACCCTTGACCACCGGGAGTCGGGCACTAGGCCCGTGGGTACATTCAGGCCCCTCCGGCCTGTGGGATTTATAGTCGGGCCCTCTTGGCCCGTGGCCACGTGATTGTTGGGCCCTCCTGGCCCTGTTGTATTGTGTTGAGTCTCCTCCCCGTGGCCCACTTAGCCGGGCATTAGGCCCGTTGCACCGTAGCCGGGCGTAAGGCCCGAGGCCCTCCATAGTTCGGGGGGCTAATTGAATCAGGCACTAGGCCTGTGGACCCAGACAGGCACTAGGCCTGAGCCGTCAGTTAGGAGCGATTGTGGTAGCGAACTGGTACTGATTTAGAGTGAGCATACGCTGGCCAGCTCTAGCCAGGGAGGGAGTACATCTGAATACAGGCAGAGGTTAAAAGAGCAGTTGGTTGGTAAGGTCTTGTACTGTATTGTATGTTGTCCGTGCAGAGCAAAGTTGTTTAGGTTTCCGTAGTTGTGTTGCACCACACACACTTAGTCAGTTCTAGGGCTTTGTGTTGTAGTTATGTAGTCGTGCCACGTTTAGGTTTGTTAGGCTCTGCACGGGTCTGGTGTTTGTCTCCTTACAGGGACCTGTGAGGAGAACCGTGGGTTACAGTACAAGAGTGTGGACGCAGTACAAGAGTAAGGACGGTGAGTGTCGTCTTGTTTGTTTGTGTGTTCCTGCCTATCTCCCTTCCTTCCTCCATCCAGGGCGTACGCGGACCTTGTACCCCGTGCAAGGTCAAGGCCTCACCTAGGTGCGCAAGTGCCAATAGGTGACACTCCGGGCTCTGAGGCAGTGCGCCGATGATGATGTTTCCCGGAGCCCGGAGGGTGCCTCTGTAGAGACGTCGCGGGACGGAGGGCGCATCGGTCTTCATCAAGGAGGAACCGCTCTCACCTACTCTCCTTCCTCCTAGGTGTTCGTGTCCGGGTGCCGGAGAATTCCAGGACCGTGATTTGGCACGGCCTGAAGGTGAGAGGGTGCGGCGCCAGGTAAGTGGTCCGACGACACCTGCACGGCAGCAGGCACCACACCGCACCGCCCTTACACCCATCTCACATTTGCTACCTCCAAAAATATCAGGACTTACTTCCCCAATAACCTGCTAACTCACCCCTGAAATACATACTTATTCACCCTATTTTGTTAATTGGACTCATTTCTCATTTGAAATGCCCATTTTTGGGGAGCCAGAAATGTGCGTCTTTAAAAGATGATTTCTACGATACCCCACTTTTGCGCGTCGGACCTCAACTTTTCCCGTAAACGCAGAAAAACCGCAATTTTCAGGAGAAACGAGACAGACATCCCCTCCCTCTGCCTCCCACCCGCCCAACTGAAAGCCAGCCATTAGACATGCACAGATAGTTCTGAGGGTCTGTCTGTGATGTCATAAAGGGCCTGCTGATCAATGGGCAGCTTTCTGATTGGCTGCTGTATTTGATTGACAGATGGAAGCTGGCAGCTGATTGGCTGTCTAGCCTAAAGTGCTTTACATACCTCCCTGATGGTACCACTGGCTAAGACTCCACCTCAGCTCATTGGGTAATGAAAAATTTAGAACAATTGATGGATGAAAGCAGGCATTTTGGGACGCTCATTGGACTTGTTTAATGCAATGCACCCTTGTATTTTCAAATGCATTCGCTTCATGCTGTAACCACTGTGCATAAAAATTTGGAAACATGGCATACAGTGTATCATTTGGTGTCTAAATCATGTTTCCCATGTTTTTCCTTCCCAGATACAAGCCCGTTTGAGTTTTTGGGGCACTTTTTAGCTAAAATCATCCTACAGGGCCTAACTGCATATGCTAAAGCCTGCCTATTTTGAATGGTCTAGTGGCCCCTGCAACCTCCAAAAATATCAGGACTTACTTCCCCAATAACCTGCTAACTCATCCCTGAAATACATACTTATTCACCCTATTTTGTTCATTGGACTCATTTCTCATTTGAAATGCCCATTTTTGGGGAGCCAAAAAATGTGCGTCTTCAAAAGGTGATTTCTACGATACCCCACTTTTGCGCGTCGGACCTCAACTTTTCCCGTAAACGCAGAAAAAACGCAATTTTCTGGAGAAACGAGACAGACATCCCCTCCCTCTGCCACCCACCCGCCCAACTGACAGCCAGCCATTAGACATGCACAGATAGTTCTAAGGGTCTGTCTGTGATGTCATAAAGGGCCTGCTGATCAATTGGCAGCTTTCTGATTGGCTGCTGTATTTGATTGACAGATGAAAGCTGGCAGCTGATTGGCTGTCTAGCCTAAAGTGCTTTATACACCTCCCTGATGGTACCACTGGCTAAGACTCCACCTCAGCTCATTGGGTAATGAAAAATTTAGAACAATTGATGGATGAAAGCAGGCAGGCCGGCCATTTTGGGACGCTCAGTGGACTTGTTTAATGCAATGCACCTTTGTATATTCACATGCATTTGCTTCATGCTTTAACCACTGTGCATAAAAATTTGGAAACATGGCATACAGTGTATCATTTGGTGTCTAAGTCATGTTTCCCATATTTTCCCTTCCCAGATACAAGCCCGTTTGAGTGTTTGGGGCACTTTTTAGCTAAAATCATCCTACAGGGCCTAACTGCATATGCTAAAGCCTGCCTATTTTGAATGGTGTAGTGGCCCCTGCAACCTCCAAAAATATCAGGACTTACTTCCCCAATAACCTGCTAACTCACCCCTGAAATACATACTTATTCACCCTATTTTGTTCATTGGAATCATTTCTCATTTGAAATGCCCATTTTTGGGGAGCCAGAAATGTGCGTCTTTAAAAGGTGATTTCTACGATACCCCACTTTTGCGCGTCGGACCTAAACTTTTCCCGTAAACGCAGAAAAACCGCAATTTTCAGGAGAAACGAGACAGACATCCCCTCCCTCTGCCACCCACCCACCCAACTGAAAGCCAGCCATTAGACATGCACAGATAGTTCTGAGGGTCTGTCTGTGATGTCATAAAGGGCCTGCTGATCAATGGGCAGCTTTCTGATTGGCTGCTGTATTTGATTGACAGATGGAAGCTGGCAGCTGATTGGCTGTTTAGCCTAAAGTGCTTTACACACCTCCCTGATGGTACCACTGGCTAAGACTCCACCTCAGCTCATTGGGTAATGAAAAATTTAGAACAATTGATGGATGAAAGCAGGCCGGCCGGCCATTTTGGGAAGCTCATTGGACTTGTTTAATGCAATGCACCTTTGTATTTTCACATGCATTCGCTTCATGCTGTAACCACTGTGCATAAAAATTTGGAAACATGGCATACAGTGTATCATTTGGTGTCTAAGTCATGTTTCCCATGTTTTTCATTCCCAGATACTAGCCCGTTTGAGTGTTTGGGGCAATTTTTAGCTAAAATCATCCTACAGGGCCTAACTGCATATGCTAAAGCCTGCCTATTTTGAATGGTGTAGTTGCCCCTGCAACCTCCAAAAATATCAGGACTTACTTCCCCAATAACCTGCTAACTCACCCCTGAAATACATACTTATTCACCCTATTTTGTTAATTGGACTCATTTCTCATTTGAAATGCCCATTTTTGGGGGGCCAGAAATGTGCGTCTTTAAAAGGTGATTTCTACGATACCCCACCTTTACACGTCGGACCTCAACTTTTCCCGTTAATGCAGAAAAACCGCAATTTTCAGGAGAAACAAGACAGACATCACCTCCCTCTGCCACCCACCCACCCACCCACCCAACTGAAAGCCAGCCATTAGACATGCACAGATAGTTCTGAGGGTCTGTCTGTGATGTCATAAAGGGCCTGCTGATCAATGGGCAGCTTTCTGATTGGCTGCTGTATTTGATTGACAGATGGAAGCTGGCAGCTGATTGGCTGTCTAGCCTAAAGTGCTTTACACACCTCCCTGATGGTACCACTGGCTAAGACTCCACCTCAGCTCATTGGGTAATGAAAAGTTTAGAACAATTGATGGATGAAAGCAGGCCGGCCGGCCATTTTGGGACGCTCATTGGACTTGTTTAATGCAATGCACCTTTGTATTTTCACATGCATTCGCTTCATGCTGTAACCACTGTGCATAAAAATTCGGAAACATGGCATACAGTGTATCATTTGGTGTCTAAGTCATGTTTCCCATGTTTTCCCTTCCCAGATACAAGCCCGTTTGAGTGTTTGGGGCACTTTTTAGCTAAAATCATCCTACAGGGCCTAACTGCATATGCTAAAGCCTGCCTATTTTGAATGGTGTAGTGGCCCCTGCAACCTCCAAAAATATCAGGACTTACTTCCCCAATAACCTGCTAACTCACCCCTGAAATACATACTTATTCACCCTATTTTGTTCATTGGACTCATTTCTCATTTGAAATGCCCATTTTTGGGGAGCCCGAAATATGCGTCTTTAAAAGGTGATTTCTACGATACCCCACTTTTGCGCGTCGGACCTCAACTTTTCCCGTAAACGCATAAAAACCGCAATTTTCAGGAGAAACGAGACAGACATCCCCTCCCTCTGCCACCCACCCGCCCAACTGAAAGCCAGCCATTAGACATGCACAGATAGTTCTGAGGGTCTGTCTGTGATGTCATAAAGGGCCTGCTGATCAATGGGCAGCTTTCTGATTGGCTGCTGTATTTGATTGACAGATGGAAGCTGGCAGCTGATTGGCTGTCTAGCCTAAAGTGCTTTACATACCTCCCTGATGGTACCACTGGCTAAGACTCTACCTCAGCTCATTGGGTAATGAAAAATTTAGAACAATTGATGGATGAAAGCAGGCATTTTGGGACGCTCATTGGACTTGTTTAATGCAATGCACCCTTGTATTTTCACATGCATTCGCTTCATGCTGTAACCATCGTGCATAAAAATTTGGAAACATGGCATACAGTGTATCATTTGGTGTCTAAATCATGTTTCCCATGTTTTTCCTTCCCAGATACAAGCCCGTTTGAGTGTTTGTGGCAATTTTTAGCTAAAATCATCCTACAGGGCCTAACTGCATATGCTAAAGCCTGCCTATTTTGAATGGTGTAGTTGCCCCTGCAACCTCCAAAAATATCAGGACTTACTTACCCAATAACCTGCTAACTCACCCCTGAAATACATACTTATTCACCCTATTTTGTTAATTGGACTCATTTCTCATTTGAAATGCCAATTTTTGGGGGGCCAGAAATGTGCGTCTTTAAAAGGTGATTTCTACGATACCCCACCTTTACACGTCGGACCTCAACTTTTCCCGTTAACGCAGAAAAACCGCAATTTTCAGGAGAAACAAGACAGACATCCCCTCCCTCTGCCACCCACCCGCCCAACTGACAGCCAGCCATTAGACATGAACAGATAGTTCTGAGGGTCTGTCTGTGATGTCATAAAGGGCCTGCTGATCAATGGGCAGCTTTCTGATTGGCTGCTGTATTTGATTGACAGATGGAAGCTGGCAGCTGATTGGATGTCTAGCCTAAAGTGCTTTACACACCTCCCTGATGGTACCACTGGCTAAGACTCCACCTCAGCTCATTGGGTAATGAAAAATTTAGAACAATTGATGGATGAAAGCAGGCCGGCCGGCCATTTTGGGAAGCTCATTGGACTTGTTTAATGCAATGCACCTTTGTATTTTCACATGCATTCGCTTCATGCTGTAACCACTGTGCATAAAAATTCGGAAACATGGCATACAGTGTATCATTTGGTGTCTAAGTCATGTTTCCCATGTTTTTCATTCCCAGATACTAGCCCGTTTGAGTGTTTGGGGCAATTTTTAGCTAAAATCATCCTACAGGGCCTAACTGCATATGCTAAAGCCTGCCTATTTTGAATGGTGTAGTTGCCCCTGCAACCTCCAAAAATATCAGGACTTACTTCCCCAATAACCTGCTAACTCACCCCTGAAATACATACTTATTCACCCTATTTTGTTAATTGGACTCATTTCTCATTTGAAATGCCCATTTTTGGGGGGCCAGAAATGTGCGTCTTTAAAAGGTGATTTCTACGATACCCCACCTTTACACGTCGGACCTCAACTTTTCCCGTTAACGCAGAAAAACCGCAATTTTCAGGAGAAACAAGACAGACATCACCTCCCTCTGCCACCCACCCACCCACCCACCCAACTGAAAGCCAGCCATTAGACATGCACAGATAGTTCTGAGGGTCTGTCTGTGATGTCATAAAGGGCCTGCTGATCAATGGGCAGCTTTCTGATTGGCTGCTGTATTTGATTGACAGATGGAAGCTGGCAGCTGATTGGCTGTCTAGCCTAAAGTGCTTTACACACCTCCCTGATGGTACCACTGGCTAAGACTCCACCTCAGCTCATTGGGTAATGAAAAGTTTAGAACAATTGATGGATGAAAGCAGGCCGGCCGGCCATTTTGGGACGCTCATTGGACTTGTTTAATGCAATGCACCTTTGTATTTTCACATGCATTCGCTTCATGCTGTAACCACTGTGCATAAAAATTCGGAAACATGGCATACAGTGTATCATTTGGTGTCTAAGTCATGTTTCCCATGTTTTCCCTTCCCAGATACAAGCCCGTTTGAGTGTTTGGGGCACTTTTTAGCTAAAATCATCCTACAGGGCCTAACTGCATATGCTAAAGCCTGCCTATTTTGAATGGTGTAGTGGCCCCTGCAACCTCCAAAAATATCAGGACTTACTTCCCCAATAACCTGCTAACTCACCCCTGAAATACATACTTATTCACCCTATTTTGTTCATTGGACTCATTTCTCATTTGAAATGCCCATTTTTGGGGAGCCAGAAATATGCGTCTTTAAAAGGTGATTTCTACGATACCCCACTTTTGCGCGTCGGACCTCAACTTTTCCCGTAAACGCATAAAAACCGCAATTTTCAGGAGAAACGAGACAGACATCCCCTCCCTCTGCCACCCACCCGCCCAACTGAAAGCCAGCCATTAGACATGCACAGATAGTTCTGAGGGTCTGTCTGTGATGTCATAAAGGGCCTGCTGATCAATGGGCAGCTTTCTGATTGGCTGCTGTATTTGATTGACAGATGGAAGCTGGCAGCTGATTGGCTGTCTAGCCTAAAGTGCTTTACATACCTCCCTGATGGTACCACTGGCTAAGACTCTACCTCAGCTCATTGGGTAATGAAAAATTTAGAACAATTGATGGATGAAAGCAGGCATTTTGGGACGCTCATTGGACTTGTTTAATGCAATGCACCCTTGTATTTTCACATGCATTCGCTTCATGCTGTAACCATCGTGCATAAAAATTTGGAAACATGGCATACAGTGTATCATTTGGTGTCTAAATCATGTTTCCCATGTTTTTCCTTCCCAGATACAAGCCCGTTTGAGTGTTTGTGGCAATTTTTAGCTAAAATCATCCTACAGGGCCTAACTGCATATGCTAAAGCCTGCCTATTTTGAATGGTGTAGTTGCCCCTGCAACCTCCAAAAATATCAGGACTTACTTACCCAATAACCTGCTAACTCACCCCTGAAATACATACTTATTCACCCTATTTTGTTAATTGGACTCATTTCTCATTTGAAATGCCAATTTTTGGGGGGCCAGAAATGTGCGTCTTTAAAAGGTGATTTCTACGATACCCCACCTTTACACGTCGGACCTCAACTTTTCCCGTTAACGCAGAAAAACCGCAATTTTCAGGAGAAACAAGACAGACATCCCCTCCCTCTGCCACCCACCCGCCCAACTGACAGCCAGCCATTAGACATGAACAGATAGTTCTGAGGGTCTGTCTGTGATGTCATAAAGGGCCTGCTGATCAATGGGCAGCTTTCTGATTGGCTGCTGTATTTGATTGACAGATGGAAGCTGGCAGCTGATTGGATGTCTAGCCTAAAGTGCTTTACACACCTCCCTGATGGTACCACTTGCTAAGACTCCACCTCAGCTCATTGGGTAATGTTAAATTAAGAACAATTGATGGATGAAAGCAGGCCGGCCGGCCATTTTTGGACGCTCATTGGACTTGTTTAATGCAATGCACCTTTGTATTTTCACATGCATTCGCTTCATGCTGTAACCACTGTGCATAAAAATTTGGAAACATGGCATACAGTGTATCATTTGGTGTCTAAGTCATGTTTCCCATATTTTTCCTTCCCAGATACTAGCCCGTTTGAGTGTTTGGGGCACTTTTTAGCTAAAATTATCCTACGGGGCCTAACTGCATATGCTAAAGCCTGCCTATTTTGAATGGTCTAGTGGCCCCTGCAACCTCCAAAAATATCAGGACTTACTTCCCCAATAACCTGCTAACTCACTCCTGAAATACATACTTATTTACCCTATTTTGTTCATTGGACTCATTTCTCATTTAAAATGCCCATTTTTGGGGGCCAGAAATGTGCGTCTTTAAAAGGTGATTTCTACGATACCCCACTTTTGCGCGTCGGACCTCAACTTTTCCCGTAAACGCATAAAAACCGCAATTTTCAGGAGAAACGAGACAGACATCCCCTCCCTCTGCCACCCACCCGCCCAACTGAAAGCCAGCCATTAGACATGCACAGATAGTTCTGAGGGTCTGTCTGTGATGTCATAAAGGGCCTGCTGATCAATGGGCAGCTTTCTGATTGGCTGCTGTATTTGATTGACAGAAGGAAGCTGGCAGCTGATTGGCTGTCTAGCCTAAATTGCTTTACACACCTCCCTGATGGTACCACTGGCTAAGACTCCACCTCAGCTCATTGGGTAATGAAAAATTTACAACAATTGATGGATGAAAGCAGGCAGGCCGGACATTTTGGGACGCTCATTGGACTTGTTTAATGCAATGCACCCTTGTATTTTCACATGCATTCGCTTCATGCTGTAACCACTGTGCATACAAATTTGGAAACATGGCATACAGTGTATCATTTGGTGTCTAAATCATGTTTCCCATGTTTTTCCTTCCCAGATACAAGCCCGTTTGAGTTTTTGGGGCACTTTTGAGCTAAAATCATCCTACAGGGCCTAACTGCATATGCTAAAGCCTGCCTATTTTGAATGGTCTAGTGGCCCCTGCAACCTCCAAAAATATCAGGACTTACTTCCCCAATAACCTGCTAACTCACCCCTGAAATACATACTTATTCACCCTATTTTGTTCATTGGACTCATTTCTCATTTGAAATGCCCATTTTTGGGGGGCCAGAAATGTGCGTCTTTAATAGGTGATTTCTACGATACCCCACTTTTGCGCGTCGGACCTCAACTTTTCCCGTAAATGCATAAAAAACGCAATTTTCAGGAGAAACGAGACAGACATCCCCTCCCTCTGCCACCCACCCGCCCAACTGAAAGCCAGCCATTAGACATGCACAGATAGTTCTGAGGGTCTGTCTGTGATGTCATAAAGGGCCTGCTGATCAATGGGCAGCTTTCTGATTGGCTGCTGTATTTGATTGACAGATGGAAGCTGGCAGCTGATTGGCTGTCTAGCCTAAAGTGCTTTACATACCTCCCTGATGGTACCACTGGCTAAGACTCCACCTCAGCTCATTGGGTAATGAAAAATTTAGAACAATTGATGGATGAAAGCAGGCATTTTGGGACGCTCATTGGACTTGTTTAATGCAATGCACCCTTGTATTTTCACATGCATTCGCTTCATGCTGTAACCATCGTGCATAAAAATTTGGAAACATGGCATACAGTGTATCATTTGGTGTCTAAATCATGTTTCCCATGTTTTTCCTTCCCAGATACAAGCCCGTTTGAGTGTTTGTGGCAATTTTTAGCTAAAATCATCCTACAGGGCCTAACTGCATATGCTAAAGCCTGCCTATTTTGAATGGTGTAGTTGCCCCTGCAACCTCCAAAAATATCAGGACTTACTTACCCAATAACCTGCTAACTCACCTCTGAAATACATACTTATTCACCCTATTTTGTTAATTGGACTCATTTCTCATTTGAAATGCCAATTTTTGGGGGGCCAGAAATGTGCGTCTTTAAAAGGTGATTTCTACGATACCCCACCTTTACACGTCGGACCTCAACTTTTCCCGCTAACGCAGAAAAACCGCAATTTTCAGGAGAAACAAGACAGACATCCCCTCCCTCTGCCACCCACCCGCCCAACTGACAGCCAGCCATTAGACATGCACAGATAGTTCTGAGGGTCTGTCTGTGATGTCATAAAGGGCCTGCTGATCAATGGGCAGCTTTCTGATTGGCTGCTGTATTTGATTGACAGATGGAAGCTGGCAGCTGATTGGATGTCTAGCCTAAAGTGCTTTACACACCTCCCTGATGGTACCACTGGCTAAGACTCCACCTCAGCTCATTGGGTAATGAAAAATTTAGAACAATTGATGGATGAAAGCAGGCCGGCCGGCCATTTTGGGAAGCTCATTGGACTTGTTTAATGCAATGCACCTTTGTATTTTCACATGCATTCGCTTCATGCTGTAACCACTGTGCATAAAAATTTGGAAACATGGCATACAGTGTATCATTTGGTGTCTAAGTCATGTTTCCCATGTTTTTCATTCCCAGATACTAGCCCGTTTGAGTGTTTGGGGCAATTTTTAGCTAAAATCATCCTACAGGGCCTAACTGCATATGCTAAAGCCTGCCTATTTTGAATGGTGTAGTTGCCCCTGCAACCTCCAAAAATATCAGGACTTACTTCCCCAATAACCTGCTAACTCACCCCTGAAATACATACTTATTCACCCTATTTTGTTAATTGGACTCATTTCTCATTTGAAATGCCCATTTTTGGGGGGCCAGAAATGTGCGTCTTTAAAAGGTGATTTCTACGATACCCCACCTTTACACGTCGGACCTCAACTTTTCCCGTTAACGCAGAAAAACCGCAATTTTCAGGAGAAACAAGACAGACATCACCTCCCTCTGCCACCCACCCACCCACCCACCCAACTGAAAGCCAGCCATTAGACATGCACAGATAGTTCTGAGGGTCTGTCTGTGATGTCATAAAGGGCCTGCTGATCAATGGGCAGCTTTCTGATTGGCTGCTGTATTTGATTGACAGATGGAAGCTGGCAGCTGATTGGCTGTCTAGCCTAAAGTGCTTTACACACCTCCCTGATGGTACCACTGGCTAAGACTCCACCTCAGCTCATTGGGTAATGAAAAGTTTAGAACAATTGATGGATGAAAGCAGGCCGGCCGGCCATTTTGGGACGCTCATTGGACTTGTTTAATGCAATGCACCTTTGTATTTTCACATGCATTCGCTTCATGCTGTAACCACTGTGCATAAAAATTCGGAAACATGGCATACAGTGTATCATTTGGTGTCTAAGTCATGTTTCCCATGTTTTCCCTTCCCAGATACAAGCCCGTTTGAGTGTTTGGGGCACTTTTTAGCTAAAATCATCCTACAGGGCCTAACTGCATATGCTAAAGCCTGCCTATTTTGAATGGTGTAGTGGCCCCTGCAACCTCCAAAAATATCAGGACTTACTTCCCCAATAACCTGCTAACTCACCCCTGAAATACATACTTATTCACCCTATTTTGTTCATTGGACTCATTTCTCATTTGAAATGCCCATTTTTGGGGAGCCAGAAATATGCGTCTTTAAAAGGTGATTTCTACGATACCCCACTTTTGCGCGTCGGACCTCAACTTTTCCCGTAAACGCATAAAAACCGCAATTTTCAGGAGAAACGAGACAGACATCCCCTCCCTCTGCCACCCACCCGCCCAACTGAAAGCCAGCCATTAGACATGCACAGATAGTTCTGAGGGTCTGTCTGTGATGTCATAAAGGGCCTGCTGATCAATGGGCAGCTTTCTGATTGGCTGCTGTATTTGATTGACAGATGGAAGCTGGCAGCTGATTGGCTGTCTAGCCTAAAGTGCTTTACATACCTCCCTGATGGTACCACTGGCTAAGACTCCACCTCAGCTCATTGGGTAATGAAAAATTTAGAACAATTGATGGATGAAAGCAGGCATTTTGGGACGCTCATTGGACTTGTTTAATGCAATGCACCCTTGTATTTTCACATGCATTCGCTTCATGCTGTAACCATCGTGCATAAAAATTTGGAAACATGGCATACAGTGTATCATTTGGTGTCTAAATCATGTTTCCCATGTTTTTCCTTCCCAGATACAAGCCCGTTTGAGTGTTTGTGGCAATTTTTAGCTAAAATCATCCTACAGGGCCTAACTGCATATGCTAAAGCCTGCCTATTTTGAATGGTGTAGTTGCCCCTGCAACCTCCAAAAATATCAGGACTTACTTACCCAATAACCTGCTAACTCACCCCTGAAATACATACTTATTCACCCTATTTTGTTAATTGGACTCATTTCTCATTTGAAATGCCAATTTTTGGGGGGCCAGAAATGTGCGTCTTTAAAAGGTGATTTCTACGATACCCCACCTTTACACGTCGGACCTCAACTTTTCCCGTTAACGCAGAAAAACCGCAATTTTCAGGAGAAACAAGACAGACATCCCCTCCCTCTGCCACCCACCCGCCCAACTGACAGCCAGCCATTAGACATGAACAGATAGTTCTGAGGGTCTGTCTGTGATGTCATAAAGGGCCTGCTGATCAATGGGCAGCTTTCTGATTGGCTGCTGTATTTGATTGACAGATGGAAGCTGGCAGCTGATTGGATGTCTAGCCTAAAGTGCTTTACACACCTCCCTGATGGTACCACTGGCTAAGACTCCACCTCAGCTCATTGGCAAATAAAAAATTTAGAACAATTGATGGATGAAAGCAGGCCGGCCGGCCATTTTTGGACGCTCATTGGACTTGTTTAATGCAATGCACCTTTGTATTTTCACATGCATTCGCTTCATGCTGTAACCACTGTGCATAAAAATTTGGAAACATGGCATACAGTGTATCATTTGGTGTCTAAGTCATGTTTCCCATATTTTTCCTTCCCAGATACTAGCCCGTTTGAGTGTTTGGGGCACTTTTTAGCTAAAATTATCCTACGGGGCCTAACTGCATATGCTAAAGCCTGCCTATTTTGAATGGTCTAGTGGCCCCTGCAACCTCCAAAAATATCAGGACTTACTTCCCCAATAACCTGCTAACTCACTCCTGAAATACATACTTATTTACCCTATTTTGTTCATTGGACTCATTTCTCATTTGAAATGCCCATTTTTGGGGGCCAGAAATGTGCGTCTTTAAAAGGTGATTTCTACGATACCCCACTTTTGCGCGTCGGACCTCAACTTTTCCCGTAAACGCATAAAAAACGCAATTTTCAGGAGAAACGAGACAGACATCCCCTCCCTCTGCCACCCACCCGCCCAACTGAAAGCCAGCCATTAGACATGCACAGATAGTTCTGAGGGTCTGTCTGTGATGTCATAAAGGGCCTGCTGATCAATGGGCAGCTTTCTGATTGGCTGCTGTATTTGATTGACAGATGGAAGCTGGCAGCTGATTGGCTGTCTAGCCTAAATTGCTTTACACACCTCCCTGATGGTACCACTGGCTAAGACTCCACCTCAGCTCATTGGGTAATGAAAAATTTACAACAATAGATGGATGAAAGCAGGCAGGCCGGACATTTTGGGACGCTCATTGGACTTGTTTAATGCAATGCACCCTTGTATTTTCACATGCATTCGCTTCATGCTGTAACCACTGTGCATACAAATTTGGAAACATGGCATACAGTGTATCATTTGGTGTCTAAATCATGTTTCCCATGTTTTTCCTTCCCAGATACAAGCCCGTTTGAGTTTTTGGGGCACTTTTGAGCTAAAATCATCCTACAGGGCCTAACTGCATATGCTAAAGCCTGCCTATTTTGAATGGTCTAGTGGCCCCTGCAACCTCCAAAAATATCAGGACTTACTTCCCCAATAACCTGCTAACTCACCCCTGAAATACATACTTATTCACCCTATTTTGTTCATTGGACTCATTTCTCATTTGAAATGCCCATTTTTGGGGGGCCAGAAATGTGCGTCTTTAAAAGGTGATTTCTACGATACCCCACTTTTGCGCGTCGGACCTCAACTTTTCCCGTAAACGCATAAAAACCGCAATTTTCAGGAGAAACGAGACAGACATCCCCTCCCTCTGCCACCCACCCGCCCAACTGAAAGCCAGCCATTAGACATGCACAGATAGTTCTGAGGGTCTGTCTGTGATGTCATAAAGGGCCTGCTGATCAATGGGCAGCTTTCTGATTGGCTGCTGTATTTGATTGACAGATGGAAGCTGGCAGCTGATTGGCTGTCTAGCCTAAAGTGCTTTACATACCTCCCTGATGGTACCACTGGCTAAGACTCCACCTCAGCTCATTGGGTAATGAAAAATTTAGAACAATTGATGGATGAAAGCAGGCATTTTGGGACGCTCATTGGACTTGTTTAATGCAATGCACCCTTGTATTTTCACATGCATTCGCTTCATGCTGTAACCATCGTGCATAAAAATTTGGAAACATGGCATACAGTGTATCATTTGGTGTCTAAATCATGTTTCCCATGTTTTTCCTTCCCAGATACAAGCCCGTTTGAGTGTTTGTGGCAATTTTTAGCTAAAATCATCCTACAGAGCCTAACTGCATATGCTAAAGCCTGCCTATTTTGAATGGTGTAGTTGCCCCTGCAACCTCCAAAAATATCAGGACTTACTTACCCAATAACCTGCTAACTCACCCCTGAAATACATACTTATTCACCCTATTTTGTTAATTGGACTCATTTCTCATTTGAAATGCCAATTTTTGGGGGGCCAGAAATGTGCGTCTTTAAAAGGTGATTTCTACGATACCCCACCTTTACACGTCGGACCTCAACTTTTCCCGCTAACGCAGAAAAAACGCAATTTTCAGGAGAAACAAGACAGACATCCCCTCCCTCTGCCACCCACCCGCCCAACTGACAGCCAGCCATTAGACATGAACAGATAGTTCTGAGGGTCTGTCTGTGATGTCATAAAGGGCCTGCTGATCAATGGGCAGCTTTCTGATTGGCTGCTGTATTTGATTGACAGATGGAAGCTGGCAGCTGATTGGATGTCTAGCCTAAAGTGCTTTACACACCTCCCTGATGGTACCACTGGCTAAGACTCCACCTCAGCTCATTGGCAAATAAAAAATTTAGAACAATTGATGGATGAAAGCAGGCAGGCCGGCCATTTTGGGACGCTCATTGGACTTGTTTATTGCAATGCACCTTTGTATATTCACATGCATTCGCTTCATGCTGTAACCACTGTGCATAAAAATTTGGAAACATGGCATACAGTGTATCATTTGGTGTCTAAGTCATGTTTCCCATATTTTCCCTTCCCAGATACAAGCCCGTTTGAGTGTTTGGGGCACTTTTTAGCTAAAATCATCCTACAGGGCCTAACTGCATATGCTAAAGCCTGACTATTTTGAATGGTGTAGTGGCCCCTGCAACCTCCAAAAATATCAGGACTTACTTCCCCAATAACCTGCTAACTCACCCCTGAAATACATACTTATTCACCCTATTTTGTTCATTGGACTCATTTCTCATTTGAAATGCCCATTTTTGGGGGGCCAGAAATGTGCGTCTTTAAAAGGTGATTTCTACTATACCCCACTTTTGCGCGTCGGACCTCAACTTTTCCCGTAAACGCAGAAAAACCGCAATTTTCAGGAGAAACGAGACAGACATCCCCTCCCTCTGCCACCCACCCGCCCAACTGACAGCCAGCCATTAGACATGCACAGATAGTTCTGAGGGTCTGTCTGTGATGTCATAAAGGGCCTGCTGATCAATGGGCAGCTTTCAAATTGGCTGCTGTATTTGATTGACAGATGGAAGCTGGCAGCTGATTGGCTGTCTAGCCTAAAGTGCTTTACACACCTCCCTGATGGTACCACTGGCTAAGACTCCACCTCAGCTCATTGGCAAATAAAAAATTTAGAACAATTGATGGATGAAAGCAGGCAGGCCGGCCATTTTGGGACGCTCATTGGACTTGTTTATTGCAATGCACCTTTGTATATTCACATGCATTCGCTTCATGCTGTAACCACTGTGCATAAAAATTTGGAAACATGGCATACAGTGTATCATTTGGTGTCTAAGTCATGTTTCCCATATTTTCCCTTCCCAGATACAAGCCCGTTTGAGTGTTTGGGGCACTTTTTAGCTAAAATCATCCTACAGGGCCTAACTGCATATGCTAAAGCCTGACTATTTTGAATGGTGTAGTGGCCCCTGCAACCTCCAAAAATATCAGGACTTACTTCCCCAATAACCTGCTAACTCACCCCTGAAATACATACTTATTCACCCTATTTTGTTCATTGGACTCATTTCTCATTTGAAATGCCCATTTTTGGGGGGCCAGAAATGTGCGTCTTTAAAAGGTGATTTCTACGATACCCCACTTTTGCGCGTCGGACCTCAACTTTTCCCGTAAACGCAGAAAAACCGCAATTTTCAGGAGAAACGAGACAGACATCCCCTCCCTCTGCCACCCACCCGCCCAACTGACAGCCAGCCATTAGACATGCACAGATAGTTCTGAGGGTCTGTCTGTGATGTCATAAAGGGCCTGCTGATCAATGGGCAGCTTTCAAATTGGCTGCTGTATTTGATTGACAGATGGAAGCTGGCAGCTGATTGGCTGTCTAGCCTAAAGTGCTTTACACACCTCCCTGATGGTACCACTGGCTAAGACTCCACCTCAGGTTATTGGGTAATGAAAAATTTCGAACAATTGATGGATGAAAGCAGGCAGGCCAGACATTTTGGGACGCTCATTGGACTTGTTTAATGCAATGCACCCTTGTATTTTCACATGCATTCGCTTCATGCTGTAACCACTGTGCATAAAAATTTGGAAACATGGCATACAGTGTATCATTTGGTGTCTAAATCATGTTTCCCATGTTTTTCCTTCCCAGATACTAGCCCGTTTGAGTGTTTGGGGAACTTTTTAGCTAAAATCATCCTATGGGGCCTAACTGCATATGCTAAAGCCTGCCTATTTTGAATGGTCTAGTGGCCCCTGCAACCTCCAAAAATATCAGGACTTACTTCCCCAATAACCTGCTAACTCACCCCTGAAATACATACTTATTCACCCTATTTTGTTAATTGGACTCATTTCTCATTTGAAATGCCCATTTTTGGGGGGCCAGAAATGTGCGTCTTTAAAAGGTGATTTCTACGATACCCCACTTTTGCACGTCGGACCTCAACTTTTCCCGTAAACGCAGAAAAACCGCAATTTTTAGGAGAAACGAGACAGACATCCCCTCCCTCTGCCACCCACCTGCCCAACTGACAGCCAGCCATTAGACATGCACAGATAGTTCTGAGGGTCTGTCTGTGATGTCATAAAGGGCCTGCTGATCAATGGGCAGCTTTCTGATTGGCTGCTGTATTTGATTGACAGATGGAAGCTGGCAGCTGATTGGCTGTCTAGCCTAAAGTGCTTTACACACCTCCCTGATGGTACCACTGGCTAAGACTCCACCTCAGCTCATTGGGTAATGAAAAATTTAGAACAATTGATGGATGAAAGCAGGCATTTTGGGACGCTCATTGGACTTGTTTAATGCAATGCACCCTTGTATTTTCACATGCATTCGCTTCATGCTGTAACCACTGTGCATAAAAATTTGGAAACATGGCATACAGTGTATCATTTGGTGTCTAAATCATGTTTCCCATGTTTTTCCTTCCCAGATACAAGCCCGTTTGAGTTTTTGGGGCACTTTTTAGCTAAAATCATCCTACAGGGCCTAACTGCATATGCTAAAGCCTGCCTATTTTGAATGGTCTAGTGGCCCCTGCAACCTCCAAAAATATCAGGACTTACTTCCCCAATAACCTGCTAACTCACCCCTGAAATACATACTTATTCACCCTATTTTGTTAATTGGACTCATTTCTCATTTGAAATGCCCATTTTTGGGGGGCCAGAAATGTGCGTCTTTAAAAGGTGATTTCTATGATACCCCACTTTTGCACGTCGGACCTCAACTTTTCCCGTAAACGCAGAAAAACCGCAATTTGTAGGAGAAACGAGACAGACATCCCCTCCCTCTGCCACCCACCCGCCCAACTGACAGCCAGCCATTAGACATGCACAGATAGTTCTGAGGGTCTGTCTGTGATGTCATAAAGGGCCTGCTGATCAATGGGCAGCTTTCTGATTGGCTGCTGTATTTGATTGACAGATGGAAGCTGGCAGCTGATTGGCTGTCTAGCCTAAAGTGCTTTACATACCTCCCTGATGGTACCACTGGCTAAGACTCCACCTCAGCTCATTGGGTAATGAAAAATTTAGAACAATTGATGGATGAAAGCAGGCATTTTGGGACGCTCATTGGACTTGTTTAATGCAATGCACCCTTGTATTTTCACATGCATTCGCTTCATGCTGTAACCACTGTGCATAAAAATTTGGAAACATGGCATACAGTGTATCATTTGGTGTCTAAGTCATGTTTCCCATATTTTCCCTTCCCAGATACAAGCCCGTTTGAGTGTTTGGGGCACTTTTTAGCTAAAATCATCCTACAGGGCCTAACTGCATATGCTAAAGCCTGACTATTTTGAATGGTGTAGTGGCCCCTGCAACCTCCAAAAATATCAGGACTTACTTCCCCAATAACCTGCTAACTCACCCCTGAAATACATACTTGTTCACCCTATTTTGTTCATTGGACTCATTTCTCATTTGAAATGCCCATTTTTGGGGGGCCAGAAATGTGCGTCTTTAAAAGGTGATTTCTACGATACCCCACTTTTGCGCGTCGGACCTCAACTTTTCCCGTAAACGCAGAAAAACTGCAATTTTCAGGAGAAACGAGACAGACATCCCCTCCCTCTGCCACCCACCCGCCCAACTGACAGCCAGCCATTAGACATGCACAGATAGTTCTGAGGGTCTGTCTGTGATGTCATAAAGGGCCTGCTGATCAATGGGCAGCTTTCAAATTGGCTGCTGTATTTGATTGACAGATGGAAGCTGGCAGCTGATTGGCTGTCTAGCCTAAAGTGCTTTACACACCTCCCTGATGGTACCACTGGCTAAGACTCCACCTCAGCTCATTGGCAAATAAAAAATTTAGAACAATTGATGGATGAAAGCAGGCAGGCCGGCCATTTTGGGACGCTCATTGGACTTGTTTATTGCAATGCACCTTTGTATATTCACATGCATTCGCTTCATGCTGTAACCACTGTGCATAAAAATTTGGAAACATGGCATACAGTGTATCATTTGGTGTCTAAGTCATGTTTCCCATATTTTCCCTTCCCAGATACAAGCCCGTTTGAGTGTTTGGGGCACTTTTTAGCTAAAATCATCCTACAGGGCCTAACTGCATATGCTAAAGCCTGACTATTTTGAATGGTGTAGTGGCCCCTGCAACCTCCAAAAATATCAGGACTTACTTCCCCAATAACCTGCTAACTCACCCCTGAAATACATACTTATTCACCCTATTTTGTTCATTGGACTCATTTCTCATTTGAAATGCCCATTTTTGGGGGGCCAGAAATGTGCGTCTTTAAAAGGTGATTTCTACGATACCCCACTTTTGCGCGTCGGACCTCAACTTTTCCCGTAAACGCAGAAAAACCGCAATTTTCAGGAGAAACGAGACAGACATCCCCTCCCTCTGCCACCCACCCGCCCAACTGACAGCCAGCCATTAGACATGCACAGATAGTTCTGAGGGTCTGTCTGTGATGTCATAAAGGGCCTGCTGATCAATGGGCAGCTTTCAAATTGGCTGCTGTATTTGATTGACAGATGGAAGCTGGCAGCTGATTGGCTGTCTAGCCTAAAGTGCTTTACACACCTCCCTGATGGTACCACTGGCTAAGACTCCACCTCAGGTTATTGGGTAATGAAAAATTTCGAACAATTGATGGATGAAAGCAGGCAGGCCAGACATTTTGGGACGCTCATTGGACTTGTTTAATGCAATGCACCCTTGTATTTTCACATGCATTCGCTTCATGCTGTAACCACTGTGCATAAAAATTTGGAAACATGGCATACAGTGTATCATTTGGTGTCTAAATCATGTTTCCCATGTTTTTTCTTCCCAGATACTAGCCCGTTTGAGTGTTTGGGGAACTTTTTAGCTAAAATCATCCTATGGGGCCTAACTGCATATGCTAAAGCCTGCCTATTTTGAATGGTCTAGTGGCCCCTGCAACCTCCAAAAATATCAGGACTTACTTCCCCAATAACCTGCTAACTCACCCCTGAAATACATACTTATTCACCCTATTTTGTTAATTGGACTCATTTCTCATTTGAAATGCCCATTTTTGGGGGGCCAGAAATGTGCGTCTTTAAAAGGTGATTTCTACGATACCCCACTTTTGCACGTCGGACCTCAACTTTTCCCGTAAACGCAGAAAAACCGCAATTTTCAGGAGAAACGAGACAGACATCCCCTCCCTCTGCCACCCACCTGCCCAACTGACAGCCAGCCATTAGACATGCACAGATAGTTCTGAGGGTCTGTCTGTGATGTCATAAAGGGCCTGCTGATCAATGGGCAGCTTTCTGATTGGCTGCTGTATTTGATTGACAGATGGAAGCTGGCAGCTGATTGGCTGTCTAGCCTAAAGTGCTTTACACACCTCCCTGATGGTACCACTGGCTAAGACTCCACCTCAGCTCATTGGGTAATGAAAAATTTAGAACAATTGATGGATGAAAGCAGGCATTTTGGGACGCTCATTGGACTTGTTTAATGCAATGCACCCTTGTATTTTCACATGCATTCGCTTCATGCTGTAACCACTGTGCATAAAAATTTGGAAACATGGCATACAGTGTATCATTTGGTGTCTAAATCATGTTTCCCATGTTTTTCCTTCCCAGATACAAGCCCGTTTGAGTTTTTGGGGCACTTTTTAGCTAAAATCATCCTACAGGGCCTAACTGCATATGCTAAAGCCTGCCTATTTTGAATGGTCTAGTGGCCCCTGCAACCTCCAAAAATATCAGGACTTACTTCCCCAATAACCTGCTAACTCACCCCTGAAATACATACTTATTCACCCTATTTTGTTCATTGGACTCATTTCTCATTTGAAATGCCCATTTTTGGGGGGCCAGAAATGTGCGTCTTTAAAAGGTGATTTCTATGATACCCCACTTTTGCACGTCGGACCTCAACTTTTCCCGTAAACGCAGAAAAACCGCAATTTGTAGGAGAAACGAGACAGACATCCCCTCCCTCTGCCACCCACCCGCCCAACTGACAGCCAGCCATTAGACATGCACAGATAGTTCTGAGGGTCTGTCTGTGATGTCATAAAGGGCCTGCTGATCAATGGGCAGCTTTCTGATTGGCTGCTGTATTTGATTGACAGATGGAAGCTGGCAGCTGATTGGCTGTCTAGCCTAAAGTGCTTTACATACCTCCCTGATGGTACCACTGGCTAAGACTCCACCTCAGCTCATTGGGTAATGAAAAATTTAGAACAATTGATGGATGAAAGCAGGCATTTTGGGACGCTCATTGGACTTGTTTAATGCAATGCACCCTTGTATTTTCACATGCATTCGCTTCATGCTGTAACCACTGTGCATAAAAATTTGGAAACATGGCATACAGTGTATCATTTGGTGTCTAAGTCATGTTTCCCATGTTTTTCCTTCCCAGATACAAGCCCGTTTGAGTTTTTGGGGCACTTTTTAGCTAAAATCATCCTACAGGGCCTAACTGCATATGCTAAAGCCTGCCTATTTTGAATGGTCTAGTGGCCCCTGCAACCTCCAAAAATATCAGGACTTACTTCCCCAATAACCTGCTAACTCACCCCTGAAATACATACTTATTCACCCTATTTTGTTCATTGGACTCATTTCTCATTTGAAATGCCCTTTTTGGGGGGCCAGAAATGTGCGTCTTTAAAAGGTGATTTCTACGATACCCCACTTTTGCGCGTCGGACCTCAACTTTTCCCGTAAACGCAGAAAAACCGCAATTTTCAGGAGAAACGAGACAGACATCCCCTCCCTCTGCCACCCACCCGCCCAACTGAAAGCCAGCCATTAGACATGCACAGATAGTTCTGAGGGTCTGTCTGTGATGTCATAAAGGGCCTGCTGATCAATGGGCAGCTTTCTGATTGGCTGCTGTATTTGATTGACAGATGGAAGCTGGCAGCTGATTGGCTGTCTAGCCTAAAGTGCTTTACATACCTCCCTGATGGTACCACTGGCTAAGACTCCACCTCAGCTCATTGGGTAATGAAAAATTTAGAACAATTGATGGATGAAAGCAGGCAGGCCGGACATTTTGGGACGCTCATTGGACTTGTTTAATGCAATGCACCTTTGTATTTTCACATGCATTCGCTTCATGCTGTAACCACTGTGCATAAAAATTTGGAAACATGGCATACAGTGTATCATTTGGTGTCTAAATCATGTTTCCCATGTTTTTCCTTCCCAGATACTAGCCCGTTTGAGTGTTTGGGGCCCTTTTTAGCTAAAATCATCCTATGGGGCCTAACTGCATATGCTAAAGCCTGCCTATTTTGAATGGTCTAGTGGCCCCTGCAACCTCCAAAAATATCAGGACTTACTTCCCCAATAACCTGCTAACTCACCCCTGAAATACATACTTATTCACCCTATTTTGTTAATTGGACTCATTTCTCATTTGAAATGCCCATTTTTGGGGGGCCAGAAATGTGCGTCTTTAAAAGGTGATTTCTATGATACCCCACTTTTGCACGTCGGACCTCAACTTTTCCCGTAAACGCAGAAAAAACGCAATTTGTAGGAGAAACGAGACAGACATCCCCTCCCTCTGCCACCCACCCGCCCAACTGACAGCCAGCCATTAGACATGCACAGATAGTTCTGAGGGTCTGTCTGTGATGTCATAAAGGGCCTGCTGATCAATGGGCAGCTTTCTGATTGGCTGCTGTATTTGATTGACAGATGGAAGCTGGCAGCTGATTGGCTGTCTAGCCTAAAGTGCTTTACACACCTCCCTGATGGTACCACTGGCTAAGACTCCACCTCAGCTCATTGGGTAATGAAAAATTTAGAACAATTGATGGATGAAAGCAGGCAGGCCGGCCATTTTGGGACGCTCATTGGACCTTTTTAATGCAATGCACCTTTGTATATTCACATGCATTCGCTTCATGCTGTAACCACTGTGCATAAAAATTTGGAAACATGGCATACAGTGTATCATTTGGTGTCTAAGTCATGTTTCCCATATTTTCCATTCCCAGATACAAGCCCGTTTGAGTGTTTGGGGCAATTTTTAGCTAAAATCATCCTACAGGGCCTAACTGCATATGCTAAAGCCTGCCTATTTTGAATGGTGTAGTGGCCCCTGCAACCTCCAAAAATATCAGGACTTACTTCCCCAATAACCTGCTAACTCACCCCTGAAATACATACTTATTCACCCTATTTTGTTCATTGGACTCATTTCTCATTTGAAATGCCCATTTTTGGGGGGCCAGAAATGTGCGTCTTTAAAAGGTGATTTCTACGATACCCCAATTTTGCGCTTCGGACCTCAACTTTTCCCGTAAATGCAGAAAAAACGCAATTTTCAGGAGAAACGAGACAGACATCCCCTCCCTCTGCCACCCACCCGCCCAACTGACAGCCAGCCATTAGACATGCACAGATAGTTCTGAGGGTCTGTCTGTGATGTCATAAAGGGCCTGCTGATCAATGGGCAGCTTTCTGATTGGCTGCTGTATTTGATTGACAGATTGAAGCTGGCAGCTGATTGGCTGTCTAGCCTAAAGTGCTTTACACTCCTCCCTAATGGTACCACTTGCTAAGACTCCACCTCAGCTCATTGGGTAATGTTAAATTAAGAACAATTGATGGATGAAAGCAGGCAGGCCGGCCATTTTGGGACGCTCATTGGACTTGTTTAATGCAATGCACCCTTGTATATTCACATGCATTCGCTTCATGCTGTAACCACTGTGCATAAAAATTTGGAAACATGGCATACAGTGTATCATTTGGTGTCTAAGTCATGTTTCCCATATTTTCCCTTCCCAGATACAAGCCCGTTTGAGTGTTTGGGGCACTTTTTAGCTAAAATCATTCTACAGGGCCTAACTGCATATGCTAAAGCCTGCCTATTTTGAATGGTGTAGTGGCCCCTGCAACCTCCAAAAATATCAGGACTTACTTCCCCAATAACCTGCTAACTCACCCCTGAAATACATACTTATTCACCCTATTTTGTTCATTGGACTCATTTCTCATTTGAAATGCCCATTTTTGGGGGGCCAGAAATGTGCGTCTTTAAAAGGTGATTTATACGATACCCCACTTTTGCGCGTCGGACCTCAACTTTTTCCGTAAATGCAGAAAAACAGCAATTTTCAGGAGAAACGAGACAGACATCCCCTCCCTCTGCCACCCACCCGCCCAACTGACAGCCAGCCATTAGACATGCGCAGATAGTTCTGAGGGTCTGTCTGTGATGTCATAAAGGGCCTGCTGATCAATGGGCAGCTTTTAAATTGGCTGCTGTATTTGATTGACAGATGGAAGCTGGCAGCTGATTGGCTGTCTAGCCTAAAGTGCTTTACATACCTCCCTGATGGTACCACTGGCTAAGACTCCACCTCAGCTCATTGGGTAATGAAAAATTTAGAACAATTGATGGATGAAAGCAGGCAGGCCGGACATTTTGGGACGCTCATTGGACTTGTTTAATGCAATGCACCTTTGTATTTTCACATGCATTCGCTTCATGCTGTAACCACTGTGCATAAAAATTTGGAAACATGGCATACAGTGTATCATTTGGTGTCTAAATCATGTTTCCCATGTTTTTCCTTCCCAGATACTAGCCCGTTTGAGTGTTTGGGGCCCTTTTTAGCTAAAATCATCCTATGGGGCCTAACTGCATATGCTAAAGCCTGCCTATTTTGAATGGTCTAGTGGCCCCTGCAACCTCCAAAAATATCAGGACTTACTTCCCCAATAACCTGCTAACTCACCCCTGAAATACATACTTATTCACCCTATTTTGTTAATTGGACTCATTTCTCATTTGAAATGCCCATTTTTGGGGGGCCAGAAATGTGCGTCTTTAAAAGGTGATTTCTATGATACCCCACTTTTGCACGTCGGACCTCAACTTTTCCCGTAAACGCAGAAAAACCGCAATTTGTAGGAGAAACGAGACAGACATCCCCTCCCTCTGCCACCCACCCGCCCAACTGACAGCCAGCCATTAGACATGCACAGATAGTTCTGAGGGTCTGTCTGTGATGTCATAAAGGGCCTGCTGATCAATGGGCAGCTTTCTGATTGGCTGCTGTATTTGATTGACAGATGGAAGCTGGCAGCTGATTGGCTGTCTAGCCTAAAGTGCTTTACACACCTCCCTGATGGTACCACTGGCTAAGACTCCACCTCAGCTCATTGGGTAATGAAAAATTTAGAACAATTGATGGATGAAAGCAGGCAGGCCGGCCATTTTGGGACGCTCATTGGACCTTTTTAATGCAATGCACCTTTGTATATTCACATGCATTCGCTTCATGCTGTAACCACTGTGCATAAAAATTTGGAAACATGGCATACAGTGTATCATTTGGTGTCTAAGTCATGTTTCCCATATTTTCCATTCCCAGATACAAGCCCGTTTGAGTGTTTGGGGCAATTTTTAGCTAAAATCATCCTACAGGGCCTAACTGCATATGCTAAAGCCTGCCTATTTTGAATGGTGTAGTGGCCCCTGCAACTTCCAAAAATATCAGGACTTACTTCCCCAATAACCTGCTAACTCACCCCTGAAATACATACTTATTCACCCTATTTTGTTCATTGGACTCATTTCTCATTTGAAATGCCCATTTTTGGGGGGCCAGAAATGTGCGTCTTTAAAAGGTGATTTCTACGATACCCCAATTTTGCGCTTCGGACCTCAACTTTTCCCGTAAATGCAGAAAAAACGCAATTTTCAGGAGAAACGAGACAGACATCCCCTCCCTCTGCCACCCACCCGCCCAACTGACAGCCAGCCATTAGACATGCACAGATAGTTCTGAGGGTCTGTCTGTGATGTCATAAAGGGCCTGCTGATCAATGGGCAGCTTTCTGATTGGCTACTGTATTTGATTGACAGATGGAAGCTGGCAGCTGATTGGCTGTCTAGCCTAAAGTGCTTTACACTCCTCCCTAATGGTACCACTTGCTAAGACTCCACCTCAGCTCATTGGGTAATGTTAAATTAAGAACAATTGATGGATGAAAGCAGGCAGGCCGGCCATTTTGGGACGCTCATTGGACTTGTTTAATGCAATGCACCCTTGTATATTCACATGCATTCGCTTCATGCTGTAACCACTGTGCATAAAAATTTGGAAACATGGCATACAGTGTATCATTTGGTGTCTAAGTCATGTTTCCCATATTTTCCCTTCCCAGATACAAGCCCGTTTGAGTGTTTGGGGCACTTTTTAGCTAAAATCATTCTACAGGGCCTAACTGCATATGCTAAAGCCTGCCTATTTTGAATGGTGTAGTGGCCCCTGCAACCTCCAAAAATATCAGGACTTACTTCCCCAATAACCTGCTAACTCACCCCTGAAATACATACTTATTCACCCTATTTTGTTCATTGGACTCATTTCTCATTTGAAATGCCCATTTTTGGGGGGCCAGAAATGTGCGTCTTTAAAAGGTGATTTATACGATACCCCACTTTTGCGCGTCGGACCTCAACTTTTCCCGTAAATGCAGAAAAACAGCAATTTTCAGGAGAAACGAGACAGACATCCCCTCCCTCTGCCACCCACCCGCCCAACTGACAGCCAGCCATTAGACATGCGCAGATAGTTCTGAGGGTCTGTCTGTGATGTCATTAAGGGCCTGCTGATCAATGGGCAGCTTTTAAATTGGCTGCTGTATTTGATTGACAGATGGAAGCTGGCAGCTGATTGGCTGTCTAGCCTAAAGTGCTTTACATACCTCCCTGATGGTACCACTGGCTAAGACTCCACCTCAGCTCATTGGGTAATGAAAAATTTAGAACAATTGATGGATGAAAGCAGGCAGGCCGGACATTTTGGGACGCTCATTGGACTTGTTTAATGCAATGCACCTTTGTATTTTCACATGCATTCGCTTCATGCTGTAACCACTGTGCATAAAAATTTGGAAACATGGCATACAGTGTATCATTTGGTGTCTAAATCATGTTTCCCATGTTTTTCCTTCCCAGATACTAGCCCGTTTGAGTGTTTGGGGCCCTTTTTAGCTAAAATCATCCTATGGGGCCTAACTGCATATGCTAAAGCCTGCCTATTTTGAATGGTCTAGTGGCCCCTGCAACCTCCAAAAATATCAGGACTTACTTCCCCAATAACCTGCTAACTCACCCCTGAAATACATACTTATTCACCCTATTTTGTTAATTGGACTCATTTCTCATTTGAAATGCCCATTTTTGGGGGGCCAGAAATGTGCGTCTTTAAAAGGTGATTTCTATGATACCCCACTTTTGCACGTCGGACCTCAACTTTTCCCGTAAACGCAGAAAAACCGCAATTTGTAGGAGAAACGAGACAGACATCCCCTCCCTCTGCCACCCACCCGCCCAACTGACAGCCAGCCATTAGACATGCACAGATAGTTCTGAGGGTCTGTCTGTGATGTCATAAAGGGCCTGCTGATCAATGGGCAGCTTTCTGATTGGCTGCTGTATTTGATTGACAGATGGAAGCTGGCAGCTGATTGGGTGTCTAGCCTAAAGTGCTTTACACACCTCCCTGATGGTACCACTGGCTAAGACTCCACCTCAGCTCATTGGGTAATGAAAAATTTAGAACAATTGATGGATGAAAGCAGGCAGGCCGGCCATTTTGGGACGCTCATTGGACCTTTTTAATGCAATGCACCTTTGTATATTCACATGCATTCGCTTCATGCTGTAACCACTGTGCATAAAAATTTGGAAACATGGCATACAGTGTATCATTTGGTGTCTAAGTCATGTTTCCCATATTTTCCATTCCCAGATACAAGCCCGTTTGAGTGTTTGGGGCAATTTTTAGCTAAAATCATCCTACAGGGCCTAACTGCATATGCTAAAGCCTGCCTATTTTGAATGGTGTAGTGGCCCCTGCAACTTCCAAAAATATCAGGACTTACTTCCCCAATAACCTGCTAACTCACCCCTGAAATACATACTTATTCACCCTATTTTGTTCATTGGACTCATTTCTCATTTGAAATGCCCATTTTTGGGGGGCCAGAAATGTGCGTCTTTAAAAGGTGATTTCTACGATACCCCAATTTTGCGCTTCGGACCTCAACTTTTCCCGTAAATGCAGAAAAAACGCAATTTTCAGGAGAAACGAGACAGACATCCCCTCCCTCTGCCACCCACCCGCCCAACTGACAGCCAGCCATTAGACATGCACAGATAGTTCTGAGGGTCTGTCTGTGATGTCATAAAGGGCCTGCTGATCAATGGGCAGCTTTCTGATTGGCTACTGTATTTGATTGACAGATGGAAGCTGGCAGCTGATTGGCTGTCTAGCCTAAAGTGCTTTACACTCCTCCCTAATGGTACCACTTGCTAAGACTCCACCTCAGCTCATTGGGTAATGTTAAATTAAGAACAATTGATGGATGAAAGCAGGCAGGCCGGCCATTTTGGGACGCTCATTGGACTTGTTTAATGCAATGCACCCTTGTATATTCACATGCATTCGCTTCATGCTGTAACCACTGTGCATAAAAATTTGGAAACATGGCATACAGTGTATCATTTGGTGTCTAAGTCATGTTTCCCATATTTTCCCTTCCCAGATACAAGCCCGTTTGAGTGTTTGGGGCACTTTTTAGCTAAAATCATTCTACAGGGCCTAACTGCATATGCTAAAGCCTGCCTATTTTGAATGGTGTAGTGGCCCCTGCAACCTCCAAAAATATCAGGACTTACTTCCCCAATAACCTGCTAACTCACCCCTGAAATACATACTTATTCACCCTATTTTGTTCATTGGACTCATTTCTCATTTGAAATGCCCATTTTTGGGGGGCCAGAAATGTGCGTCTTTAAAAGGTGATTTATACGATACCCCACTTTTGCGCGTCGGACCTCAACTTTTCCCGTAAATGCAGAAAAACAGCAATTTTCAGGAGAAACGAGACAGACATCCCCTCCCTCTGCCACCCACCCGCCCAACTGACAGCCAGCCATTAGACATGCGCAGATAGTTCTGAGGGTCTGTCTGTGATGTCATAAAGGGCCTGCTGATCAATGGGCAGCTTTTAAATTGGCTGCTGTATTTGATTGACAGATGGAAGCTGGCAGCTGATTGGCTGTCTAGCCTAAAGTGCTTTACATACCTCCCTGATGGTACCACTGGCTAAGACTCCACCTCAGCTCATTGGGTAATGAAAAATTTAGAACAATTGATGGATGAAAGCAGGCAGGCCGGACATTTTGGGACGCTCATTGGACTTGTTTAATGCAATGCACCTTTGTATTTTCACATGCATTCGCTTCATGCTGTAACCACTGTGCATAAAAATTTGGAAACATGGCATACAGTGTATCATTTGGTGTCTAAATCATGTTTCCCATGTTTTTCCTTCCCAGATACTAGCCCGTTTGAGTGTTTGGGGCCCTTTTTAGCTAAAATCATCCTATGGGGCCTAACTGCATATGCTAAAGCCTGCCTATTTTGAATGGTCTAGTGGCCCCTGCAACCTCCAAAAATATCAGGACTTACTTCCCCAATAACCTGCTAACTCACCCCTGAAATACATACTTATTCACCCTATTTTGTTAATTGGACTCATTTCTCATTTGAAATGCCCATTTTTGGGGGGCCAGAAATGTGCGTCTTTAAAAGGTGATTTCTATGATACCCCACTTTTGCACGTCGGACCTCAACTTTTCCCGTAAACGCAGAAAAACCGCAATTTGTAGGAGAAACGAGACAGACATCCCCTCCCTCTGCCACCCACCCGCCCAACTGACAGCCAGCCATTAGACATGCACAGATAGTTCTGAGGGTCTGTCTGTGATGTCATAAAGGGCCTGCTGATCAATGGGCAGCTTTCTGATTGGCTGCTGTATTTGATTGACAGATGGAAGCTGGCAGCTGATTGGGTGTCTAGCCTAAAGTGCTTTACACACCTCCCTGATGGTACCACTGGCTAAGACTCCACCTCAGCTCATTGGGTAATGAAAAATTTAGAACAATTGATGGATGAAAGCAGGCAGGCCGGCCATTTTGGGACGCTCATTGGACCTTTTTAATGCAATGCACCTTTGTATATTCACATGCATTCGCTTCATGCTGTAACCACTGTGCATAAAAATTTGGAAACATGGCATACAGTGTATCATTTGGTGTCTAAGTCATGTTTCCCATATTTTCCCTTCCCAGATACAAGCCCGTTTGAGTGTTTGGGGCAATTTTTAGCTAAAATCATCCTACAGGGCCTAACTGCATATGCTAAAGCCTGCCTATTTTGAATGGTGTAGTGGCCCCTGCAACCTCCAAAAATATCAGGACTTACTTCCCCAATAACCTGCTAACTCACCCCTTAAATACATACTTATTCACCCTATTTTGTTCATTGGACTCATTTCTCATTTGAAATGCCCATTTTTGGGGGGCCAGAAATGTGCGTCTTTAAAAGGTGATTTCTACGATACCCCAATTTTGCGCGTCGGACCTCAACTTTTCCCGTAAACGCAGAAAAACCGCAATTTTCAGGAGAAACGAGACAGACATCCCCTCCCTCTGCCACCCACCCGCCCAACTGACAGCCAGCCATTAGACATGCGCAGATGGTTCTGAGGGTCTGTCTGTGATGTCATAAAGGGCCTGCTGATCAATGGGCAGCTTTTAAATTGGCTTCTGTATTTGATTGACAGATGGAAGCTGGCAGCTGATTGGCTGTCTAGCCTAAAGTGCTTTACACACCTCCCTGATGGTACCACTCGCTAAGACTCCACCTCAGCTCATTGGGTAATGAAAAATTTAGAACAATTGATGGATGAAAGCAGGCAGGCCGGCCATTTTGGGACGCTCATTGGACTTGTTTAATGCAATGCACCTTTGTATTTTCACATGCATTCGCTTCATGCTGTAACCACTGTGCATAAAAATTTGGAAACATGGCATACAGTGTATCATTTGGTGTCTAAGTCATGTTTCCCATATTTCCCCTTCCCAGATACAAGCCCGTTTGAGTGTTTGGGGCACTTTTTAGCTAAAATCATCCTACAGGGCCTAACTGCATATGCTAAAGCCTGCCTATTTTGAATGGTGTAGTGGCCCCTGCAACCTCCAAAAGTATCAGGACTTACTTCCCCAATAACCTGCTAACTCACCCCTGAAATACATACTTATTCACCCTATTTTGTTCATTGGACTCATTTCTCATTTGAAATGCCCATTTTTGGGGGGCCAGAAATGTGCGTCTTTAAAAGGTGATTTCTACGATACCCCAATTTTGCGCTTCGGACCTCAACTTTTCCCGTAAACGCAGAAAAACCACAATTTTCAGGAGAAATGAGACAGACATCCCCTCCCTCTGCTACCCACCCGCCCAACTGAAAGCCAGCCATTAGACATGCACAGATAGTTCTGAGGGTCTGTGTGTGATGTCATAAAGGGCCTGCTGATCAATGGGCAGCTTTCTGATTGGCTGCTGTATTTGATTGACAGATGAAAGCTGGCAGCTGATTGGCTGTCTAGCCTAAAGTGCTTTACACACCTCCCTGATGGTACCAGTGGCTAAGACTCCACCTCAGCTCATTGGGTAATGAAAAATTTAGAACAATTGATGGATGAAAGCAGGCAGGCCGGCCATTTTGGGACGCTCATTGGACTTGTTTAATGCAATGCACCTTTGTATATTCACATGCATTCGCTTCATGCTGTAACCACTGTGCCTAAAAATTTGGAAACATGGCATACAGTGTATCATTTGGTGCCTAAGTCATGTTTCCCATATTTTCCCTTCCCAGATACCAGCCCGTTTCAGTGTTTGGGGCACTTTTTAGCTAAAATCATCCTACAGGGCCTAACTGCATATGCTAAAGCCTGCCTATTTTGAATGGTGTAGTGGCCCCTGCAACCTCCAAAAATATCAGGACTTACTTCCCCAATAACCTGCTAACTCACCCCTTAAATACATACTTATTCACCCTATTTTGTTCATTGGACTCATTTCTCATTTGAAATGCCCATTTTTGGGGGGCCAGAAATGTGCGTCTTTAAAAGGTGATTTATACGATACCCCAGTTTTGCGCGTCGGACCTCAACTTTTCCCGTAAACGCAGAAAAACCGCAATTTTCAGGAGAAACGAGACAGACATCCCCTCCCTCTGCCACCCACCCGCCCAACTGACAGCCAGCCATTAGACATGCGCAGATGGTTCTGAGGGTCTGTCTGTGATGTCATAAAGGGCCTGCTGATCAATGGGCAGCTTTTAAATTGGCTTCTGTATTTGATTGACAGATGGAAGCTGGCAGCTGATTGGCTGTCTAGCCTAAAGTGCTTTACACACCTCCCTGATGGTACCACTCGCTAAGACTCCACCTCAGCTCATTGGGTAATGAAAAATTTAGAACAATTGATGGATGAAAGCAGGCAGGCCGGCCATTTTGGGACGCTCATTGGACTTGTTTAATGCAATGCACCTTTGTATTTTCACATGCATTCGCTTCATGCTGTAACCACTGTGCATAAAAATTTGGAAACATGGCATACAGTGTATCATTTGGTGTCTAAGTCATGTTTCCCATATTTCCCCTTCCCAGATACAAGCCCGTTTGAGTGTTTGGGGCACTTTTTAGCTAAAATCATCCTACAGGGCCTAACTGCATATGCTAAAGCCTGCCTATTTTGAATGGTGTAGTGGCCCCTGTAACCTCCAAAAATATTAGGACTTACTTCCCCAATAACCTGCTAACTCACACCTGAAATACATACTTATTCACCCTATTTTGTTCATTGGACTCATTTCTCATTTGAAATGCCCATTTTTGGGGGGCCAGAAATGTGCGTCTTTAAAATGTGATTTTTACGATATCCCACTTTTGCGCGTCGGACCTCAACTTTTCCCGTAAACGCAGAAAAAACGCAATTTTCAGGAGAAACGAGACAGACATCCCCTCCCTCTGCTACCCACCCGCCCAACTGAAAGCCAGCCATTAGACATGCACAGATAGTTCTGAGGGTCTGTCTGTGATGTCATAAAGGGCCTGCTGATCAATGGGCAGCTTTCTGATTGGCTGCTGTATTTGATTGACAGATGGAAGCTGGCAGCTGATCGGCTGTCTAGCCTAAAGTGCTTTACATACCTCCCTGATGGTACCACTGGCTAAGACTCCACCTCAGCTCATTGGGTAATGAAAAATTTAGAACAATTGATGGATGAAAGCAGGCAGGCCGGCCATTTTGGGAAGCTAATTGGACTTGTTTAATGCAATGCACCCTTGTATTTTCACATGCATTCGCTTCATGCTGTAACCACTGTGCATACAAATTTGGAAACATGGCATACAGTGTATCATTTGGTGTCTAAGTCATGTTTCCCATATTTTCCCTTCCCAGATACAAGCCCGTTTGAGTGTTTGGGGCAATTTTTAGCTAAAATCATCCTACAGGGCCTAACTGCATATGCTAAAGCCTGCCTATTTTGAATGGTGTAGTTGCCCCTGTAACCTCCAAAAATATCAGGACTTACTTCCCCAATAACCTGCTAACTCACCCCTGAAATACATACTTATTCACCCTATTTTGTTAATTGGACTCATTTTTCATTTAAAATGCCCATTTTTGGGGGGCCAGAAATGTGCGTCTTTAAAAGGTGATTTCTACGATACCCCAATTTTGCACGTCGGACCTCAACTTTTCCCGTAAATGCAGAAAAACCGCAATTTTCAGGAGAAACGAGACAGACATCCCCTCCCTCTGCCACCCACCCGCCCAACTGACAGCCAGCCATTAGACATGCACAGATAGTTCTGAGGGTCTGTCTGTGATGTCATAAAGGGCCTGCTGATCAATGGGCAGCTTTCTGATTGGCTGCTGTATTTGATTGACAGATGGAAGCTGGCAGCTGATTGGCTGTCTAGCCTAAAGTGCTTTACACACCTCCCTGATGGTACCAGTGGCTAAGACTCCACCTCAGCTCATTGGGTAATGAAAAATTTAGAACAATTGATGGATGAAAGCAGGCAGGCCGGCCATTTTGGGACGCTCATTGGACTTGTTTAATGCAATGCACCTTTGTAAATTCACATGCATTCGCTTCATGCTGTAACCACTGTGCCTAAAAATTTGGAAACATGGCATACAGTGTATCATTTGGTGTCTAAGTCATGTTTCCCATATTTTCCCTTCCCAGATACCAGCCCGTTTCAGTGTTTGGGGCACTTTTTAGCTAAAATCATTCTACAGGGCCTAACTGCATATGCTAAAGCCTGCCTATTTTGAATGGTGTAGTGGCCCCTGCAACCACCAAAAATATCAGGACTTACTTCCCCAATAACCTGCTAACTCACCCCTGAAATACATACTTATTCACCCTATTTTGTTCATTGGACTCATTTCTCATTTGAAATGCCCATTTTTGGGGGGCCAGAAATGTGCGTCTTTAAAAGGTGATTTATACGATACCCCACTTTTGCGCGTCGGACCTCAACTTTTCCCGTAAATGCAGAAAAACAGCAATTTTCAGGAGAAACGAGACAGACATCCCCTCCCTCTGCCACCCACCCGCCCAACTGACAGCCAGCCATTAGACATGCGCAGATAGTTCTGAGGGTCTGTCTGTGATGTCATAAAGGGCCTGCTGATCAATGGGCAGCTTTTAAATTGGCTGCTGTATTTGATTGACAGATGGAAGCTGGCAGCTGATTGGCTGTCTAGCCTAAAGTGCTTTACATACCTCCCTGATGGTACCACTGGCTAAGACTCCACCTCAGCTCATTGGGTAATGAAAAATTTAGAACAATTGATGGATGAAAGCAGGCAGGCCGGACATTTTGGGACGCTCATTGGACTTGTTTAATGCAATGCACCTTTGTATTTTCACATGCATTCGCTTCATGCTGTAACCACTGTGCATAAAAATTTGGAAACATGGCATACAGTGTATCATTTGGTGTCTAAATCATGTTTCCCATGTTTTTCCTTCCCAGATACTAGCCCGTTTGAGTGTTTGGGGCCCTTTTTAGCTAAAATCATCCTATGGGGCCTAACTGCATATGCTAAAGCCTGCCTATTTTGAATGGTCTAGTGGCCCCTGCAACCTCCAAAAATATCAGGACTTACTTCCCCAATAACCTGCTAACTCACCCCTGAAATACATACTTATTCACCCTATTTTGTTAATTGGACTCATTTCTCATTTGAAATGCCCATTTTTGGGGGGCCAGAAATGTGCGTCTTTAAAAGGTGATTTCTATGATACCCCACTTTTGCACGTCGGACCTCAACTTTTCCCGTAAACGCAGAAAAACCGCAATTTGTAGGAGAAACGAGACAGACATCCCCTCCCTCTGCCACCCACCCGCCCAACTGACAGCCAGCCATTAGACATGCACAGATAGTTCTGAGGGTCTGTCTGTGATGTCATAAAGGGCCTGCTGATCAATGGGCAGCTTTCTGATTGGCTGCTGTATTTGATTGACAGATGGAAGCTGGCAGCTGATTGGCTGTCTAGCCTAAAGTGCTTTACACACCTCCCTGATGGTACCACTGGCTAAGACTCCACCTCAGCTCATTGGGTAATGAAAAATTTAGAACAATTGATGGATGAAAGCAGGCAGGCCGGCCATTTTGGGACGCTCATTGGACCTTTTTAATGCAATGCACCTTTGTATATTCACATGCATTCGCTTCATGCTGTAACCACTGTGCCTAAAAATTTGGAAACATGGCATACAGTGTATCATTTGGTGCCTAAGTCATGTTTCCCATATTTTCCCTTCCCAGATACAAGCCCGTTTCAGTGTTTGGGGCACTTTTTAGCTAAAATCATCCTACAGGGCCTAACTGCATATGCTAAAGCCTGCCTATTTTGAATGGTGTAGTGGCCCCTGCAACCTCCAAAAATATCAGGACTTACTTCCCCAATAACCTGCTAACTCACCCCTTAAATACATACTTATTCACCCTATTTTGTTCATTGGACTCATTTCTCATTCGAAATGCCCATTTTTGGGGGGCCAGAAATGTGCGTCTTTAAAAGGTGATTTATACGATACCCCAGTTTTGCGCGTCGGACCTCAACTTTTCCCGTAAACGCAGAAAAACCGCAATTTTCAGGAGAAACGAGACAGACATCCCCTCCCTCTGCCACCCACCCGCCCAACTGACAGCCAGCCATTAGACATGCGCAGATGGTTCTGAGGGTCTGTCTGTGATGTCATAAAGGGCCTGCTGATCAATGGGCAGCTTTTAAACTGGCTTCTGTATTTGATTGACAGATGGAAGCTGGCAGCTGATTGGCTGTCTAGCCTAAAGTGCTTTACACACCTCCCTGATGGTACCACTCGCTAAGACTCCACCTCAGCTCATTGGGTAATGAAAAATTTAGAACAATTGATGGATGAAAGCAGGCAGGCCGGCCATTTTGGGACGCTCATTGGACTTGTTTAATGCAATGCACCTTTGTATTTTCACATGCATTCGCTTCATGCTGTAACCACTGTGCATAAAAATTTGGAAACATGGCATACAGTGTATCATTTGGTGTCTAAGTCATGTTTCCCATATTTCCCCTTCCCAGATACAAGCCCGTTTGAGTGTTTGGGGCACTTTTTAGCTAAAATCATCCTACAGGGCCTAACTGCATATGCTAAAGCCTGCCTATTTTGAATGGTGTAGTGGCCCCTGCAACCTCCAAAAGTATCAGGACTTACTTCCCCAATAACCTGCTAACTCACCCCTGAAATACATACTTATTCACCCTATTTTGTTCATTGGACTCATTTCTCATTTGAAATGCCCATTTTTGGGGGGCCAGAAATGTGCGTCTTTAAAAGGTGATTTCTACGATACCCCAATTTTGCGCTTCGGACCTCAACTTTTCCCGTAAACGCAGAAAAACCACAATTTTCAGGAGAAATGAGACAGACATCCCCTCCCTCTGCTACCCACCCGCCCAACTGAAAGCCAGCCATTAGACATGCACAGATAGTTCTGAGGGTCTGTCTGTGATGTCATAAAGGGCCTGCTGATCAATGGGCAGCTTTCTGATTGGCTGCTGAATTTGATTGACAGATGGAAGCTGGCAGCTGATTGGCTGTCTAGCCTAAAGTGCTTTACACACCTCCCTGATGGTACCAGTGGCTAAGACTCCACCTCAGCTCATTGGGTAATGAAAAATTTAGAACAATTGATGGATGAAAGCAGGCAGGCCGGCCATTTTGGGACGCTCATTGGACTTGTTTAATGCAATGCACCTTTGTATATTCACATGCATTCGCTTCATGCTGTAACCACTGTGCCTAAAAATTTGGAAACATGGCATACAGTGTATCATTTGGTGCCTAAGTCATGTTTCCCATATTTTCCCTTCCCAGATACCAGCCCGTTTCAGTGTTTGGGGCACTTTTTAGCTAAAATCATCCTACAGGGCCTAACTGCATATGCTAAAGCCTGCCTATTTTGAATGGTGTAGTGGCCCCTGCAACCTCCAAAAATATCAGGACTTACTTCCCCAATAACCTGCTAACTCACCCCTTAAATACATACTTATTCACCCTATTTTGTTCATTGGACTCATTTCTCATTTGAAATGCCCATTTTTGGGGGGCCAGAAATGTGCGTCTTTAAAAGGTGATTTATACGATACCCCAGTTTTGCGCGTCGGACCTCAACTTTTCCCGTAAACGCAGAAAAACCGCAATTTTCAGGAGAAACGAGACAGACATCCCCTCCCTCTGCCACCCACCCGCCCAACTGACAGCCAGCCATTAGACATGCGCAGATGGTTCTGAGGGTCTGTCTGTGATGTCATAAAGGGCCTGCTGATCAATGGGCAGCTTTTAAATTGGCTTCTGTATTTGATTGACAGATGGAAGCTGGCAGCTGATTGGCTGTCTAGCCTAAAGTGCTTTACACACCTCCCTGATGGTACCACTCGCTAAGACTCCACCTCAGCTCATTGGGTAATGAAAAATTTAGAACAATTGATGGATGAAAGCAGGCAGGCCGGCCATTTTGGGACGCTCATTGGACTTGTTTAATGCAATGCACCTTTGTATTTTCACATGCATTCGCTTCATGCTGTAACCACTGTGCATAAAAATTTGGAAACATGGCATACAGTGTATCATTTGGTGTCTAAGTCATGTTTCCCATATTTCCCCTTCCCAGATACAAGCCCGTTTGAGTGTTTGGGGCACTTTTTAGCTAAAATCATCCTACAGGGCCTAACTGCATATGCTAAAGCCTGCCTATTTTGAATGGTGTAGTGGCCCCTGTAACCTCCAAAAATATCAGGACTTACTTCCCCAATAACCTGCTAACTCACCCCTGAAATACATACTTATTCACCCTATTTTGTTCATTGGACTCATTTCTCATTTGAAATGCCCATTTTTGGGGGGCCAGAAATGTGCGTCTTTAAAATGTGATTTTTACGATATCCCACTTTTGCGCGTCGGACCTCAACTTTTCCCGTAAACGCAGAAAAAACGCAATTTTCAGGAGAAACGAGACAGACATCCCCTCCCTCTGCTACCCACCCGCCCAACTGAAAGCCAGCCATTAGACATGCACAGATAGTTCTGAGGGTCTGTCTGTGATGTCATAAAGGGCCTGCTGATCAATGGGCAGCTTTCTGATTGGCTGCTGTATTTGATTGACAGATGGAAGCTGGCAGCTGATTGGCTGTCTAGCCTAAAGTGCTTTACATACCTCCCTGATGGTACCACTGGCTAAGACTCCACCTCAGCTCATTGGGTAATGAAAAATTTAGAACAATTGATGGATGAAAGCAGGCAGGCCGGCCATTTTGGGAAGCTAATTGGACTTGTTTAATGCAATGCACCCTTGTATTTTCACATGCATTCGCTTCATGCTGTAACCACTGTGCATACAAATTTGGAAACATGGCATACAGTGTATCATTTGGTGTCTAAATCATGTTTCCCATGTTTTTCCTTCCCAGATACTAGCCCGTTTGAGTGTTTGGGGCAATTTTTAGCTAAAATCATCCTACAGGGCCTAACTGCATATGCTAAAGCCTGCCTATTTTGAATGGTGTAGTTGCCCCTGTAACCTCCAAAAATATCAGGACTTACTTCCCCAATAACCTGCTAACTCACCCCTGAAATACATACTTATTCACCCTATTTTGTTAATTGGACTCATTTTTCATTTAAAATGCCCATTTTTGGGGGGCCAGAAATGTGCGTCTTTAAAAGGTGATTTCTACGATACCCCAATTTTGCACGTCGGACCTCAACTTTTCCCGTAAATGCAGAAAAACCGCAATTTTCAGGAGAAACGAGACAGACATCCCCTCCCTCTGCCACCCACCCGCCCAACTGACAGCCAGCCATTAGACATGCACAGATAGTTCTGAGGGTCTGTCTGTGATGTCATAAAGGGCCTGCTGATCAATGGGCAGCTTTCTGATTGGCTGCTGTATTTGATTGACAGATGGAAGCTGGCAGCTGATTGGCTGTCTAGCCTAAAGTGCTTTACACACCTCCCTGATGGTACCAGTGGCTAAGACTCCACCTCAGCTCATTGGGTAATGAAAAATTTAGAACAATTGATGGATGAAAGCAGGCAGGCCGGCCATTTTGGGACGCTCATTGGACTTGTTTAATGCAATGCACCTTTGTAAATTCACATGCATTCGCTTCATGCTGTAACCACTGTGCCTAAAAATTTGGAAACATGGCATACAGTGTATCATTTGGTGTCTAAGTCATGTTTCCCATATTTTCCCTTCCCAGATACCAGCCCGTTTCAGTGTTTGGGGCACTTTTTAGCTAAAATCATCCTACAGGGCCTAACTGCATATGCTAAAGCCTGCCTATTTTGAATGGTGTAGTGGCCCCTGCAACCTCCAAAAATATCAGGACTTACTTCCCCAATAACCTGCTAACTCACCCCTTAAATACATACTTATTCACCCTATTTTGTTCATTGGACTCATTTCTCATTTGAAATGCCCATTTTTGGGGGGCCAGAAATGTGCGTCTTTAAAAGGTGATTTATACGATACCCCACTTTTGCGCGTCGGACCTCAACTTTTCCCGTAAACGCAGAAAAACCGCAATTTTCAGGAGAAACGAGACAGACATCTCCTCCCTCTGCCACCCACCCGCCCAACTGACAGCCAGCCATTAGACATGCGCAGATAGTTCTGGGGGTCTGTCTGTGATGTCATAAAGGGCCTGCTGATCAATGGGCAGCTTTTAAATTGGCTGCTGTATTTGATTGACAGATGGAAGCTGGCAGCTGATTGGCTGTCTAGCCTAAAGTGCTTTACACACCTCCCTGATGGTACCACTCGCTAAGACTCCACCTCAGCTCATTGGGTAATGAAAAATTTAGAACAATTGATGGATGAAAGCAGGCAAGCCGGCCATTTTGGGACGCTCATTGGACTTGTTTAATGCAATGCACCCTTGTATTTTCACATGCATTTGCTTCATGCTGTAACCACTGTGCATACAAATTTGGAAACATGGCATACAGTGTATCATTTGGTGTCTAAAATATGTTTCCCATGTTTTTCCTTCCCAGATACTAGCCCGTTTGAGTGTTTGGGGCACTTTTTAGCTAAAATCATCCTATGGGGCCTAACTGCATATGCTAAAGCCTGCCTATTTTGAATGGTCTAGTGGCCCCTGCAACCTCCAAAAATATCAGGACTTACTTCCCCAATAACCTGCTAAATCACCCCGGAAATACATACTTATTCACCCTATTTTGTTAATTGGACTCATTTCTCATTTGAAATGCCCATTTTTGGGGGGCCAGAAATGTGCGTCTTTAAAAGTTGATTTCTACGATACCCCACTTTTGCACGTCGGACCTCAACTTTTCCCGTAAACGCAGAAAAACCGCAATTTTCAGGAGAAACGAGACAGACATCCCCTCCCTCTACCACCCACCCACCAAACTGACAGCCAGCCATTAGACATGCACAGATAGTTCTGAGGGTCTGTCTGTGATGTCATAAAGGGCCTGCTGATCAATGGGCAGCTTTCTGATTGGCTACTGTATTTGATTGACAGATGGAAGCTGGCAGCTGATTGGCTGTCTAGCCTAAAGTGCTTTACACACCTCCCTGATGGTACCACTGGCTAAGACTCCACCTCAGCTCATTGGGTTATGAAAAATTTAGAACAATTGATGGATGAAAGCAGGCAGGCCGGCCATTTTGGGACGCTCATTGGACTTGTTTAATGCAATGCACCTTTGTATATTCACATGCATTCGCTTTATGCTGTAACCACTGTGCAAAAAAATTTGGAAACATGGCATACAGTGTATCATTTGGTGTCTAAGTCATGTTTCCCATGTTTTTCCTTCCCAGATACTAGCCCGTTTGAGTGTTTGGGGCACTTTTTAGCTAAAATCATCCTACAGGGCCTAACTGCATATGCTAAAGCCTGCCTATTTTGAATGGTGTAGTGGCCCCTGCAACCTCCAAAAATATCAGGACTTACTTCCCCAATAACCTGCTAACTCACCCCTGAAATACATACTTATTCACCCTATTTTGTTTATTCGACTCATTTCTCATTTGAAATGCCCTTTTTTGGGGGGCCAGAAATGTGCGTCTTTAAAAGATGATTTATACGATACCCCACTTTTGCGCGTCGGACTTTAACTTTTCCCGTAAACGCAGAAAAAACGCAATTTTCAGGAGAAACGAGACAGACATCCCCTCCCTCTGCCACCCACCCGCCCAACTGACAGCCAGCCATTAGACATGCGCAGGTAGTTCTGAGGGTCTGTCTGTGATGTCATAAAGGGCCTGCTGATCAATGGGCAGCTTTCAAATTGGCTGCTGTATTTGATTGACAGATGGAAGCTGGCAGCTGATTGGCTGTCTAGCCTAAAGTGCTTTACACACCTCCCTGATGGTACCACTCGCTAAGACTCCACCTCAGCTCATTGGGTAATGAAAAATTTAGAACAATTGATGGATGAAAGCAGGCAGGCCGGCCATTTTGGGACGCTCATTGGACTTGTTTAATGCAATGCACCCTTGTATTTTCACATGCATTTGCTTCATGCTGTAACCACTGTGCATAAAAATTTGGAAACATGGCATACAGTGTATCATTTGGTGTCTAAATCATGTTTCCCATGTTTTTCCTTCCCAGATACTAGCCCGTTTGAGTGTTTGGGGCACTTTTTAGCTAAAATCATCCTATGGGGCCTAACTGCATATGCTAAAGCCTGCCTATTTTGAATGGTCTAGTGGCCCCTGCAACCTCCAAAAATATCAGGACTTACTTCCCCAATAACCTGCTAACTCACCCCTGAAATACATACTTATTCACCCAATTTTGTTCATTGGACTCATTTCTCATTTTAAATGCCCATTTTTGGGGGGCCAGAAATGTGCGTCTTTAAAAGTTGATTTCTAGGATACCCCAGTTTTACGCGTCGGACCTCAACTTTTCCCGTAATTGCAGAAAAACCGCAATTTTCAGTAGAAACGAGACAGACATCCCCTCCCTCTGCCACCCACCCGCCCAACTGAAAGCCAGCCATTAGACATGCACAGATAGTTCTGAGGGTCTGTCTGTGATGTCATAAAGGGCCTGCTGATCAATGGGCAGCTTTCTGATTGGCTGCTGTATTTGATTGACAGATGGAAGCTGGCAGCTGATTGGCTGTTTAGCCTAAAGTGCTTTACACACCTCCCTGATGGTACCACTGGCTAAGACTCCACCTCAGCTCATTGGGTAATGAAAAATTTAGAACAATTGATGGATGAAAGCAGGCAGGCCGGCCATTTCGGGACGCTCATTGGACTTGTTTAATGCAATGCACCTTTGTATTTTCACATGCATTCGCTTCATGCAGTAACCACTGTGCATAAAAATTTGGAAACATGGCATACAGTGTATTATTTGGTGTCTAAGTCATGTTTCCCATACTGGCCCTTTTGAGTGTTTGGGGCACTTTTTAGCTAAAATCATCCTACAGGGCCTAACTGCATATGCTAAAGCCTGCCTATTTTGAATGGTGTAGTTGCCCCTGCAACCTCCAAAAATATCAGTATTTACTTCCCCAATAACCTGCTAACTCACCCCTGAAATACATACTTATTCACCCTATTTTGTTAATTGGACTGATTTCTCATTTGAAATGCCCATTTTTGGGGGGCCAGAAATGTGCGTCTTTAAAAGGTGATTTCTACGATACCCCACTTTTACGCGTCGGACCTCAACTTTTCCCGTAAACGCAGAAAAACCGCAATTTTCAGGAGAAACGAGACAGACATCCCCTCCCTCTGCCACCCACCCGCCCAACTGAAAGCCAGCCATTAGACATGCACAGATAGTTCTGAGGGTCTGTCTGTGATGTCATAAAGTGCCTGCTGATCAATGGGCAGCTTTCTGATTGGCTGCTGTATTTGATTGACAGATGGAAGCTGGCAGCTGATTGGCTGTCTAGCCTAAAGTGCTTTACACACCTCCCTGATGGTACCACTGGCTAAGACTCCACCTCAGCTCATTGGGTAATGAAAAATTTAGAACAATTGATGGATGAAAGCAGGCAGGTCGGCCATTTTGGGACGCTCTCATTGGACTTGTTTAATGCAATGCACCTTTGTATTTTCACATGTATTCGCTTCATGCTGTAACCACTGTGCATAAAAATTTGGAAACATGGCATACAGTGTATCATTTGGTGTCTAAGTCATGTTTCCCATATTTTCCCTTCCCAGATACAAGCCCGTTTGAGTGTTTGGGGCACTTTTTATCTAAAATCATCCTACGGGGCCTAACTGCATATGCTAAAGCCTGCCTATTTTGAATGGTGTAGTCAGTGGCGTAACTATGGAAAAATCTCCCCCCCGCAACAACCCTTTTGCGCGCCCCCCGCCAGGTCGACCCCCCAACCCACCCAACCCCCTTACCCCCTGCACGTAGTGCCGCTGCGTCTGCCCAGGGACCTTCAGCCGGCGAATCAGTCTGCGCTGCGGCTCTCCGTCTCCCTGCTTTCCCGGCTCCTGCTGTGATAAAAAACATGTCACTCAGAAAATGGCTGCCCCCGTACAGCAGACCGTTTTTAAGGATGCTAGAGGAGGCCTCCGCCTCCTCTAGCATCCTCAAAAACGGTCTGCATTAAGGGGGCAGCCATTTTCTGTGTTTCACCTTTTTTATTGCAGACGGAGCAGGGAGACGGAGAGCCAGCAAAAGAACCCGTGGCAGACGCAGCGGAACGGTAACAATAGCCCCGCAGCCCCCCGGCGCCCTCACCTTCCAAGCGCCTCCCCGCCACCGCGGGGGCTGCGGGGCGATAGTTACGCCACTGGGTGTAGTGGCCCCTGCAACCTCCAAAAATATCAGGATTTACTTCCCCAATAACCTGCTAACTCACCCCTGAAATACATACTTATTCACCCTATTTTGTTAATTGGACTCATTTCTCATTTGAAATGCCCATTTTTTGGGGGCCAGAAATGTGCGTCTTTAAAAGGTGATTTCTACGATACCCCACTTTTGCGCGTCGGACCTCAACTTTTCCCGTAAACGCAGAAAAACCACAATTTTCAGAAGAAACGAGACAGACATCCCCTCCCTCTGCCACCCACCCGCCCAACTGACAGCCAGCCATTAGACATGCACAGATAGTTCTGAGGGTCTGTCTGTGATGTCATAAAGGGCCTGCTGATCAATGGGCAGTTTCTGATTGGCTGCTGTATTTGATTGACAGATGGAAGCTGTCAGCTGATTGGCTGTCTAGCCTAAAGTGCTTTACACACCTCCCTGATGGTACCACTGGCTAAGAATCCACCTCAGCTCATTGGGTAATGAAAAATTTAGAACAATTGATGGATGAAAGCAGGCAGGCCGGCCATTTTGGGACGCTCAGTGGACTTGTTTAATGAAATGCACCTTTGTATATTCACATGCATTCGCTTCATGCTGTAACCACTGTGCATACAAATTTGGAAACATGGCATACAGTGCATCATTTGGTGTCTATGTTATGTTTCCCTTATTTTCCCTTCCCAGATACAAGCCCGTTTGGGTGTTTGGGGCACTTTTTAGCTAAAATCATCCTACAGGGCCTAACTACATATGCTAAAGCCTGCCTATTTTGAATGGTGTAGTTGCCCCTGCAACCTCCAAAAATATCAGGATTTACTTCCCCAATAACCTGCTAACTCACCCCTGAAATACATACTTATTCACCATATTTTGTTAATTGGACTCATTTCTAATTTGAAATGCCCATTTTTGGGGGGCCTGAAATGTGCGTCTTTAAAAGGTGATTTATATGATACCCCACTTTTGCGCGTCGGACCTTAACTTTTCCCGTAAACGCAGAAAAACCGCAATTTTTAGGAGAAACGAGACAGACATCCCCTCCCTCTGCCACCCACCCGCCCAACTGACAGCCAGCCATTAGACATGCGCAGGTAGTTCTGAGGGTCTGTCTGTGATGTCATAAAGGGCCTGCTGATTAATGGGCAGCTTTCAAATTGGCTGCTGTATTTGATTGACAGATGGAAGCTGGCAGCTGATTGGCTGTCTAGCCTAAAGTGCTTTACACACCTCCCTGATGGTACCACTGGCTAAGACTCCACCTCAGCTCATTGGGTAATGAAAAATTTAGAACAATTGATGGATGAAAGCAGGCAGGCCGGCCATTTTGGGACGCTCAGTGGACTTGTTTAATGCAATGCACCTTTGTATATTCACATGCATTCGCTTCATGCTGTAACCACTGTGCATAAAAATTTGGAAACATGGCATACAGTGTATCATTTGGTGTCTAAGTCATGTTTCCCATATTTTCCCTTCCCAGATACAAGCCCGTTTGAGTGTTTAGGGCACTTTTTAGCTAAAATCATCCTACAGGGCCTAACTGCAAATGCTAAAGCCTGCCTATTTTGAATGGTGTAGTGGCCCCTGCAACCTCCAAAAATATCAGGACTTACTTCCCCAATAACGTGCTAACTCACCCCTGAAATACATACTTATTCACCCTATTTTGTTCATTGGACTCATTTCTCATTTGAAATGCCCATTTTTGGGGGGCCAGAAATGTGCGTCATTAAAAGTTGATTTCTACGATACCCCAGTTTTGCGCGTCGGACCTCAACTTTTCCCGTAATTGCAGAAAAACCGCAATTTTCAGGAGAAAGGAGACAGACATCCCCTCCCTCTGCCACCCACCCGCCCAACTGAAAGCCAGCCATTAGACATGCACAGATAGTTCTGAGGGTCTGTCTGTGATGTCATAAAGGGCCTGCTGATCAATGGGCAGCTTTCTGATTGGCTACTGTATTTGATTGACAGATGGAAGCTGGCAGCTGATTGGCTGTCTAGCCTAAAGTGCTTTACACACCTCCCTGATGGTACCACTGGCTAAGACTCCACCTCAGCTCATTGGGTAATGAAAAATTTAGAACAATTGATGGATGAAAGCAGGCAGGCCGGCCATTTTGGGACGCTCATTGGACTTGTTTAATGCAATGCACCTTTGTATTTTCACATGCATTCGCTTCATGCTGTAACCACTGTGCATAAAAATTTGGAAACATGGCATAAGCTGTATTATTTGGTGTCTAAGTCATATTTCCCATATTTTCCCTTCCCAGATACAAGCCCGTTTGAGTGTTTGGGGCACTTTTTAGCTAAAATCATCCTACAGGGCCTAACTGCATATGCTAAAGCCTGCCTATTTTGAATGGTGTAGTTGCCCCTGCAACCTCCAAAAATATCAGGATTTACTTCCCCAATAACCTGCTAACTCACCCCTGAAATACATACTTATTCACCCTATTTTGTTAATTGGACTGATTTCTCATTTGAAATGCCCATTTTTGGGGGGCCAGAAATGTGCGTCTTTAAAAGGCGAGCTCAGGGAGGACAGAAACCTCCCGTGGAGCAGAAGGGCATACCCCACTTTTACGCGTCGGACCTCAACTTTTCCCGTAAACGCAGAAAAACCGCAATTTTCAGGAGAAACGAGACAGACATCCCCTCCCTCTGCCACCCACCCGCCCAACTGAAAGCCAGCCATTAGACATGCACAGATAGTTCTGAGGGTCTGTCTGTGATGTCATAAAGGGCCTGCTGATCAATGGGCAGCTTTCTGATTGGCTGCTGTATTTGATTGACAGATAGAAGCTGGCAGCTGATTGGCTGTCTAGCCTAAAGTGCTTTACACACCTCCCTGATGGTACCAGTGGCTAAGACTCCACCTCAGCTCATTGGGTAATGAAACATTTAGAACAATTGATGGATGAAAGCAGGCAGGCCGGCCATTCTGGGACGCTCATTGGACTTGTTTAATGCAATGCACCTTTGTATATTCACATGCATTCGCTTCATGCTGTAACCACTGTGCATAAAAATTTGGAAACATGGCATACAGTGTATCATTTGGTGTCTAAGTCATGTTTCCCTTATTTTCCCTTCCCAGATACAAGCCCGTTTGAGTGTTTGGTGCACTTTTTAGCTAAAATCATCCTACAGGGCCTAACTGCATATGCTAAAGCCTGCCTATTTTGAATGGTGTAGTGGCCCCTGCAACCTCCAAAAATATCAGGATTTACTTCCCCAATAACCTGCTAACTCACCCCTGAAATACATACTTATTCACCCTATTTTGTTCATTGGATTCATTTCTCATTTGAAATGCCCATTTTTGGGGGGCCAGAAATGTGCGTCTTTAAAAGGTGATTTATACGATACCCCACTTTTGCGCGTCGGACCTCAACTTTTCCCGTAAACGCAGAAAAACCGCAATTTTCAGGAGAAACGAGACAGACATCCCCTCCCTCTGCCACCCACCAGCCCAACTGACAGCCAGCCATTAGACATGCGCAGGTAGTTCTGAGGGTCTGTCTGTGATGTCATAAAGGGCCTGCTGATCAATGGGCAGCTTTCAAATTGGCTGCTGTATTTGATTGACAGATGGAAGCTGGCAGCTGATTGGCTGTCTAGCCTAAAGTGCTTTACACACCTCCCTGATGATACCACTGGCTAAGACTCCACCTCAGCTCATTGGGTAATGAAAAATTTAGAACAATTGATGGATGAAAGCAGGCAGGCCGGCCATTTTGGGACGCTCAGTGGACTTGTTTAATGCAATGCACCTTTGTATATTCACATGCATTCGCTTCATGCTGTAACCACTGTGCATAAAAATTTGGAAACATAGCATACAGTGTATCATTTGGTGTCTAAGTCATGTTTCCCATATTTTCCCTTCCCAGATACAAGCCCGTTTGAGTGTTTGGGGCACTTTTTAGCTAAAATCATCCTACAGGGCCTAACTGCAAATGCTAAAGCCTGCCTATTTTGAATGGTGTAGTGGCCCCTGCAACCTCCAAAAATATCAGGACTTACTTCCCCAATAACCTGCTAACTCACCCCTGAAATACATACTTATTCACCCAATTTTGTTCATTGGACTCATTTCTCATTTTAAATGCCCATTTTTGGGGGGCCAGAAATGTGCGTCATTAAAAGTTGATTTCTACGATACCCCAGTTTTGCGCGTCGGATCTCAACTTTTCCCGTAATTGCAGAAAAACCGCAATTTTCAGGAGAAACGAGACAGACATCCCCTCCCTCTGCCACCCACCCGCCCAACTGAAAGCCAGCCATTAGACATGCACAGATAGTTCTGAGGGTCTGTCTGTGATGTCATAAAGGGCCTGCTGATCAATGGGCAGCTTTCTGATTGGCTTCTGTATTTGATTGACAGATGGAAGCTGGCAGCTGATTGGCTGTCTAGCCTAAAGTGCTTTACACACCTCCCTGATGGTACCACTGGCTAAGACTCCACCTCAGCTCATTGGGTAATGAAAAATTTAGAACAATTGATGGATGAAAGCAGGCAGGCCGGCCATTTTGGGACGCTCATTGGACTTGTTTAATGCAATGCACCTTTGTATTTTCACATGCATTCGCTTCATGCTGTAACCACTGTGCATAAAAATTTGGAAACATGGCATACAGTGTATTATTTGGTGTCTAAGTCATATTTCCCATATTTTCCCTTCCCAGATACAAGCCCGTTTGAGTGTTTGGGGCACTTTTTAGCTAAAATCATCCTACAGGGCCTAACTGCATATGCTAAAGCCTGCCTATTTTGAATGGTGTAGTTGCCCCTGCAACCTCCAAAAATATCAGGATTTACTTCCCCAATAACCTGCTAACTCACCCCTGAAATACATACTTATTCACCCTATTTTGTTAATTGGACTGATTTCTCATTTGAAATGCCCATTTTTGGGGGGCCAGAAATGTGCGTCTTTAAAAGGTGATTTCTACGATACCCCACTTTTACGCGTCGGACCTCAACTTTTCCCGTAAACGCAGAAAAACCGCAATTTTCAGGAGAAACGAGACAGACATCCCCTCCCTCTGCCACCCACCCGCCCAACTGAAAGCCAGCCATTAGACATGCACAGATAGTTCTGAGGGTCTGTCTGTGATGTCATAAAGGGCCTGCTGATCAATGGGCAGCTTTCTGATTGGCTGCTGTATTTGATTGACAGATGGAAGCTGGCAGCTGATTGGCTGTCTAGCCTAAAGTGCTTTACACACCTCCCTGATGGTACCAGTGGCTAAGACTCCACCTCAGCTCATTGGGTAATGAAAAATTTAGAACAATTGATGAATGAAAGCAGGCAGGCCGGCCATTTTGGGACGCTCATTGGACTTGTTTAATGCAATGCACCTTTGTATTTTCACATGTATTCGCTTCATGCTGTAACCACTGTGCATAAAAATTTGGAAACATAGCATACAGTGTATCATTTGGTGTCTAAGTCATGTTTCCCATATTTTCCCTTCCCAGATACAAGCCCGTTTGAGTGTTTGGGGCACTTTTTAGCTAAAATCATCCTACAGGGCCTAACTGCAAATGCTAAAGCCTGCCTATTTTGAATGGTGTAGTGGCCCCTGCAACCTCCAAAAATATCAGGACTTACTTCCCCAATAACCTGCTAACTCACCCCTGAAATACATACTTATTCACCCAATTTTGTTCATTGGACTCATTTCTCATTTTAAATGCCCATTTTTGGGGGGCCAGAAATGTGCGTCATTAAAAGTTGATTTCTACGATACCCCAGTTTTGCGCGTCGGATCTCAACTTTTCCCGTAATTGCAGAAAAACCGCAATTTTCAGGAGAAACGAGACAGACATCCCCTCCCTCTGCCACCCACCCGCCCAACTGAAAGCCAGCCATTAGACATGCACAGATAGTTCTGAGGGTCTGTCTGTGATGTCATAAAGGGCCTGCTGATCAATGGGCAGCTTTCTGATTGGCTTCTGTATTTGATTGACAGATGGAAGCTGGCAGCTGATTGGCTGTCTAGCCTAAAGTGCTTTACACACCTCCCTGATGGTACCACTGGCTAAGACTCCACCTCAGCTCATTGGGTAATGAAAAATTTAGAACAATTGATGGATGAAAGCAGGCAGGCCGGCCATTTTGGGACGCTCATTGGACTTGTTTAATGCAATGCACCTTTGTATTTTCACATGCATTCGCTTCATGCTGTAACCACTGTGCATAAAAATTTGGAAACATGGCATACAGTGTATTATTTGGTGTCTAAGTCATATTTCCCATATTTTCCCTTCCCAGATACAAGCCCGTTTGAGTGTTTGGGGCACTTTTTAGCTAAAATCATCCTACAGGGCCTAACTGCATATGCTAAAGCCTGCCTATTTTGAATGGTGTAGTTGCCCCTGCAACCTCCAAAAATATCAGGATTTACTTCCCCAATAACCTGCTAACTCACCCCTGAAATACATACTTATTCACCCTATTTTGTTAATTGGACTGATTTCTCATTTGAAATGCCCATTTTTGGGGGGCCAGAAATGTGCGTCTTTAAAAGGTGATTTCTACGATACCCCACTTTTACGCGTCGGACCTCAACTTTTCCCGTAAACGCAGAAAAACCGCAATTTTCAGGAGAAACGAGACAGACATCCCCTCCCTCTGCCACCCACCCGCCCAACTGAAAGCCAGCCATTAGACATGCACAGATAGTTCTGAGGGTCTGTCTGTGATGTCATAAAGGGCCTGCTGATCAATGGGCAGCTTTCTGATTGGCTGCTGTATTTGATTGACAGATGGAAGCTGGCAGCTGATTGGCTGTCTAGCCTAAAGTGCTTTACACACCTCCCTGATGGTACCAGTGGCTAAGACTCCACCTCAGCTCATTGGGTAATGAAAAATTTAGAACAATTGATGAATGAAAGCAGGCAGGCCGGCCATTTTGGGACGCTCATTGGACTTGTTTAATGCAATGCACCTTTGTATTTTCACATGTATTCGCTTCATGCTGTAACCACTGTGCATAAAAATTTGGAAACATGGCATACAGTGTATCATTTGGTGTCTAAATCATGTTTCCCATATTTTCCCTTCCCAGATACAAGCCCGTTTGAGTGTTTGGGGCACTTTTTATCTAAAATCATCCTACAGGGCCTAACTGCATATGCTAAAGCCTACCTATTCTGAATGGTGTAGTTGCCCCTGCAACCTCCAAAAATATCAGTATTTACTTCCCCAATAACCTGCTAACTCACCCCTGAAATACATACTTATTCATTCTATTTTGTTAATTGGACTCATTTCTCATTTGAAATGCCCATTTTTTGGGGGCCAGAAATGTGCGTCTTTAAAAGGTGATTTCTACGATACCCCACTTTTGCGCGTCGGACCTCAACTTTTCCCGTAAACGCAGAAAAACCGCAATTTTCAGGAGAAACGAGACAGACATCCCCTCCCTCTGCCACCCACCCGCCCAACTGACAGCCAGCCATTAGACATGCACAGATAGTTCTGAGGGTCTGTCTGTGATGTCATAAAGGGCCTGCTGATTAATGGGCAGCTTTCTGATTGGCTGCTGTATTTGATTGACAGATGGAAGCTGGCAGCTGATTGGCTGTCTAGCCTAAAGTGCTTTACACACCTCCCTGATGGTACCACTGGCTAAGACTCCACCTCAGCTCATTGGGTAATGAAAAATTTAGAACAATTGATGGATGAAAGCAGGCAGGCCGGCCATTTTGGGACGCTCATTGGACTTGTTTAATGCAATGCACCTTTGTATATTCACATGCATTCGCTTCATGCTGTAACCACTGTGCATAAAAATTTGGAAACATGGCATACAGTGTATCATTTGGTGTCTAAGTCATGTTTCCCATATTTTCCCTTCCCAGATACAAGCCCGTTTGAGTGTTTGGGGCACTTTTTAGCTAAAATCATCCTACAGGGCCTAACTGCAAATGCTAAAGCCTGCCTATTTTGAATGGTGTAGTGGCCCCTGCAACCTCCAAAAATATCAGGACTTACTTCCCCAATAACCTGCTAACTCACCCCTGAAATACATACTTATTCACCCAATTTTGTTCATTGGACTCATTTCTCATTTTAAATGCCCATTTTTGGGGGGCCAGAAATGTGCGTCTTTAAAAGTTGATTTCTACGATACCCCAGTTTTGCGCGTCGGACCTCAACTTTTCCCGTAATTGCAGAAAAACCGCAATTTTCAGGAGAAACGAGACAGACATCCCCTCCCTCTGCCACCCACCCGCCCGACTGAAAGCCAGCCATTAGACATGCACAGATAGTTCTGAGGGTCTGTCTGTGATGTCATAAAGGGCCTGCTGATCAATCGGCAGCTTTCTGATTGGCTACTGTATTTGATTGACAGATGGAAGCTGGCAGCTGATTGGCTGTCTAGCCTAAAGTGCTTTACACACCTCCCTGATGGTACCACTGGCTAAGACTCCACCTCAGCTCATTGGGTAATGAAAAATTTAGAACAATTGATGGATGAAAGCAGGCAGGCCGGCCATTTTGGGACGCTCATTGGACTTGTTTAATGCAATGCACCTTTGTATTTTCACATGCATTCGCTTCATGCTGTAACCACTGTGCATAAAAATTTGGAAACATGGCATACAGTGTATCATTTGGTGTCTAAGTCATGTTTCCCATATTTTCCCTTCCCAGATACAAGCCCGTTAGAGTGTTTGGGGCACTTTTTAGCTAAAATCATCCTACAGGGCCTAACTGCAAATGCTAAAGCCTGCCTATTTTGAATGGTGTAGTGGCCCCTGCAACCTCCAAAAATATCAGGACTTACTTCCGCAATAACCTGCTAACTCACCCCTGAAATACATACTTATTCACCCTATTTTGTTCATTGGACTCATTTCTCATTTGAAATGCCCATTTTTGGGGGGCCAGAAATGTGCGTCTTTAAAAGGTGATTTATACGATACCCCACTTTTGCGCGTCGGACCTCAACTTTTCCCGTAAACGCAGAAAAACCGCAATTTTCAGGAGAAACGAGACAGACATCCCCTCCCTCTGCCACCCACCCGCCCAACTGACAGCCAGCCATTAGACATGCGCAGGTAGTTCTGAGGGTCTGTCTGTGATGTCATAAAGGGCCTGCTGATCAATGGGCAGCTTTCAAATTGGCTGCTGTATTTGATTGACAGATGGAAGCTGGCAGCTGATTGGCTGTCTAGCCTAAAGTGCTTTACACACCTCCCTGATGATACCACTGGCTAAGACTCCACCTCAGCTCATTGGGTAATGAAAAATTTAGAACAATTGATGGATGAAAGCAGGCAGGCCGGCCATTTTGGGACGCTCAGTGGACTTGTTTAATGCAATGCACCTTTGTATATTCACATGCATTCGCTTCATGCTGTAACCACTGTGCATAAAAATTTGGAAACATGGCATACAGTGTATCATTTGGTGTCTAAGTCATGTTTCCCATATTTTCCCTTCCCAGATACAAGCCCGTTTGAGTGTTTGGGGCACTTTTTAGCTAAAATCATCCTACAGGGCCTAACTGCAAATGCTAAAGCCTGCCTATTTTGAATGGTGTAGTGGCCCCTGCCACCTCCAAAAATATCAGGACTTACTTCCCCAATAACCTGCTAACTCACCCCTGAAATACATACTTATTCACCCAATTTTGTTCATTGGACTCATTTCTCATTTTAAATGCCCATTTTTGGGGGGCCAGAAATGTGCGTCTTTAAAAGTTGATTTCTACGATACCCCAGTTTTGCGCGTCGGACCTCAACTTTTCCTGTAATTGCAGAAAAACCGCAATTTTCAGGAGAAACGAGACAGACATCCCCTCCCTCTGCCACCCACCCGCCCGACTGAAAGCCAGCCATTAGACATGCACAGATAGTTCTGAGGGTCTGTCTGTGATGTCATAAAGGGCCTGCTGATCAATAGGCAGCTTTCTGATTGGCTACTGTATTTGATTGACAGATGGAAGCTGGCAGCTGATTGGCTGTTTAGCCTAAAGTGCTTTACACACCTCCCTGATGGTACCACTGGCTAAGACTCCACCTCAGCTCATTGGGTAATGAAAAATTTAGAACAATTGATGGATGAAAGCAGGCAGGCCGGCCATTTTGGGACGCTCATTGGACTTGTTTAATGCAATGCACCTTTGTATTTTCACATGCATTCGCTTCATGCTGTAACCACTGTGCATAAAAATTTGGAAACATGGCATACAGTGTATCATTTGGTGTCTAAGTCATGTTTCCCATATTTTCCCTTCCCAGATACAAGCCCGTTAGAGTGTTTGGGGCACTTTTTAGCTAAAATCATCCTACAGGGCCTAACTGCAAATGCTAAAGCCTACCTATTTTGAATGGTGTAGTGGCCCCTGCAACCTCCAAAAATATCAGGACTTACTTCCGCAATAACCTGCTAACTCACCCCTGAAATACATACTTATTCACCCTATTTTGTTCATTGGACTCATTTCTCATTTGAAATGCCCATTTTTGGGGGGCCAGAAATGTGCGTCTTTAAAAGGTGATTTATACGATACCCCACTTTTGCGCGTCGGACCTCAACTTTTCCCGTAAACGCAGAAAAACCGCAATTTTCAGGAGAAACGAGACAGACATCCCCTCCCTCTGCCACCCACCCGCCCAACTGACAGCCAGCCATTAGACATGCGCAGGTAGTTCTGAGGGTCTGTCTGTGATGTCATAAAGGGCCTGCTGATCAATGGGCAGCTTTCAAATTGGCTGCTGTATTTGATTGACAGATGGAAGCTGGCAGCTGATTGGCTGTCTAGCCTAAAGTGCTTTACACACCTCCCTGATGATACCACTGGCTAAGACTCCACCTCAGCTCATTGGGTAATGAAAAATTTAGAACAATTGATGGATGAAAGCAGGCAGGCCGGCCATTTTGGGACGCTCAGTGGACTTGTTTAATGCAATGCACCTTTGTATATTCACATGCATTCGCTTCATGCTGTAACCACTGTGCATAAAAATTTGGAAACATGGCATACAGTGTATCATTTGGTGTCTAAGTCATGTTTCCCATATTTTCCCTTCCCAGATACAAGCCCGTTTGAGTGTTTGGGGCACTTTTTAGCTAAAATCATTCTACAGGGCCTAACTGCAAATGCTAAAGCCTGCCTATTTTGAATGGTGTAGTGGCCCCTGCAACCTCCAAAAATATCAGGACTTACTTCCCCAATAACCTGCTAACTCACCCCTGAAATACATACTTATTCACCCAATTTTGTTCATTGGACTCATTTCTCATTTTAAATGCCCATTTTTGGGGGGCCAGAAATGTGCGTCATTAAAAGTTGATTTCTACGATACCCCAGTTTTGCGCGTCGGACCTCAACTTTTCCCGTAATTGCAGAAAAACCGCAATTTTCAGGAGAAACGAGACAGACATCCCCTCCCTCTGCCACCCACCCGCCCAACTGAAAGCCAGCCATTAGACATGCACAGATAGTTCTGAGGGTCTGTCTGTGATGTTATAAAGGGCCTGCTGATCAATGGGCAGCTTTCTGATTGGCTACTGTATTTGATTGACAGATGGAAGCTGGCAGCTGATTGGCTGTTTAGCCTAAAGTGCTTTACACACCTCCCTAATGGTACCACTGGCTAAGACTCCACCTCAGCTCATTGGGTAATGAAAAATTTAGAACAATTGATGGATGAAAGCAGGCAGGCCGGCCATTTTGGGACGCTCATTGGACTTGTTTAATGCAATGCACCTTTGTATATTCACATGCATTCGCTTCATGCTGTAACCACTGTGCATAAAAATTTGGAAACATGGCATACAGTGTATCATTTGGTGTCTAAGTCATGTTTCCCATATTTTCCCTTCCCAGATACAAGCCCGTTTGAGTGTTTGGGGCACTTTTTAGCTAAAATCATCCTACAGGGCCTAACTGCAAATGCTAAAGCCTGCCTATTTTGAATGGTGTAGTGACCCCTGCAACCTCCAAAAATATGAGGACTTACTTCCGCAATAACCTGCTAACTCACCCCTGAAATACATACTTATTCACCCTATTTTGTTCATTGGACTCATTTCTCATTTGAAATGCCCATTTTTGGGGGCCAGAAATGTGCGTCTTTAAAAGGTGATTTATACGATACCCCACTTTTGCGCGTCGGACCTAAACTTTTCCCGTAAACGCAGAAAAACCGCAATTTTCAGGAGAAACGAGACAGACATCCCCTCCCTCTGCCACCCACCCGCCCAACTGACAGCCAGCCATTAGACATGCGCAGGTAGTTCTGAGGGTCTGTCTGTGATGTCATAAAGGGCCTGCTGATCAATGGGCAGCTTTCAAATTGGCTGCTGTATTTGATTGACAGATGGAAGCTGGCAGCTGATTGGCTGTCTAGCCTAAAGTGCTTTACACACCTCCCTGATGATACCACTGGCTAAGACTCCACCTCAGCTCATTGGGTAATGAAAAATTTAGAACAATTGATGGATGAAAGCAGGCAGGCCGGCCATTTTGGGACGCTCAGTGGACTTGTTTAATGCAATGCACCTTTGTATATTCACATGCATTCACTTCATGCTGTAACCACTGTGCATAAAAATTTGGAAACATGGCATACAGTGTATCATTTGGTGTCTAAGTCATGTTTCCCATATTTTCCCTTCCCAGATACAAGCCCGTTTGAGTGTTTGGGGCACTTTTTAGCTAAAATCATCCTACAGGGCCTAACTGCAAATGCTAAAGCCTGCCTATTTTGAATGGTGTAGTGGCCCCTGCAACCTCCAAAAATATCAGGACTTACTTCCCCAATAACCTGCTAACTCACCCCTGAAATACAAACTTATTCACCCAATTTTGTTCATTGGACTCATTTCTCATTTTAAATGCCCATTTTTGGGGGGCCAGAAATGTGCGTCTTTAAAAGTTGATTTCTACGATACCCCAGTTTTGCGCGTCGGACCTCAACTTTTCCCGTAATTGCAGAAAAACCGCAATTTTCAGGAGAAACGAGACAGACATCCCCTCCCTCTGCCACCCACCCGCCCGACTGAAAGCCAGCCATTAGACATGCACAGATAGTTCTGAGGGTCTGTCTGTGATGTCATAAAGGGCCTGCTGATCAATAGGCAGCTTTCTGATTGGCTACTGTATTTGATTGACAGATGGAAGCTGGCAGCTGATTGGCTGTTTAGCCTAAAGTGCTTTACACACCTCCCTGATGGTACCACTGGCTAAGACTCCACCTCAGCTCATTGGGTAATGAAAAATTTAGAACAATTGATGGATGAAAGCAGGCAGGCCGGCCATTTTGGGACGCTCATTGGACTTGTTTAATGCAATGCACCTTTGTATTTTCACTTGCATTCGCTTCATGCTGTAACCACTGTGCATAAAAATTTGGAAACATGGCATACAGTGTATCATTTGGTGTCTAAGTCATGTTTCCCATGTTTTTCCTTCCCAGATACAAGCCCGTTAGAGTGTTTGGGGCACTTTTTAGCTAAAATCATCCTACAGGGCCTAACTGCAAATGCTAAAGCCTGCCTATTTTGAATGGTGTAGTGGCCCCTGCAACCTCCAAAAATATCAGGACTTACTTCCGCAATAACCTGCTAACTCACCCCTGAAATACATACTTATTCACCCTATTTTGTTCATTGGACTCATTTCTCATTTGAAATGCCCATTTTTGGGGGGCCAGAAATGTGCGTCTTTAAAAGGTGATTTATACGATACCCCACTTTTGCGCGTCGGACCTCAACTTTTCCCGTAAACGCAGAAAAACCGCAATTTTCAGGAGAAACGAGACAGACATCCCCTCCTCTGCCACCCACCCGCCCAACCGACAGCCAGCCATTAGACATGCGCAGGTAGTTCTGAGGGTCTGTCTGTGATGTCATAAAGGGCCTGCTGATCAATGGGCAGCTTTCAAATTGGCTGCTGTATTTGATTGACAGATGGAAGCTGGCAGCTGATTGGCTGTCTAGCCTAAAGTGCTTTACACACCTCCCTGATGATACCACTGGCTAAGACTCCACCTCAGCTCATTGGGTAATGAAAAATTTAGAACAATTGATGGATGAAAGCAGGCAGGCCGGCCATTTTGGGACGCTCAGTGGATTTGTTTAATGCAATGCACCTTTGTATATTCACATGCATTCGCTTCATGCTGTAACCACTGTGCATAAAAATTTAGAAACATGGCATACAGTGTATCATTTGGTGTCTAAGTCATGTTTCCCATATTTTCCCTTCCCAGATACAAGCCCGTTTGAGTGTTTGGGGCACTTTTTAGCTAAAATCATCCTACAGGGCCTAACTGCAAATGCTAAAGCCTGCCTATTTTGAATGCTGTAGTGGCCCCTGCAACCTCCAAAAATATCAGGACTTACTTCCCCAATAACCTGCTAACTCACCCCTGAAATACATACTTATTCACCCAATTTTGTTCATTGGACTCATTTCTCATTTTAAATGCCCATTTTTGGGGGGCCAGAAATGTGCGTCATTAAAAGTTGATTTCTACGATACCCCAGTTTTGCGCGTCGGACCTCAACTTTTCCCGTAATTGCAGAAAAACCGCAATTTTCAGGAGAAACGAGACAGACATCCCCTTCCTCTGACACCCACCCGCCCAACTGAAAGCCAGCCATTAGACATGCACAGATAGTTCTGAGGGTCTGTCTGTGATGTCATAAAGGGCCTGCTGATCAATGGGCAGCTTTCTGATTGGCTACTGTATTTGATTGACAGATGGAAGCTGGCAGCTGATTGGCTGTCTAGCCTAAAGTGCTTTACACACCTCCCTGATGGTACCACTGGCTAAGACTCCACCTCAGCTCATTGGGTAATGAAAAATTTAGAACAATTGATGGATGAAAGCAGGCCGGCCATTTTGGGACGCTCAGTGGACTTGTTTAATGCAATGCACCTTTGTATATTCACATGCATTCGCTTCATGCTGTAACCACTGTGCATAAAAATTTGGAAACATGGCATACAGTGTATCATTTGGTGTCTAAGTCATGTTTCCCATATTTTCCCTTCCCAGATACAAGCCCGTTTGAGTGTTTGGGGCACTTTTTAGCTAAAATCATCCTACAGGGCCTAACTGCAAATGCTAAAGCCTGCCTATTTTGAATGGTGTAGTGGCCCCTGCAACCTCCAAAAATATCAGGACTTACTTCCCCAATAACCTGCTAACTGACCCCTGAAATACATACTTATTCACCCAATTTTGTTCATTGGACTCATTTCTCATTTTAAATGCCCATTTTTGGGGGGCCAGAAATGTGCGTCTTTAAAAGTTGATTTCTACGATACCCCAGTTTTGCGCGTCGGACCTCAACTTTTCCCGTAATTGCAGAAAAACCGCAATTTTCAGGAGAAACGAGACAGACATCCCCTCCCTCTGCCACCCACCCGCCCGACTGAAAGCCAGCCATTAGACATGCACAGATAGTTCTGAGGGTCTGTCTGTGATGTCATAAAGGGCCTGCTGATCAATAGGCAGCTTTCTGATTGGCTACTGTATTTGATTGACAGATGGAAGCTGGCAGCTGATTGGCTGTTTAGCCTAAAGTGCTTTACACACCTCCCTGATGGTACCACTGGCTAAGACTCCACCTCAGCTCATTGGGTAATGAAAAATTTAGAACAATTGATGGATGAAAGCAGGCAGGCCGGCCATTTTGGGACGCTCATTGGACTTGTTTAATGCAATGCACCTTTGTATTTTCACATGCATTCGCTTCATGCTGTAACCACTGTGCATAAAAATTTGGAAACATGGCATACAGTGTATCATTTGGTGTCTAAGTCATGTTTCCCATATTTTCCCTTCCCAGATACAAGCCCGTTTGAGTGTTTGGGGCACTTTTTAGCTAAAATCATCCTACAGGGCCTAACTGCAAATGCTAAAGCCTGCCTATTTTGAATGGTGTAGTGGCCCCTGCAACCTCCAAAAATATCAGGACTTACTTCCCCAATAACCTGCTAACTCACCCCTGAAATACATACTTATTCACCCTATTTTGTTAATTGGACTCATTTCTCATTTGAAATGCCCATTTTTTGGGGGCCAGAAATGTGCGTCTTTAAAAGGTGATTTCTACGATACCCCACTTTTGCGCGTCGGACCTCAACTTTTCCCGTAAACGCAGAAAAACCGCAATTTTCAGGAGAAACGAGACAGACATCCCCTCCCTCTGCCACCCACCCGCCCAACTGACAGCCAGCCATTAAACATGCACAGATAGTTCTGAGGGTCTGTCTGTGATGTCATAAAGGGCCTGCTGATCAATGGGCAGCTTTCTGATTGGCTGCTGTATTTGATTGACAGATGGAAGCTGGCAGCTGATTGGCTGTCTAGCCTAAAGTGCTTTACACACCTCCCTGATGGTACCATTGGCTAAGACTCCACCTCAGCTCATTGGGTAATGAAAAATTTAGAACAATTGATGGATGAAAGCAGGCAGGCCGGCCATTTTGGGACGCTCATTGGACTTGTTTAATGCAATGCACCTTTGTATATTCACATGCATTCGCTTCATGCTGTAACCACTGTGCATAAAAATTTGGAAACATGGCATACAGTGTATCATTTGGTGTCTAAGTCATGTTTCCCATATTTTCCCTTCCCAGATACAAGCCCGTTTGAGTGTTTGGGGCACTTTTTAGCTAAAATCATCCTACAGGGCCTAACTGCAAATGCTAAAGCCTGCCTATTTTGAATGGTGTAGTGGCCCCTGCAACCTCCAAAAATATGAGGACTTACTTCCGCAATAACCTGCTAACTCACCCCTGAAATACATACTTATTCACCCTATTTTGTTCATTGGACTCATTTCTCATTTGAAATGCCCATTTTTGGGGGGCCAGAAATGTGCGTCTTTAAAAGTTGATTTATACGATACCCCACTTTTGCGCGTCGGACCTCAACTTTTCCCGTAAACGCAGAAAAACCGCAATTTTCAGGGGAAACGAGACAGACATCCCCTCCCTCTGCCACCCACCCGCCCAACTGACAGCCAGCCATTAGACATGCGCAGGTAGTTCTGAGGGTCTGTCTGTGATGTCATAAAGGGCCTGCTGATCAATGGGCAGCTTTCAAATTGGCTGCTGTATTTGATTGACAGATGGAAGCTGGCAGCTGATTTGCTGTCTAGCCTAAAGTGCTTTACACACCTCCCTGATGATACCACTGGCTAAGACTCCACCTCAGCTCATTGGGTAATGAAAAATTTAGAACAATTGATGGATGAAAGCAGGCAGGCCGGCCATTTTGGGACGCTCAGTGGACTTGTTTAATGCAATGCACCTTTGTATATTCACATGCATTCGCTTAATGCTGTAACCACTGTGCATAAAAATTTGGAAACATGGCATACAGTGTATCATTTGGTGTCTAAGTCATGTTTCCCATATTTTCCCTTCCCAGATACAAGCCCGTTTGAGTGTTTGGGGCACTTTTTAGCTAAAATCATCCTACAGGGCCTAACTGCATATGCTAAAGACTGCCTATTTTGAATGCTGTAGTGGCCCCTGTAACCTCCAAAAATATCAGGACTTACTTCCCCAATAACCTGCTAACTCACCCCTGAAATACATACTTATTCACCCAATTTTGTTCATTGGACTCATTTCTCATTTTAAATGCCCATTTTTGGGGGGCCAGAAATGTGCGTCTTTAAAAGTTGATTTCTACGATACCCCAGTTTTGCGCGTCGGACCTCAACTTTTCCCGTAATTGCAGAAAAACCGCAATTTTCAAGAGAAACGAGACAGACATCCCCTCACTCTGCCACCCACCCGCCCGACTGAAAGCCAGCCATTAGACATGCACAGATAGTTCTGAGGGTCTGTCTGTGATGTCATAAAGGGCCTGCTGATCAATAGGCAGCTTTCTGATTGGCTACTGTATTTGATTGACAGATGGAAGCTGGCAGCTGATTGGCTGTTTAGCCTAAAGAGCTTTACACACCTCCCTGATGGTACCACTGGCTAAGACTCCACCTCAGCTAATTGGGTAATGAAAAATTTAGAACAATTGATGGATGAAAGCAGGCAGGCCGGCCATTTTGGGACGCTCATTGGACTTGTTTAATGCAATGCACCTTTGTATTTTCACATGCATTCGCTTCATGCTGTAACCACTGTGTATAAAAATTTGGAAACATGGCATACAGTGTATTATTTGGTGTCTAAGTCATATTTCCCATATTTTCCCTTCCCAGATACAAGCCCGTTTGAGTGTTTGGGGCACTTTTTAGCTAAAATCATCCTACAGGGCCTAACTGCATATGCTAAAGCCTGCCTATTTTGAATGGTGTAGTTGCCCCTGCAACCTCCAAAAATTTAAGGATTTACTTCCCCAATAACCTGCTAACTCACCCCTGAAATACATACTTATTCACCTAATTTTGTTCATTGGACTCATTTCTCATTTTAAATGCCCATTTTTGGGGAGCCAGAAATGTGCGTCTTTAAAAGGTGATTTCTACGATACCCCAGTTTTGCGCGTCGGACCTCAACTTTTCCCGTAATTGCAGAAAAACCGCAATTTTCAGGAGAAACGAGACAGACATTCCCTCACTCTGCCACCCACCCGCCCGACTGAAAGCCAGCCATTAGACATGCACAGATAGTTCTGAGGGTCTGTCTGTGATGTCATAAAGGGCCTGCTGATCAATAGGCAGCTTTCTGATTGGATACTGTATTTGATTGACAGATGGAAGCTGGCAGCTGATTGGCTGTTTAGCCTAAAGTGCTTTACACACCTCCCTGATGGTACCACTGGCTAAGACTCCACCTCAGCTCATTGGGTAATGAAAAATTTAGAACAATTGATGGATGAAAGCAGGCAGGCCGGCCATTTTGGGACGCTCATTGGACTTGTTTAATGCAATGCACCTTTGTATTTTCACATGCATTCGCTTCATGCTGTAACCACTGTGCATAAAAATTTGGAAACATGTAATACAGTGTATTATTTGGTGTCTAAGTCATATTTCCCATATTTTCCCTTCCCAGATACAAGCCCGTTTGAGTGTTTGGGGCACTTTTTAGCTAAAATCATCCTACAGGGCCTAACTGCATATGCTAAAGCCTGCCTATTTTGAATGGTGTAGTTGCCCCTGCAACCTCCAAAAATATCAGGATTTACTTCCCCAATAACCTGCTAACTCACCCCTGAAATACATACTTATTCACCTAATTTTGTTCATTGGACTCATTTCTCATTTTAAATGCCCATTTTTGGGGAGCCAGAAATGTGCGTCTTTAAAAGGTGATTTCTACGATACCCCAGTTTTGCGCGTCGGACCTCAACTTTTCCCGTAATTGCAGAAAAACCGCAATTTTCAGGAGAAACGAGACAGACATTCCCTCACTCTGCCACCCACCCGCCCGACTGAAAGCCAGCCATTAGACATGCACAGATAGTTCTGAGGGTCTGTCTGTGATGTCATAAAGGGCCTGCTGATCAATAGGCAGCTTTCTGATTGGATACTGTATTTGATTGACAGATGGAAGCTGGCAGCTGATTGGCTGTTTAGCCTAAAGTGCTTTACACACCTCCCTGATGGTACCACTGGCTAAGACTCCACCTCAGCTCATTGGGTAATGAAAAATTTAGAACAATTGATGGATGAAAGCAGGCAGGCCGGCCATTTTGGGACGCTCATTGGACTTGTTTAATGCAATGCACCTTTGTATTTTCACATGCATTCGCTTCATGCTGTAACCACTGTGCATAAAAATTTGGAAACATGGCATACAGTGTATTATTTGGTGTCTAAGTCATATTTCCCATATTTTCCCTTCCCAGATACAAGCCCGTTTGAGTGTTTGGGGCACTTTTTAGCTAAAATCATCCTACAGGGCCTAACTGCATATGCTAAAGCCTGCCTATTTTGAATGGTGTAGTTGCCCCTGCAACCTCCAAAAATATCAGGATTTACTTCCCCAATAACCTGCTAACTCACCCCTGAAATACATACTTATTCACCCTATTTTGTTAATTGGACTGATTTCTCATTTGAAATGCCCATTTTTGGGGGGCCAGAAATGTGCGTCTTTAAAAGGTGATTTCTACGATACCCCACTTTTACGCGTCGGACCTCAACTTTTCCCGTAAACGCAGAAAAACCGCAATTTTCAGGAGAAACGAGACAGACATCCCCTCCCTCTGCCACCCACCCGCCCAACTGACAGCCAGCCATTAGACATGCACAGATAGTTCTGAGGGTCTGTCTGTGATGTCATAAAGGGCCTGCTGATCAATGGGCAGCTTTCTGATTGGCTGCTGTATTTGATTGACAGATGGAAGCTGGCAGCTGATTGGCTGTCTAGCCTAAAGTGCTTTACACACCTCCCTGATGGTACCACTGGCTAAGACTCCACCTCAGCTCATTGGGTAATGAAAAATTTAGAACAATTGATGGATGAAAGCAGGCAGGCCGGCCATTTTGGGACGCTCATTGGACTTGTTTAATGCAATGCACCTTTGTATATTCACATGCATTTGCTTCATGCTGTAACCACTGTGCATAAAAATTTGGAAACATGGCATACAGTGTATCATTTGGTGTCTAAGTCATGTTTCCCATATTTTCCCTTCCCAGATACAAGCCCGTTTGAGTGTTTGGGGCACTTTTTAGCTAAAATCATCCTACAGGGCCTAACTGCAAATGCTAAAGCCTGCCTATTTTGAATGGTCTAGTGGCCCCTGCAACCTCCAAAAATATGAGGACTTACTTCCGCAATAACCTGCTAACTCACCCCTGAAATACATACTTATTCACCCTATTTTGTTCATTGGACTCATTTCTCATTTGAAATGCCCATTTTTGGGGGGCCAGAAATGTGCGTCTTTAAAAGGTGATTTATACGATACCCCACTTTTGCGCGTCGGACCTCAACTTTTCCCGTAAACGCAGAAAAACCACAATTTTCAGGAGAAACAAGACAGACATCCCCTCCCTCTGCCACCCACCCGCCCAACTGACAGCCAGCCATTAGACATGCGCAGGTAGTTCTGAGGGTCTGTCTGTGATGTCATAAAGGGCCTGCTGATCAATGGGCAGCTTTCAAATTGGCTGCTGTATTTGATTGACAGATGGAAGCTGGCAGCTGATTGGCTGTCTAGCCTAAAGTGCTTTACACACCTCCCTGATGATACCACTGGCGAAGACTCCACCTCAGCTCATTGGGTAATGAAAAATTTAGAACAATTGATGGATGAAAGCAGGCAGGCCGGCCATTTTGGGACGCTCAGTGGACTTGTTTAATGCAATGCACCTTTGTATATTCACATGCATTCGCTTCATGCTGTAACCACTGTCAGGGCTGCCAAGAGAAATCATGGGCCCGGGTACAACAACTTTCCGGGGCCCCCATGGAGGGCGCTCCCAGCAGACTCCGCCGGCGCGGACTCCTCCAAGCCACCGCAGAGTCTGCGGACCCTTCGCTATGCCAATACTTCCTAGGTGGGTGCTTACTGAGTGGCAGCTATTTATATATATTTATATATATATATATATATATATATATATATATATACACACACACACTGCCTGATTAAATTTATATGACTTTGCTACAAGACTGGTGAGTGTCTCCGATACAGTATATATATATATATATATATATATATATATATATATATATATATATATATGGTGCAGCGTTGGGGTAGGTGGCCCACAGGCTTTGAAGCGTTGGTAACTCACACCGCCTGCAGTCTTGTATTTATTTCTGAGTGCCACCGCCCCCAACGCTGCATTGTATATCACTGCTAACCCTGCACCCACTCCCCATGCACACCATCCTATCACTGCTAAACCTGCACCTGCTCCCCCACACTATACTATAACCGCTACCCCTGCACCCGATCCACACATACACTATACTATCACCACTACCCCTGCACCCGATCCACACACACACTATACTATCACCGCTACCTCTGCACCCGATCCACACACATACTGTACTGCCACTAACCCTGCCCCTGCTCCCCACACACTATACTATCTCCGCTAACCCTGCACCCACTCCCCATGCACACTATACTATCACTGCTAACCCTGCACCCACTCCCTACGCACTATGCTATCACTGCTAACCCTGCACCTGATCCACACACACACACTATACTATCACCGCTACCCCTGCACCTGCTCCCCATACACACTATACTATCACTGCTAACCCTGCACCCACTCCCTACGCACTATGCTATCACTGCTAACCCTGCACCTGATACACACACACACACTATACTATCACCGCTACCCCTGCACCTGCTCCCCATGCACACTATACTATCACTGCTCACCCTGCACCCACTCCCTACGCACTATACTATCACCGCTAACCCTGCACCTGATCCACACACACACACTATACTATCACCGCTACCCCTGCACCTGCTCCCCATGCACACTATACTATCACTGCTCACCCTGCACCCACTCCCTACGCACTATACTATCACCGCTAACCCTGCACCTGATCCACACACACACACTATACTATCACCGCTACCCCTGCACCTGCTCCCCATGCACACTATACTATCACTGCTCACCCTGCACCCACTCCCTACGAACTGTACTATCACCGCTACCCCTGCACCTGCTCCCCATGCACACTATACTATCACTGCTAACCCTGCACCCACTCCCTACGCACACTATACTATCACTGCTAACCCTGCACCCACTCCCTACGCACTATACTATCACCGCTAACCCTGCACCTGATCCACACACACACACACACTATACTATCACCGCTATCCCTGCACCTGCTCCCCATGCACACTATACTATCACTGCTAACCCTGCACCCACTCCCTACGCACTATACTATCACCGCTAACCCTGCACCTGATCCACACACACACACACTATACTATCACCGCTACCCCTGCACCTGATCCACACACAGACACTATACTATCACTGCTCACCCTGCACCCACTCCCTACGCACTATACTATCACCGCTAACCCTGCACCTGATCCACACACACACACTATACTATCACTGCTACCCCTGCACCTGCTCCCCACATAAACTATACTATCACCGCTAACCTGGACACACTCCTGTCGTACATTACGCTATCCCCCCTACACTCACACACAGCACCAACAATCATCTGCAGGCTAATTTTAAAAAAAAACCTCCTGTAGGAATTTGCCTGCCAAAAAATCATGCAGCTATTTTTATTCTTCATTGGATACTGCACAAACTAACCTCGAGGTAATAAATTTAAATGTTCAGATCCTTCATCCCCCCCTTCAGCAGCAGCATTAGACACACAATCATCAACATAGGTACATAAGTTTTTTGTGTAGGCAAGAGTAGCAGGCAGGCACCCCTCCTCTCTCTCTACCTTTCTGTCTCTCTGCTCCAGTCCATGGGTCTCTCTTCATGACCAGGATGCAGCTTCTCTTCTTCTTCCTTCATTTGCAGCAGACTCCGTTAAGCCCCGCCCCCTATTTCACTCTTGTGTTGCCTTGAAAGGAAACCTGGCTCCCCATTGGTCAACGGCGGCCATCTTTTTGGAGCCTGGCATGTAGGCAGTCATTTTCTGTTAGCCCCGCCTGCCACATCTTAGCTGAGCTGCGCAGAGGAGTCAAGAGTCGGAGAGCAGGAGAATTCTCCTACACTGAAGCTGCCGCGGTGCACACAGTACGTGACAGCTGACCCCGCCGCTCTCCTATTCCTCCAGTATACATTCAGCGCCCGCCACGCTCTCCCATCTGCGCGCCCGCCACTACACACGGGCAAAATCATAAAAAAAAAAAAAGTATGTGTGTTCCCAGCCCGGACCAGGGCCCCCCTGCCAACTCCGGGCCCAGGTAAAATGTACCTGCTCCCCTCCCCTCTCGGCGGCCCTGACCACTGTGCATAAAAATTTGGAAACATGGCATACAGTGTATCATTTGGTGTCTAAGTCATGTTTCCCATATTTTCCCTTCCCAGATACAAGCCCGTTTGAGTGTTTGGGGCACTTTTTAGCTAAAATCATCCTACAGGGCCTAACTGCAAATGCTAAAGCCTGCCTATTTTGAATGGTGTAGTGGCCCCTGCAACCTCCAAAAATATCAGGACTTACTTCCCCAATAACCTGCTAACTCACCCCTGAAATACATACTTATTCACCCAATTTTGTTCATTGGACTCATTTCTCATTTTAAATGCCCATTTTTGGGGGGCCAGAAATGTGCGTCTTTAAAAGTTGATTTCTACGATACCCCAGTTTTGCGCGTCGGACCTCAACTTTTCCCGTAATTGCAGAAAAACCGCAATTTTCAGGAGAAACGAGACAGACATCCCCTCACTCTGCCACCCACCCGCCCGACTGAAAGCCAGCCATTAGACATGCACAGATAGTTCTGAGGGTCTGTCTGTGATGTCATAAAGGGCCTGCTGATCAATAGGCAGCTTTCTGATTGGCTACTGTATTTGATTGACAGATGGAAGCTGGCAGCTGATTGGCTGTTCAGCCTAAAGTGCTTTACACACCTCCCTGATGGTACCACTGGCTAAGACTCCACCTCAGCTCATTGGGTAATGAAAAATTTAGTACAATTGATGGATGAAAGCAGGCAGGCCGGCCATTTTGGGACGCTCATTGGACTTGTTTAATGCAATGCACCTTTGTATTTTCACATGCATTCGCTTCATGCTGTAACCACTGTGCATAAAAATTTGGAAACATGGCATACAGTGTATTATTTGGTGTCTAAGTCATATTTCCCATATTTTCCCTTCCCAGATACAGGCCCGTTTGAGTGTTTGGGGCACTTTTTAGCTAAAATCATCCTACAGGGCCTAACTGCATATGCTAAAGCCTGCCTATTTTGAATGGTGTAGTTGCCCCTGCAACCTCCAAAAATTTAAGGATTTACTTCCCCAATAACCTGCTAACTCACCCCTGAAATACATACTTATTCACGCTATTTTGTTAATTGGACTGATTTCTCATTTGAAATGCCCATTTTTGGGGGGCCAGAAATGTGCGTCTTTAAAAGGTGATTTCTACGATACCCCACTTTTACGCGTCGGACCTCAACTTTTCCCGTAAACGCAGAAAAAACGCAATTTTCAGGAGAAACGAGACAGACATCCCCTCCCTCTGCCACCCACCCGCCCAACTGAAAGCCAGCCATTAGACATGCACAGATAGTTCTGAGGGTCTGTCTGTGATGTCATAAAGGGCCTGCTGATCAATGGGCAGCTTTCTGATTGGCTGCTGTATTTGATTGACAGATGGAAGCTGGCAGCTGATTGGCTGTCTAGCCTAAAGTGCTTTACACACCTCCCTGATGGTACCACTGGCTAAGACTCCACCTCAGCTCATTGGGTAATGAAAAATTTAGAACAATTGATGGATGAAAGCAGGCAGGCCGGCCATTTTGGGACGCTCATTGGACTTGTTTAATGCAATGCACCTTTGTATTTTCACATGTATTCGCTTCATGCTGTAACCACTGTGCATAAAAATTTGGAAACATGGCATACAGTGTATCATTTGGTGTCTAAGTCATGTTTCCCATATTTTCCCTTCCCAGATACTAGCCCGTTTGAGTGTTTGGGGCACTTTTTATCTAAAATCATCCTACAGGGCCTAACTGCATATGCTAAAGCCTGCCTATTTTGAATGGTGTAGTCAGTGGCGTAACTATGGAAAAATCTCCCCCCCGCAACAACCCTTTTGCGCGCCCCCCGCCAGGTCGACCCCCCAACCCCCCCAACCCCCTTACCCCCTGCACGTAGTGCCGCTGCATCTGCCCAGGGACCTTCAGCCGGAGAATCAGTCTGCGCTGCGGCTCTCCGTCTCCCTGCTCTCCCGGCTCCTGCTGTGATAAAAAACATGTCACTCAGAAAATGGCTGCCCCCGTACAGCAGACCGTTTTTAAGGATGCTAGAGGAGGCCTCCGCCTCCTCTAGCATCCTCAAAAACGGTCTGCATTAAGGGGACAGCCATTTTCTGTGTTTCACCTTTTTATTGCAGACGGAGCAGGGAGAGCAGGGAGACGGAGAGCCGGCAAAAGAACCCGTGGCAGACGCAGCGTAACGGTAACAATAGCCCCGCAGCCCCCCGGCGCCCTCACCTTCCAAGCGTCTCCCCGCCACCGCAGGGGCTGCGGGGCGATAGTTACGCCACTGGGTGTAGTGGCCCCTGCAACCTCCAAAAATATCAGGATTTACTTCCCCAATAACCTGCTAACTCACCCCTGAAATACATACTTATTCACCCTATTTTGTTAATTGGACTCATTTCTCATTTGAAATGCCCATTTTTTGGGGGCCAGAAATGTGCGTCTTTAAAAGGTAATTTCTACGATACCCCACTTTTGCGCGTCGGACCTCAACTTTTCCCGTAAACGCAGAAAAGCCGCAATTTTCAGGAGAAACGAGACAGACATCCCCTCCCTCTGCCACCCACCCGCCCAACTGACAGCCAGCCATTAGACATGCACAGATAGTTCTGAGGGTCTGTTTGTGATGTCATAAAGGGCCTGCTGATCAATGGGCAGCTTTCTGATTGGCTGCTGTATTTGATTGACAGATGGAAGCTGGCAGCTGATTGGCTGTCTAGCCTAAAGTGCTTTACACACCTCCCTGATGGTACCACTGGCTAAGACTCCACCTCAGCTCATTGGGTAATGAAAAATTTAGAACAATTGATGGATGAAAGCAGGCAGGCAGGCCATTTTGGGACGCTCAGTGGACTTGTTTAATGCAATGCACCTTTGTATATTCACATGCATTCGCTTCATGCTGTAACCACTGTGCATAAAAATTTGGAAACATGGCATACAGTGTATCATTTGGTGTCTATGGCATGTTTCCCTTATTTTCCCTTCCCAGATACAAGCCCGTTTGTGTGTTTGGGGCACTTTTTAGCTAAAATCATCCTACAGGGCCTAACTGCATATGCTAAAGCCTGCCTATTTTGAATGGTTTAGTTGCCCCTGCAACCTCCAAAAATATCAGGATTTACATCCCCAATAACCTGCTAACTCACCCCTGAAATACATACTTATTCACCCTATTTTGTTAATTGGACTCATTTCTCATTTGAAATGCCCATTTTTGGGGGGCCAGAAATGTGCGTCTTTAAAAGGTGATTTATATGATACCCCACTTTTGCGCGTCGGACCTTAACTTTTCCCGTAAACGCAGAAAAAACGCAATTTTCAGGAGAAACGAGACAGACATCCCCTCCCTCTGCCACCCACCCGCCCAACTGACAGCCAGCCATTAGACATGCGCAGGTAGTTCTGAGGGTCTGTCTGTGATGTCATAAAGGGCCTGCTGATCAATGGGCAGCTTTCAAATTGGCTGCTGTATTTGATTGACAGATGGAAGCTGGCAGCTGATTGGCTGTCTAGCCTAAAGTGCTTTACACACCTCCCTGATGATACCACTGGCTAAGACTCCACCTCAGCTCATTGGGTAATGAAAAATTTAGAACAATTGATGGATGAAAGCAGGCAGGCCGGCCATTTTGGGACGCTCAGTGGACTTGTTTAATGCAATGCACCTTTGTATATTCACATGCATTCGCTTCATGCTGTAACCACTGTGCATAAAAATTTGGAAACATGGCATACAGTGTATCATTTGGTGTCTAAGTCATGTTTCCCATATTTTCCCTTCCCAGATACAAGCCCGTTTGAGTGTTTAGGGCACTTTTTAGCTAAAATTATCCTACAGGGCCTAACTGCAAATGCTAAAGCCTGCCTATTTTGAATGGGGTAGTGACCCCTGCAACCTCCAAAAATATCAGGACTTACTTCCCCAATAACCTGCTAACTCACCCCTGAAATACATACTTATTCACCCTATTTTGTTCATTGGACTCATTTCTCATTTTAAATGCCCATTTTTGGGGGGCCAGAAATGTGCGTCATTAAAAGTTGATTTCTACGATACCCCAGTTTTGCGCGTCGGACCTCAACTTTTCCCGTAATTGCAGAAAAACCGCAATTTTCAGGAGAAACGAGACAGACATCCCCTCCCTCTGCCACCCACCCGCCCAACTGAAAGCCAGCCATTAGACATGCACAGATAGTTCTGAGGGTCTGTCTGTGATGTCATAAAGGGCCTGCTGATCAATGGGCAGCTTTCTGATTGGCTACTGTATTTGATTGACAGATGGAAGCTGGCAGCTGATTGGCTGTTTAGCCTAAAGTGCTTTACACACCTCTCTGATGGTACCACTGGCTAAGACTCCACCTCAGCTCATTGGGTAATGAAAAATTTAGAACAATTGATGGATGAAAGCAGGCAGGCCGGCCATTTTGGGACGCTCATTGGACTTGTTTAATGCAATGCACCTTTGTATTTTCACATGCATTCGCTTCATGCTGTAACCACTGTGCATAAAAATTTGGAAACATGGCATACAGTGTATTATTTGGTGTCTAAGTCATATTTCCCATATTTTCCCTTCCCAGATACAAGCCCGTTTGAGTGTTTGGGGCACTTTTTAGCTAAAATCATCCTACAGGGCCTAAGTGCATATGCTAAAGCCTGCCTATTTTGAATGGTGTAGTTGCCCCTGCAACCTCCAAAAATATCATTATTTACTTCCCCAATAACCTGCTAACTCACCCCTGAAATACATACTTATTCACCCTATTTTGTTAATTGGACTCATTTCTCATTTGAAATGCCCATTTTTTGGGCGCCAGAAATGTGCGTCTTTAAAAGGTGATTTCTACGATACCCCACTTTTGCGCGTCGGACCTCAACTTTTCCCGTAAACGCAGAAAAACTGCAATTTTCAGAAGAAACGAGACAGACATCCCCTCCCTCTGCCACCCACCCGCCCAACTGACAGCCAGCCATTAGACATGCACAGATAGTTCTGAGGGTCTGTCTGTGATGTCATAAAGGGCCTGCTGATCAATGGGCAGCTTTCTGATTGGCTGCTGTATTTGATTGACAGATGGAAGCTGGCAGCTGATTGTCTGTCTAGCCTAAAGTGCGTTACACACCTCCCTGATGGTACCACTGGCTAAGACTCCACCTCAGCTCATTGGGTAATGAAAAATTTAGAACAATTGATGGATGAAAGCAGGCAGGCCGGCCATTTTGGGACGCTCATTGGACTTGTTTAATGCAATGCACCTTTGCATTTTCACATGCATTCGCTTCATGCTGTAACCACTGTGCATAAAAATTTGGAAACATGGCATACAGTGTATTATTTGGTGTCTAAGTCATGTTTCCCTTATTTTCCCTTCCCAGATACAAGCCCGTTTGAGTGTTTGGGGCACTTTTTAGCTAAAATCATCCTACAGGGCCTAACTGCATATGCTAAAGCCTGCCTATTTTGAAGGGTGTAGTTGCCCCTGCAACCTCCAAAAATATCAGGATTTACTTCCCCAATAACCTGCTAACTCACCCCTGAAATACATACTTATTCACCCTATTTTGTTAATTGGACTCATTTCTCATTTGAAATGCCCATTTTTGGGGGGACAGAAATGTGCGTCTTTAAAAGGTGATTTCTACGATACCCCACTTTTGCGCGTCGGACCTCAACTTTTCCCGTAAACGCAGAAAAACCGCAATTTTCAGGAGAAAGGAGACAGACATCCCCTCCCTCTGCCACCCACCCGCCCAACTGACAGCCAGCCATTAGACATGCACAGATAGTTCTGAGGGTCTGTCTGTGATGTCATAAAGGGCCTGCTGATCAATGGGCAGCTTTCTGATTGGCTACTGTATTTGATTGACAGATGGAAGCTGGCAGCTGATTGGCTGTTTAGCCTAAAGTGCTTTACACACCTCCCTGATGGTACCACTGGCTAAGACTCCACCTCAGCTCATTGGGTAATGAAAAATTTAGAACAATTGATGGATGAAAGCAGGCAGGCCGGCCATTTTGGGACGCTCATTGGACTTGTTTAATGCAATGCACCTTTGCATTTTCACATGCATTCGCTTCATGCTGTAACCACTGTGCATAAAAATTTGGAAACATGGCATACAGTGTATTATTTGGTGTCTAAGTCATATTTCCCATATTTTCACTTCCCAGATACAAGCCCGTTTGAGTGTTTGGGGCACTTTTTAGCTAAAATCATCCTACAGGGCCTAACTGCATATGCTAAAGCCTGCCTATTTTGAATGGTGTAGTTGCCCCTGCAACCTCCAAAAATATCAGTATTTAATTCCCCAATAACCTGCTAACTCACCCCTGAAATACATACTTATTCACCCTATTTTGTTAATTGGACTCATTTCTCATTTGAATTGCCCATTTTTGGGGGGCCAGAAATGTGCGTCTTTAAAAGGTGATTTCTACGATACCCCACTTTTGCGCGTCGGACCTCAACTTTTCCCGTAAACGCAGAAAAACCGCAATTTTCAGGAGAAACGAGACAGACATCCCCTCCCTCTGCCACCCACCCGCCCAACTGACAGCCAGCCATTAGACATGCACAGATAGTTCTGAGGGTCTGTCTGTGATGTCATAAAGGGCCTGCTGATCAATGGGCAGCTTTCTGATTGGCTGCTGTATTTGATTGACAGATGGAAGCTGGCAGTTGATTGGCTGTCTAGCCTAAAGTGCGTTACACACCTCCCTGATGGTACCACTGGCTAAGACTCCACCTCAGCTCATTGGGTAATGAAAAATTTAGAACAATTGATGGATGAAAGCAGGCAGGCCGGCCATTTTGGGACGCTCAGTGGACTTGTTTAATGCAATGCACCTTTGTATATTCACATGCATTCGCTTCATGCTGTAACCACTGTTCATAAAAATTTGGAAACATGGCATACAGTGTATCATTTGGTGTCTAAGTCATGTTTCCCTTATTTTCCCTTCCCAGATACAAGCCCGTTTGAGTGTTTGGGGCACTTTTTAGCTAAAATCATCCTACAGGGCCTAACTGCATATGCTAAAGCCTGCCTATTTTGAAGGGTGTAGTTGCCCCTGCAACCTCCAAAAATATCAGGATTTACTTCCCCAATAACCTGCTAACTCACCCCTGAAATACATACTTATTCACCCTATTTTGTTAATTGGACTCATTTCTCATTTGAAATGCCCATTTTTGGGGGGGAAAAAAATGTGCGTCTTTAAAAGGTGATTTCTACGATACCCCACTTTTGCGCGTCGGACCTCAACTTTTCCCGTAATTGCAGAAAAACCGCAATTTTCAGGAGAAACGAGACAGACATCCCCTCCCTCTGCCACCCACCCGCCCAACTGAAAGCCAGCCATTAGACATGCACAGATAGTTCTGAGGGTCTGTCTGTGATGTCAAAAAGGGCCTGCTGATCAATGGGCAGCTTTCTGATTGGCTACTGTATTTGATTGACAGATGGAAGCTGGCAGCTGATTGGCTGTTTAGCCTAAAGTGCTTTACACACCTCCCTAATGGTACCACTGGCTAAGACTCCACCTCAGCTCATTGGGTAATGAAAAATTTAGAACAATTGATGGATGAAAGCAGGCAGGCCGGCCATTTTGGGACGCTCATTGGACTTGTTTAATGCAATGCACCTTTGTATTTTCACATGTATTCGCTTCATGCTGTAACCACTGTGCATAAAAATTTGGAAACATGGCATACAGTGTATCATTTGGTGTCTAAGTTATATTTCCCATATTTTCCCTTCCCAGATACAAGCCCGTTTGAGTGTTTGGGGCACTTTTTAGCTAAAATCATCCTACAGGGCCTAACTGCATATGCTAAAGCCTGCCTATTTTGAATGGTGTAGTTGCCCCTGCAACCTCCAAAAATATCAGTATTTAATTCCCCAATAACCTGCTAACTCACCCCTGAAATACATACTTATTCACCCTATTTTGTTAATTGGACTCATTTCTCATTTGAATTGCCCATTTTTGGGGGGCCAGAAATGTGCGTCTTTAAAAGGTGATTTCTACGATACCCCACTTTTGCGCGTCGGACCTCAACTTTTCCCGTAAACGCAGAAAAACCGCAATTTTCAGGAGAAACGAGACAGACATCCCCTCCCTCTGCCACCCACCCGCCCAACTGACAGCCAGCCATTAGACATGCACAGATAGTTCTGAGGGTCTGTCTGTGATGTCATAAAGGGCCTGCTGATCAATGGGCAGCTTTCTGATTGGCTGCTGTATTTGATTGACAGATGGAAGCTGGCAGTTGATTGGCTGTCTAGCCTAAAGTGCGTTACACACCTCCCTGATGGTACCACTGGCTAAGACTCCACCTCAGCTCATTGGGTAATGAAAAATTTAGAACAATTGATGGATGAAAGCAGGCAGGCCGGCCATTTTGGGACGCTCAGTGGACTTGTTTAATGCAATGCACCTTTGTATATTCACATGCATTCGCTTCATGCTGTAACCACTGTTCATAAAAATTTGGAAACATGGCATACAGTGTATCATTTGGTGTCTAAGTCATGTTTCCCTTATTTTCCCTTCCCAGATACAAGCCCGTTTGAGTGTTTGGGGCACTTTTTAGCTAAAATCATCCTACAGGGCCTAACTGCATATGCTAAAGCCTGCCTATTTTGAAGGGTGTAGTTGCCCCTGCAACCTCCAAAAATATCAGGATTTACTTCCCCAATAACCTGCTAACTCACCCCTGAAATACATACTTATTCACCCTATTTTGTTAATTGGACTCATTTCTCATTTGAAATGCCCATTTTTGGGGGGAAAAAAATGTGCGTCTTTAAAAGGTGATTTCTACGATACCCCACTTTTGCGCGTCGGACCTCAACTTTTCCCGTAATTGCAGAAAAACCGCAATTTTCAGGAGAAACGAGACAGACATCCCCTCCCTCTGCCACCCACCCGCCCAACTGAAAGCCAGCCATTAGACATGCACAGATAGTTCTGAGGGTCTGTCTGTGATGTCATAAAGGGCCTGCTGATCAATGGGCAGCTTTCTGATTGGCTACTGTATTTGATTGACAGATGGAAGCTGGCAGCTGATTGGCTGTTTAGCCTAAAGTGCTTTACACACCTCCCTGATGGTACCACTGGCTAAGACTCCACCTCAGCTCATTGGGTAATGAAAAATTTAGAACAATTGATGGATGAAAGCAGGCAGGCCGGCCATTTTGGGACGCTCATTGGACTTGTTTAATGCAATGCACCTTTGTATTTTCACATGTATTCGCTTCATGCTGTAACCACTGTGCATAAAAATTTGGAAACATGGCATACAGTGTATCATTTGGTGTCTAAGTTATATTTCCCATATTTTCCCTTCCCAGATACAAGCCCGTTTGAGTGTTTGGGGCACTTTTTAGCTAAAATCATCCTACAGGGCCTAACTGCATATGCTAAAGCCTGCCTATTTTTAATGGTGTAGTTGCCCCTGCAACCTCCAAAAATATCAGGATTTACTTCCCCAATAACCTGCTAACTCATCCCTGAAATACATACTTATTCACCCTATTTTGTTAATTGGACTGATTTCTCATTTGAAATGCCCATTTTTGGGGGGCCAGAAATGTGCGTCTTTAAAAGGTGATTTCTACGATACCCCACTTTTGCGCGTCGGACCTCAACTTTTCCCGTAATTGCAGAAAAACCGCAATTTTCAGGAGACACGAGACAGACATCCCCTCCCTCTGCCACCCACCCGCCCAACTGAAAGCCAGCCATTAGACATGCACAGATAGTTCTGAGGGTCTGTCTGTGATGTCATAAAGGGCCTGCTGATCAATGGGCAGCTTTCTGATTGGCTACTGTATTTGATTGACAGATGGAAGCTGGCAGCTGATTGGCTGTTTAGCCTAAAGTGCTTTACACACCTCCCTGAAGGTACCACTGGCTAAGACTCCACCTCAGCTCATTGGGTAATGAAAAATTTTGAACAATTGATGGATGAAAGCAGGCAGGCCGGCCATTTTGGGACGCTCAGTGGACTTGTTTAATGCAATGCACCTTTGTATATTCACATGCATTCGCTTCATGCTGTAACCACTGTGCATAAAAATTTGGAAACATGGCATACAGTGTATCATTTGGTGTCTAAGTCATGTTTCCCTTATTTTCCCTTCCCAGATACAAGCCCGTTTGAGTGTTTGGGGCACTTTTTAGCTAAAATCATCCTACAGGGCCTAACTGCAAATGCTAAAGCCTGCCTATTTTGAATGGTGTAGTGGCCCCTGCAACCTCCAAAAATATCAGGACTTACTTCCGCAATAACCTGCTAACTCACCCCTGAAATACATACTTATTCACCCTATTTTGTTCATTGGACTCATTTCTCATTTGAAATGCCCATTTTTGGGGGGCCAGAAATGTGCGTCTTTAAAAGGTGATTTATACGATACCCCACTTTTGCGCGTCGGACCTCAACTTTTCCCGTAAACGCAGAAAAACCGCAATTTTCAGGAGAAACGAGACAGACATCCCCTCCCTCTGCCACCCACCCGCCCAACTGACAGCCAGCCATTAGACATGCGCAGGTAGTTCTGAGGGTCTGTCTGTGATGTCATAAAGGGCCTGCTGATCAATGGGCAGCTTTCAAATTGGCTGCTGTATTTGATTGACAGATGGAAGCTGGCAGCTGATTGGCTGTCTAGCCTAAAGTGCTTTACACACCTCCCTGATGATACCACTGGCTAAGACTCCACCTCAGCTCATTGGGTAATGAAAAATTTAGAACAATTGATGGATGAAAGCAGGCAGGCCGGCCATTTTGGGACGCTCAGTGGACTTGTTTAATGCAATGCACCTTTGTATATTCACATGCATTCGCTTCATGCTGTAACCACTGTTCATAAAAATTTGGAAACATGGCATACAGTGTATCATTTGGTGTCTAAGTCATGTTTCCCATATTTTTCCTTCCCAGATACAAGCCCGTTTGAGTGTTTGGGGCACTTTTTAGCTAAAATCATCTTACAGGGCCTAACTGCAAATGCTAAAGCCTGCCTATTTTGAATGGTGTAGTGGCCCCTGCAACCTCCAAAAATATCAGGACTTACTTCCCCAATAACCTGCTAACTCACCCCTGAAATACATACTTATTCACCCAATTTTGTTCATTGGACTCATTTCTCATTTTAAATGCCCATTTTTGGGGGGCCAGAAATGTGCGTCTTTAAAAGTTGATTTCTACGATACCCCAGTTTTGCGCGTCGGACCTCAACTTTTCCCGTAATTGCAGAAAAACCGCAATTTTCAGGAGAAAGGAGACAGACATCCCCTCCCTCTGCCACCCACCCGCCCAACTGAAAGCCAGCCATTAGACATGCACAGATAGTTCTGAGGGTCTGTCTGTGATGTCATAAAGGGCCTGCTGATCAATGGGCAGCTTTCTGATTGGCTACTGTATTTGATTGACAGATGGAAGCTGGCAGCTGATTGGCTGTTTAGCCTAAAGTGCTTTACACACCTCCCTGATGGTACCACTGGCTAAGACTCCACGTCAGCTCATTGGGTAATGAAAAATTTAGAACAATTGATGGATGAAAGCAGGCAGGCCGGCCATTTTGGGACGCTCATTGGACTTGTTTAATGCAATGCACCTTTGCATTTTCACATGCATTCGCTTCATGCTGTAACCACTGTGCATAAAAATTTGGAAACATGGCATACAGTGTATCATTTGGTGTCTAAGTCATGTTTCCCATATTTTCCCTTCCCAGATACAGGCCCGTTTGAGTGTTTGGGGCACTTTTTAGCTAAAATCATCCTACAGGGCCTAACTGCATATGCTAAAGCCTGCCTATTTTGAATGGTGTAGTTGCCCCTGCAACCTCCAAAAATATCAGGATTTAATTCCCCAATAACCTGCTAACTCACCCCTGAAATACATACTTATTCACCCTATTTTGTTAATTGGACTCATTTCTCATTTGAAATGCCCATTTTTTGGGGGAAAGAAATGTGCGTCTTTAAAAGGTGATTTCTACGATACCCCACTTTTGCGCGTCGGACCTCAACTTTTCCCGTAAACGCAGAAAAACCGCAATTTTCAGGAGAAACGAGACAGACATCCCCTCCCTCTGCCACCCACCCGCCCAACTGAAAGCCAGCCATTAGACATGCACAGATAGTTCTGAGGGTCTGTGTGTGATGTCATAAAGGGCCTGCTGATCAATGGGCAGCTTTCTGATTGGCTGCTGTATTTGATTGACAGATGGAAGCTGGCAGTTGATTGGCTGTCTAGCCTAAAGTGCGTTACACACCTCCCTGATGGTACCACTGGCTAAGACTCCACCTCAGCTCATTGGGTAATGAAAAATGTAGAACAATTGATGGATGAAAGCAGGCAGGCCGGCCATTTTGGGACGCTCAGGGAACTTGTTTAATGCAATGCACCTTTGTATATTCACATGCATTCACTTCATGCTGTAACCACTGTGCATAAAAATTTGGAAACATGGCATACAGTGTATCATTTGGTGTCTAAGTCATGTTTCCCTTATTTTCCCTTCCCAGATACAAGCCCGTTTGAGTGTTTGGGGCACTTTTTAGCTAAAATCATCCTACAGGGCCTAACTGCATATGCTAAAGATTGCCTATTTTGAAGGGTGTAGTTGCCCCTGCAACCTCCAAAAATATCAGGATTTACTTCCCCAATAACCTGCTAACTCACCCCTGAAATACATACTTATTCACCCTATTTTGTTAATTGGACTCATTTCTCATTTGAAATGCCCATTTTTGGGGGGAAAGAAATGTGCGTCTTTAAAAGGTGATTTCTACGATACCCCACTTTTGCGCGTCGGACCTCAACTTTTCCCGTAAACGCAGAAAAACCGCAATTTTCAGGAGAAACGAGACAGACATCCCCTCCCTCTGCCACCCACCCGCCCAACTGACAGCCAGCCATTAGACATGCACAGATAGTTCTGAGGGTCTGTCTGTGATGTCATAAAGGGCCTGCTGATCAATGGGCAGCTTTCTGATTGGCTGCTGTATTTGATTGACAGATGGAAGCTGGCAGCTGATTGGCTGTCTAGCCTAAAGTGCTTTACACACCTCCCTGATGGTACCACTGGCTAAGACTCCACCTCAGCTCATTGGGTAATGAAAAATTTAGAACAATTGATGGATGAAAGCAGGCAGGCCGGCCATTTTGGGACGCTCAGTGGACTTGTTTAATGCAATGCACCTTTGTATATTCACATGCATTCGCTTCATGCTGTAACCACTGTGCATAAAAATTTGGAAACATGGCATACAGTGTATCATTTGGTGTCTAAGTCATGTTTCCCTTATTTTCCCTTCCCAGATACAAGCCCGTTTGAGTGTTTGGGGCACTTTTTAGCTAAAATCATCCTACAGGGCCTAACTGCATATGCTAAAGCCTGCCTATTTTGAAGGGTGTAGTTGCCCCTGCAACCTCCAAAAATATCAGGATAAACTTCCCCAATAACCTGCTAACTCACCCCTGAAATACATACTTATTCACCCTATTTTGTTAATTGGACTCATTTCTCATTTGAAATGCCCATTTTTTGGGGGAAAAAAATGTGCGTCTTTAAAAGGTGATTTCTACGATACCCCACTTTTGCGCCTCGGACCTCAACTTTTCCCGTAATTGCAGAAAAACCGCAATTTTCAGGAGAAACGAGACAGACACCCCCTCCCTCTGCCACCCACCCGCCCAACTGAAAGCCAGCCATTAGACATGCACAGATAGTTCTGAGGGTCTGTCTGTGATGTCATAAAGGGCCTGCTGATCAATGGGCAGCTTTCTGATTGGCTACTGTATTTGATTGACAGATGGAAGCTGGCAGCTGATTGGCTGTTTAGCCTAAAGTGCTTTACACACCTCCCTGATGGTACCACTGGCAAAGACTCCACCTCAGCTCATTGGGTAATGAAAAATTTAGAACAATTGATGGATGAAAGCAGGCAGGCCGGCCATTTTGGGACGCTCAGTGGACTTGTTTAATGCAATGCAGCTTTGTATATTCACATGCATTCGCTTCATGCTGTAACCACTGTGCATAAAAATTTGGAAACATGGCATACAGTGTATCATTTGGTGTCTAAGTCATGTTTCCCTTATTTTCCCTTCCCAGATACAAGCCCGTTTGAGTGTTTGGGGCACTTTTTAGCTAAAATCATCCTACAGGGCCTAACTGCATATGCTAAAGCCTGCCTATTTTGAAGGGTGTAGTTGCCCCTGCAACCTCCAAAAATATCAGGATTTACTTCCCCAATAACCTGCTAACTCACCCCTGAAATACATACTTATTCACCCTATTTTGTTCATTGGACTCATTTCTCATTTGAAATGCCCATTTTTGGGGGGAAAGAAATGTGCGTCTTTAAAAGGTGATTTCTACGATACCCCAGTTTTGCGCGTCGGACCTCAACTTTTCCCGTAATTGCAGAAAAACCGCAATTTTCAGGAGAAACGAGACAGACATCCCCTCCCTCTGCCACCCACCCGCCCAACTGAAAGCCAGCCATTAGACATGCACAGATAGTTCTGAGGGTCTGTCTGTGATGTCATAAAGGGCCTGCTGATCAATGGGCAGCTTTCTGATTGGCTGCTGTATTTGATTGACAGATGGAAGCTGGCAGCTGATTGGCTGTCTAGCCTAAAGTGCTTTACACACCTCCCTGATGGTACCACTGGCTAAGACTCCACCTCAGCTCATTGGGTAATGAAAAATTTAGAACAATTGATGGATGAAAGCAGGCAGGCCGGCCATTTTGGGACGCTCAGTGGACTTGTTTAATGCAATGCACCTTTGTATATTCACATGCATTCGCTTCATGCTGTAACCACTGTTCATAAAAATTTGGAAACATGGCATACAGTGTATCATTTGGTGTCTAAGTCATGTTTCCCATATTTTCCCTTCCCAGATACAAGCCCGTTTGAGTGTTTGGGGCACTTTTTAGCTAAAATCATCCTACAGGGCCTAACTGCATATGCTAAAGCCTGCCTATTTTGAATGGTGTAGTGGCCCCTGCAACCTCCAAAAATATCAGGATTTAATTCCCCAATAACCTGCTAACTCACCCCTGAAATACATACTTATTCACCCTATTTTGTTAATTGGACTCATTTCTCATTTGAATTGCCCATTTTTTGGGGGCCAGAAATGTGCGTCTTTAAAAGGTGATTTCTACGATACCCCACTTTTGCGCGTCAGACCTCAACTTTTCCCGTAAACGCAGAAAAACCGCAATTTTCAGGAGAAACGAGACAGACATCCCCTCCCTCTGCCACCCACCCGCCCAACTGACAGCCAGCCATTAGACATGCACAGATAGTTCTGAGGGTCTGTCTGTGATGTCATAAAGGGCCTGCTGATCAATGGGCAGCTTTCTGATTGGCTGCTGTATTTGATTGACAGATGGAAGCTGGCAGCTGATTGGCTGTCTAGCCTAAAGTGCTTTACACACCTCCCTGATGGTACCACTGGCTAAGACTCCACCTCAGCTCATTGGGTAATGAAAAATTTAGAACAATTGATGGATGAAAGCAGGCAGGCAGGCCATTTTGGGACGCTCAGTGGACTTGTTTAATGCAATGCACCTTTGTATATTCACATGCATTCGCTTCATGCTGTAACCACTGTGCATAAAAATTTGGAAACATGGCATACAGTGTATCATTTGGTGTCTAAGTCATGTTTCCCATATTTTCCCTTCCCAGATACAAGCCCGTTTGAGTGTTTAGGGCACTTTTTAGCTAAAATCATCCTACAGGGCCTAACTGCAAATGCTAAAGCCTGCCTATTTTGAATGGGGTAGTGGCCCCTGCAACCTCCAAAAATATCAGGATTTACTTCCCCAATAACCTGCTAACTCACCCCTGAAATACATACTTATTCACCCTATTTTGTTAATTGGACTCATTTCTCATTTGAAATGCCCATTTTTGGGGGGGACAGAAATGTGCGTCTTTAAAAGGTGATTTCTACGATACCCCACTTTTGCGCGTCGGACCTCAACTTTTCCCGTAAACGCAGAAAAACCGCAATTTTCAGGAGAAACGAGACAGACATCCCCTCCCTCTGCCACCCACCCGCCCAACTGACAGCCAGCCATTAGACATGCACAGATAGTTCTGAGGGTCTGTCTGTGATGTCATAAAGGGCCTGCTGATCAATGGGCAGCTTTCTGATTGGCTGCTGTATTTGATTGACAGATGGAAGCTGGCAGCTGATTGGCTGTCTAGCCTAAAGTGCTTTACACACCTCCCTGATGGTACCACTGGCTAAGACTCCACCTCAGCTCATTGGGTAATGAAAAAATTAGAACAATTGATGGATGAAAGCAGGCAGGCCGGCCATTTTGGGAAGCTCATTGGACTTGTTTAATGCAATGCACCTTTGTATATTCACATGCATTCGCTTCATGCTGTAACCACTGTGCATAAAAATTTGGAAACATGGCATACAGTGTATCATTTGGTGTCTAAGTCATGTTTCCCATATTTTCCCTTCCCAGATACAAGCCCGTTTGAGTGTTTGGGGCACTTTTTAGCTAAAATCATCCTACAGGGCCTAACTGCAAATGCTAAAGCCTGCCTATTTTGAATGGTGTAGTGGCCCCTGCAACCTCCAAAAATATCAGGACTTACTTTCCCAATAACCTGCTAACTCACCCCTGAAATACATACTTATTCACCCAATTTTGTTCAATGGACTCATTTCTCATTTTAAATGCCCATTTTTGGGGGGCCAGAAATGTGCGTCTTTAAAAGTTGATTTCTACGATACCCCAGTTTTGCGCGTCGGACCTCAACTTTTCCCGTAATTGCAGAAAAACCGCAATTTTCAGGAGAAAGGAGACAGACATCCCCTCCCTCTGCCACCCACCCGCCCAACTGAAAGCCAGCCATTAGACATGCACAGATAGTTCTGAGGGTCTGTCTGTGATGTCATAAAGGGCCTGCTGATCAATGGGCAGCTTTCTGATTGGCTACTGTATTTGATTGACAGATGGAAGCTGGCAGCTGATTGGCTGTTTAGCCTAAAGTGCTTTACACACCTCCCTGAAGGTACCACTGGCTAAGACTCCACCTCAGCTCATTGGGTAATGAAAAATTTAGAACAATTGATGGATGAAAGCAGGCAGGCCGGCCATTTTGGGACGCTCATTGGACTTGTTTAATGCAATGCACCTTTGCATTTTCACATGCATTCGCTTCATGCTGTAACCACTGTGCATAAAAATTTGGAAACATGGCATACAGTGTATTATTTGGTGTCTAAGTCATATTTCCCATATTTTCCCTTCCCAGATACAAGCTCGTTTGAGTGTTTGGGGCACTTTTTAGCTAAAATCATCCTACAGGGCCTAACTGCATATGCTAAAGCCTGCCTATTTTGAATGGTGTAGTTGCCCCTGCAACCTCCAAAAATATCAGTATTTAATTCCCCAATAACCTGCTAACTCACCCCTGAAATACATACTTATTCACCCTATTTTGTTAATTGGACTCATTTCTCATTTGAATTGCCCATTTTTGGGGGGCAAGAAATGTGCGTCTTTAAAAGGTGATTTCTACGATACCCCACTTTTGCGCGTCGGACCTCAACTTTTCCCGTAAACGCAGAAAAAACGCAATTTTCAGGAGAAACGAGACAGACATCCCCTCCCTCTGCCACCCACCCGCCCAACTGACAGCCAGCCATTAGACATGCACAGATAGTTCTGAGGGTCTGTCTGTGATGTCATAAAGGGCCTGCTGATCAATGGGCAGCTTTCTGATTGGCTGCTGTATTTGATTGACAGATGGAAGCTGGCAGTTGATTGGCTGTCTAGCCTAAAGTGCGTTACACACCTCCCTGATGGTACCACTGGCTAAGACTCTACCTCAGCTCATTGGGTAATGAAAAATTTAGAACAATTGATGGATGAAAGCAGGCAGGCCGGCCATTTTGGGACGCTCAGTGGACTTGTTTAATGCAATGCACCTTTGTATATTCACATGCATTCGCTTCATGCTGTAACCACTGTGCATAAAAATTTGGAAACATGGCATACAGTGTATCATTTGGTGTCTAAGTCATGTTTCCCTTATTTTCCCTTCCCAGATACAAGCCCGTTTGAGTGTTTGGGGCACTTTTTAGCTAAAATCATCCTACAGGGCCTAACTGCATATGCTAAAGCCTGCCTATTTTGAAGGGTGTAGTTGCCCCTGCAACCTCCAAAAATATCAGGATTTACTTCCCCAATAACCTGCTAACTCACCCCTGAAATACATACTTATTCACCCTATTTTGTTAATTGGACTCATTTCTCATTTGAAATGCCCATTTTTGGGGGGGACAGAAATGTGCGTCTTTAAAAGGTGATTTCTACGATACCCCACTTTTGCGCGTCGGACCTCAACTTTTCCCGTAAACGCAGAAAAACCGCAATTTTCAGGAGAAACGAGACAGACATCCCCTCCCTCTGCCACCCACCCGCCCAACTGACAGCCAGCCATTAGACATGCACAGATAGTTCTGAGGGTCTGTCTGTGATGTCATAAAGGGCCTGCTGATCAATGGGCAGCTTTCTGATTGGCTGCTGTATTTGATTGACAGATGGAAGCTGGCAGCTGATTGGCTGTCTAGCCTAAAGTGCTTTACACACCTCCCTGATGGTACCACTGGCTAAGACTCCACCTCAGCTCATTGGGTAATGAAAAATTTAGAACAATTGATGGATGAAAGCAGGCAGGCAGGCCATTTTGGGACGCTCAGTGGACTTGTTTAATGCAATGCACCTTTGTATATTCACATGCATTCGCTTCATGCTGTAACCACTGTGCATAAAAATTTGGAAACATGGCATACAGTGTATCATTTGGTGTCTAAGTCATGTTTCCCATATTTTCCCTTCCCAGATACAAGCCCGTTTGAGTGTTTAGGGCACTTTTTAGCTAAAATCATCCTACAGGGCCTAACTGCAAATGCTAAAGCCTGCCTATTTTGAATGGGGTAGTGGCCCCTGCAACCTCCAAAAATATCAGGATTTACTTCCCCAATAACCTGCTAACTCACCCCTGAAATACATACTTATTCACCCTATTTTGTTAATTGGACTCATTTCTCATTTGAAATGCCCATTTTTGGGGGGGACAGAAATGTGCGTCTTTAAAAGGTGATTTCTACGATACCCCACTTTTGCGCGTCGGACCTCAACTTTTCCCGTAAACGCAGAAAAACCGCAATTTTCAGGAGAAACGAGACAGACATCCCCTCCCTCTGCCACCCACCCGCCCAACTGACAGCCAGCCATTAGACATGCACAGATAGTTCTGAGGGTCTGTCTGTGATGTCATAAAGGGCCTGCTGATCAATGGGCAGCTTTCTGATTGGCTGCTGTATTTGATTGACAGATGGAAGCTGGCAGCTGATTGGCTGTCTAGCCTAAAGTGCTTTACACACCTCCCTGATGGTACCACTGGCTAAGACTCCACCTCAGCTCATTGGGTAATGAAAAAATTAGAACAATTGATGGATGAAAGCAGGCAGGCCGGCCATTTTGGGAAGCTCATTGGACTTGTTTAATGCAATGCACCTTTGTATATTCACATGCATTCGCTTCATGCTGTAACCACTGTGCATAAAAATTTGGAAACATGGCATACAGTGTATCATTTGGTGTCTAAGTCATGTTTCCCATATTTTCCCTTCCCAGATACAAGCCCGTTTGAGTGTTTGGGGCACTTTTTAGCTAAAATCATCCTACAGGGCCTAACTGCAAATGCTAAAGCCTGCCTATTTTGAATGGTGTAGTGGCCCCTGCAACCTCCAAAAATATCAGGACTTACTTTCCCAATAACCTGCTAACTCACCCCTGAAATACATACTTATTCACCCAATTTTGTTCAATGGACTCATTTCTCATTTTAAATGCCCATTTTTGGGGGGCCAGAAATGTGCGTCTTTAAAAGTTGATTTCTACGATACCCCAGTTTTGCGCGTCGGACCTCAACTTTTCCCGTAATTGCAGAAAAACCGCAATTTTCAGGAGAAAGGAGACAGACATCCCCTCCCTCTGCCACCCACCCGCCCAACTGAAAGCCAGCCATTAGACATGCACAGATAGTTCTGAGGGTCTGTCTGTGATGTCATAAAGGGCCTGCTGATCAATGGGCAGCTTTCTGATTGGCTACTGTATTTGATTGACAGATGGAAGCTGGCAGCTGATTGGCTGTTTAGCCTAAAGTGCTTTACACACCTCCCTGAAGGTACCACTGGCTAAGACTCCACCTCAGCTCATTGGGTAATGAAAAATTTAGAACAATTGATGGATGAAAGCAGGCAGGCCGGCCATTTTGGGACGCTCATTGGACTTGTTTAATGCAATGCACCTTTGCATTTTCACATGCATTCGCTTCATGCTGTAACCACTGTGCATAAAAATTTGGAAACATGGCATACAGTGTATTATTTGGTGTCTAAGTCATATTTCCCATATTTTCCCTTCCCAGATACAAGCTCGTTTGAGTGTTTGGGGCACTTTTTAGCTAAAATCATCCTACAGGGCCTAACTGCATATGCTAAAGCCTGCCTATTTTGAATGGTGTAGTTGCCCCTGCAACCTCCAAAAATATCAGTATTTAATTCCCCAATAACCTGCTAACTCACCCCTGAAATACATACTTATTCACCCTATTTTGTTAATTGGACTCATTTCTCATTTGAATTGCCCATTTTTGGGGGGCAAGAAATGTGCGTCTTTAAAAGGTGATTTCTACGATACCCCACTTTTGCGCGTCGGACCTCAACTTTTCCCGTAAACGCAGAAAAAACGCAATTTTCAGGAGAAACGAGACAGACATCCCCTCCCTCTGCCACCCACCCGCCCAACTGACAGCCAGCCATTAGACATGCACAGATAGTTCTGAGGGTCTGTCTGTGATGTCATAAAGGGCCTGCTGATCAATGGGCAGCTTTCTGATTGGCTGCTGTATTTGATTGACAGATGGAAGCTGGCAGTTGATTGGCTGTCTAGCCTAAAGTGCGTTACACACCTCCCTGATGGTACCACTGGCTAAGACTCTACCTCAGCTCATTGGGTAATGAAAAATTTAGAACAATTGATGGATGAAAGCAGGCAGGCCGGCCATTTTGGGACGCTCAGTGGACTTGTTTAATGCAATGCACCTTTGTATATTCACATGCATTCGCTTCATGCTGTAACCACTGTGCATAAAAATTTGGAAACATGGCATACAGTGTATCATTTGGTGTCTAAGTCATGTTTCCCTTATTTTCCCTTCCCAGATACAAGCCCGTTTGAGTGTTTGGGGCACTTTTTAGCTAAAATCATCCTACAGGGCCTAACTGCATATGCTAAAGCCTGCCTATTTTGAAGGGTGTAGTTGCCCCTGCAACCTCCAAAAATATCAGGATTTACTTCCCCAATAACCTGCTAACTCACCCCTGAAATAAATACTTATTCACCCTATTTTGTTAATTGGACTCATTTCTCATTTGAATTGCCCATTTTTGGGGGGCCAGAAATGTGCGTCTTTAAAAGGTGATTTCTACGATACCCCACTTTTGCGCGTCGGACCTCAACTTTTCCCGTAAACGCAGAAAAACCGCAATTTTCAGGAGAAACGAGACAGACATCCCCTCCCTCTGCCACCCACCCGCCCAACTGACAGCCAGCCATTAGACATGCACAGATAGTTCTGAGGGTCTGTCTGTGATGTCATAAAGGGCCTGCTGATCAATGGGCAGCTTTCTGATTGGCTGCTGTATTTGATTGACAGATGGAAGCTGGCAGTTGATTGGCTGTCTAGCCTAAAGTGCGTTACACACCTCCCTGATGGTACCACTGGCTAAGACTCCACCTCAGCTCATTGGGTAATGAAAAATTTAGAACAATTGATGGATGAAAGCAGGCAGGCCGGCCATTTTGGGACGCTCAGTGGACTTGTTTAATGCAATGCACCTTTGTATATTCACATGCATTCGCTTCATGCTGTAACCACTGTGCATAAAAATTTGGAAACATGGCATACAGTGTATCATTTGGTGTCTAAGTCATGTTTCCCTTATTTTCCCTTCCCAGATACAAGCCCGTTTGAGTGTTTGGCGCACTTTTTAGCTAAAATCATCCTACAGGGCCTAACTGCATATGCTAAAGCCTGCCTATTTTGAAGGGTGTAGTTGCCCCTGCAACCTCCAAAAATATCAGGATTTACTTCCCCAATAACCTGCTAACTCACCCCTGAAATACATACTTATTCACCCTATTTTGTTAATTGGACTCATTTCTCATTTGAAATGCCCATTTTTGGGGGGAAAAAAATGTGCGTCTTTAAAAGGTGATTTCTACGATACCCCACTTTTGCGCGTCGGACCTCAACTTTTCCCGTAATTGCAGAAAAACCGCAATTTTCAGGAGAAACGAGACAGACATCCCCTCCCTCTGCCACCCACCCGCCCAACTGACAGCCAGCCATTAGACATGCACAGATAGTTCTGAGGGTCTGTCTGTGATGTCATAAAGGGCCTGCTGATCAATGGGCAGCTTTCTGATTGGCTGCTGTATTTGATTGACAGATGGAAGCTGGCAGCTGATTGGCTGTCTAGCCTAAAGTGCTTTACACACCTCCCTGATGGTACCACTGGCTAAGACTCCACCTCAGCTCATTGGGTAATGAAAAATTTAGAACAATTGATGGATGAAAGCAGGCAGGCCGGCCATTTTGGGACGCTCATTGGACTTGTTTAATGCAATGCACCTTTGTATTTTCACATGTATTCGCTTCATGCTGTAACCACTGTGCATAAAAATTTGGAAACATGGCATACAGTGTATCATTTGGTGTCTAAGTCATGTTTCCCATATTTTCCCTTCCCAGATACTAGCCCGTTTGAGTGTTTGGGGCACTTTTTATCTAAAATCATCCTACAGGGCCTAACTGCATATGCTAAAGCCTGCCTATTTTGAATGGTGTAGTTGCCCCTGCAACCTCCAAAAATATCAGTATTTACTTCCCCAATAACCTGCTAACTCACCCCTGAAATACATACTTATTCACCCTATTTTGTTAATTGGACTCATTTCTCATTTGAATTGCCCATTTTTGGGGGGCCAGAAATGTGCGTCTTTAAAAGTTGATTTCTACGATACCCCAGTTTTGCGCGTCGGACCTCAACTTTTCCCGTAATTGCAGAAAAAACGCAATTTTCAGGAGAAACGAGACAGACATCCCCTCCCTCTGCCACCCACCCGCCCAACTGAAAGCCAGCCATTAGACATGCACAGATAGTTCTGAGGGTCTGTCTGTGATGTCATAAAGGGCCTGCTGATCAAGGGGCAGCTTTCTGATTGGCTACTGTATTTGATTGACAGATGGAAGCTGGCAGCTGATTGGCTGTTTAGCCTAAAGTGCGTTACACACCTCCCTGATGGTACCACTGGCTAAGACTCCACCTCAGCTCATTGGGTAATGAAAAATTTAGAACAATTGATGGATGAAAGCAGGCAGGCCGGCCATTTTGGGACGCTCATTGGACTTGTTTAATGCAATGCACCTTTGCATTTTCACATGCATTCGCTTCATGCTGTAACCACTGTGCATAAAAATTTGGAAACATGGCATACAGTGTATTATTTGGTGTCTAAGTCATATTTCCCATATTTTCCCTTCCCAGATACAAGCCCGTTTGAGTGTTTGGGGCACTTTTTAGCTAAAATCATCCTACAGGGCCTAACTGCAAATGCTAAAGCCTGCCTATTTTGAATGGTGTAGTGGCCCCTGCAACCTCCAAAAATATCAGGACTTACTTCCCCAATAACCTGCTAACTCACCCCTGAAATACATACTTATTCACCCTATTTTGTTAATTGGACTCATTTCTCATTTGAATTGCCCATTTTTGGGGGGCCAGAAATGTGCGTCTTTAAAAGTTGATTTCTACGATACCCCAGTTTTGCGCGTCGGACCTCAACTTTTCCCGTAATTGCAGAAAAACCGCAATTTTCAGGAGAAACGAGACAGACATCCCCTCCCTCTGCCACCCACCCGCCCAACTGAAAGCCAGCCATTAGACATGCACAGATAGTTCTGAGGGTCTGTCTGTGATGTCATAAAGGGCCTGCTGATCAATGGGCAGCTTTCTGATTGGCTACTGTATTTGATTGACAGATGGAAGCTGGCAGCTGATTGGCTGTTTAGCCTAAAGTGCGTTACACACCTCCCTGATGGTACCACTGGCTAAGACTCCACCTCAGCTCATTGGGTAATGAAAAATTTAGAACAATTGATGGATGAAAGCAGGCAGGCCGGCCATTTTGGGACGCTCATTGGACTTGTTTAATGCAATGCACCTTTGCATTTTCACATGCATTCGCTTCATGCTGTAACCACTGTGCATAAAAATTTGGAAACATGGCATACAGTGTATTATTTGGTGTCTAAGTCATATTTCCCATATTTTCCCTTCCCAGATACAAGCCCGTTTGAGTGTTTGGGGCACTTTTTAGCTAAAATCATCCTACAGGGCCTAACTGCATATGCTAAAGCCTGCCTATTTTGAATGGTGTAGTTGCCCCTGCAACCTCCAAAAATATCAGGATTTACTTCCCCAATAACCTGCTAACTCATCCCTGAAATACATACTTATTCACCCTATTTTGTTAATTGGACTCATTTCTCATTTGAAATGCCCATTTTTGGGGGGCCAGAAATGTGCGTCTTTAAAAGGTGATTTCTACGATACCCCACTTTTGCGCGTCGGACCTCAACTTTTCCCGTAATTGCAGAAAAACCGCAATTTTCAGGAGACACGAGACAGACATCCCCTCCCTCTGCCACCCACCCGCCCAACTGAAAGCCAGCCATTAGCATGCACAGATAGTTCTGAGGGTCTGTCTGTGATGTCATAAAGGGCCTGCTGATCAATGGGCAGCTTTCTGATTGGCTACTGTATTTGATTGACAGATGGAAGCTGGCAGCTGATTGGCTGTTTAGCCTAAAGTGCTTTACACACCTCCCTGAAGGTACCACTGGCTAAGACTCCACCTCAGCTCATTGGGTAATGAAAAATTTTGAACAATTGATGGATGAAAGCAGGCAGGCCGGCCATTTTGGGACGCTCAGTGGACTTGTTTAATGCAATGCACCTTTGTATATTCACATGCATTCGCTTCATGCTGTAACCACTGTGCATAAAAATTTGGAAACATGGCATACAGTGTATCATTTGGTGTCAGTCATGTTTCCCTTATTTTCCCTTCCCAGATACAAGCCCGTTTGAGTGTTTGGGGCACTTTTTAGCTAAAATCATCCTACAGGGCCTAACTGCATATGCTAAAGCCTGCCTATTTTGAAGGGTGTAGTTGCCCCTGCAACCTCCAAAAATATCAGGATTTACTTCCCCAATAACCTGCTAACTCACCCCTGAAATACATACTTATTCACCCTATTTTGTTCATTGGACTCATTTCTCATTTGAAATGCCCATTTTTGGGGGGAAAGAAATGTGCGTCTTTAAAAGGTGATTTCTACGATACCCCACTTTTGCGCGTCGGACCTCAACTTTTCCGGTAAACGCAGAAAAACCGCAATTTTCAGGAGAAACGAGACAGACATCCCCTCCCTCTGCCACCCACCCGCCCAACTGACAGCCAGCCATTAGACATGCACAGATAGTTCTGAGGGTCTGTCTGTGATGTCATAAAGGGCCTGCTGATCAATGGGCAGCTTTCTGATTGGCTGCTGTATTTGATTGACAGATGGAAGCTGGCAGCTGATTGGCTGTCTAGCCTAAAGTGCTTTACACACCTCCCTGATGGTACCACTGGCTAAGACTCCCCCTCAGCTCATTGGGTAATGAAAAAATTAGAACAATTGATGGATGAAAGCAGGCAGGCCGGCCATTTTGGGACGCTCATTGGACTTGTTTAATGCAATGCACCTTTGTATATTCACATGCATTCGCTTCATGCTGTAACCACTGTGCATAAAAATTTGGAAACATGACATACAGTGTATCATTTGGTGTCTAAGTCATGTTTCCCATATTTTCCCTTCCCAGATACAAGCCCGTTTGAGTGTTTGGGGCACTTTTTAGCTAAAATCATCCTACAGGGCCTAACTGCAAATGCTAAAGCCTGCCTATTTTGAATGGTGTAGTGGCCCCTGCAACCTCCAAAAATATCAGGACTTACTTCCGCAATAACCTGCTAACTCACCCCTGAAATACATACTTATTCACCCTATTTTGTTCATTGGACTCATTTCTCATTTGAAATGCCCATTTTTGGGGGGCCAGAAATGTGCGTCTTTAAAAGGTGATTTATACGATACCCCACTTTTGCGCGTCGGAACCTCAACTTTTCCCGTAAACGCAGAAAAACCGCAATTTTCAGGAGAAACGAGACAGACATCCCCTCCCTCTGCCACCCACCCGCCCAACTGACAGCCAGCCATTAGACATGCACAGATAGTTCTGAGGGTCTGTCTGTGATGTCATAAAGGGCCTGCTGATCAATGGGCAGCTTTCTGATTGGCTGCTGTATTTGATTGACAGATGGAAGCTGGCAGTTGATTGGCTGTCTAGCCTAAAGTGCGTTACACACCTCCCTGATGGTACCACTGGCTAAGACTCCACCTCAGCTCATTGGGTAATGAAAAATTTAGAACAATTGATGGATGAAAGCAGGCAGGCCGGCCATTTTGGGACGCTCAGTGGACTTGTTTAATGCAATGCACCTTTGTATATTCACATGCATTCACTTCATGCTGTAACCACTGTGCATAAAAATTTGGAAACATGGCATACAGTGTATCATTTGGTGTCTAAGTCATGTTTCCCTTATTTTCCCTTCCCAGATACAAGCCCGTTTGAGTGTTTGGGGCACTTTTTAGCTAAAATCATCCTACAGGGCCTAACTGCATATGCTAAAGCCTGCCTATTTTGAAGGGTGTAGTTGCCCCTGCAACCTCCAAAAATATCAGGATTTACTTCCCCAATAACCTGCTAACTCACCCCTGAAATACATACTTATTCACCCTATTTTGTTAATTGGACTCATTTCTCATTTGAAATGCCCATTTTTGGGGGGAAAGAAATGTGCGTCTTTAAAAGGTGATTTCTACGATACCCCACTTTTGCGCGTCGGACCTCAACTTTTCCCGTAAACGCAGAAAAAACGCAATTTTCAGGAGAAACGAGACAGACATCCCCTCCCTCTGCCACCCACCCGCCCGCCCAACTGACAGCCATCCATTAGACATGCACAGATAGTTCTGAGGGTCTGTCTGTGATGTCATAAAGGGCCTGCTGATCAATGGGCAGCTTTCTGATTGGCTGCTGTATTTGATTGACAGATGGAAGCTGGCAGCTGATTGGCTGTCTAGCCTAAAGTGCTTTACACACCTCCCTGATGGTACCACTGGCTAAGACTCCACCTCAGCTCATTGGGTAATGAAAAAATTAGAACAATTGATGGATGAAAGCAGGCAGGCCGGCCATTTTGGGACGCTCATTGGACTTGTTTAATGCAATGCACCTTTGTATATTCACATGCATTCGCTTCATGCTGTAACCACTGTGCATAAAAATTTGGAAACATGGCATACAGTGTATCATTTGGTGTCTAAGTCATGTTTCCCATATTTTCCCTTCCCAGATACAAGCCCGTTTGAGTGTTTGGGGCACTTTTTAGCTAAAATCATCCTACAGGGCCTAACTGCAAATGCTAAAGCCTGCCTATTTTGAATGGTGTAGTGGCCCCTGCAACCTCCAAAAATATCAGGACTTACTTCCGCAATAACCTGCTAACTCACCCCTGAAATACATACTTATTCACCCTATTTTGTTCATTGGACTCATTTCTCATTTGAAATGCCCATTTTTGGGGGGCCAGAAATGTGCGTCTTTAAAAGGTGATTTATACGATACCCCACTTTTGCGCGTCGGAACCTCAACTTTTCCCGTAAACGCAGAAAAACCGCAATTTTCAGGAGAAACGAGACAGACATCCCCTCCCTCTGCCACCCACCCGCCCAACTGACAGCCAGCCATTAGACATGCACAGATAGTTCTGAGGGTCTGTCTGTGATGTCATAAAGGGCCTGCTGATCAATGGGCAGCTTTCTGATTGGCTGCTGTATTTGATTGACAGATGGAAGCTGGCAGTTGATTGGCTGTCTAGCCTAAAGTGCGTTACACACCTCCCTGATGGTACCACTGGCTAAGACTCCACCTCAGCTCATTGGGTAATGAAAAATTTAGAACAATTGATGGATGAAAGCAGGCAGGCCGGCCATTTTGGGATGCTCAGTGGACTTGTTTAATGCAATGCACCTTTGTATATTCACATGCATTCACTTCATGCTGTAACCACTGTGCATAAAAATTTGGAAACATGGCATACAGTGTATCATTTGGTGTCTAAGTCATGTTTCCCTTATTTTCCCTTCCCAGATACAAGCCCGTTTGAGTGTTTGGGGCACTTTTTAGCTAAAATCATCCTACAGGGCCTAACTGCATATGCTAAAGCCTGCCTATTTTGAAGGGTGTAGTGGCCCCTGCAACCTCCAAAAATATCAGGACTTACTTCCCCAATAACCTGCTAACTCACCCCTGAAATACATACTTATTCACCCTATTTTGTTAATTGGACTCATTTCTCATTTGAAATGCCCATTTTTGGGGGGAAAGAAATGTGCGTCTTTAAAAGGTGATTTCTACGATACCCCACTTTTGCGCGTCGGACCTCAACTTTTCCCGTAAACGCAGAAAAAACGCAATTTTCAGGAGAAACGAGACAGACATCCCCTCCCTCTGCCACCCACCCGCCCAACTGACAGCCAGCCATTAGACATGCACAGATAGTTCTGAGGGTCTGTCTGTGATGTCATAAAGGGCCTGCTGATCAATGGGCAGCTTTCTGATTGGCTGCTGTATTTGATTGACAGATGGAAGCTGGCAGCTGATTGGCTGTCTAGCCTAAAGTGCTTTACACACCTCCCTGATGGTACCACTGGCTAAGACTCCACCTCAGCTCATTGGGTAATGAAAAAATTAGAACAATTGATGGATGAAAGCAGGCAGGCCGGCCATTTTGGGACGCTCATTGGACTTGTTTAATGCAATGCACCTTTGTATATTCACATGCATTCGCTTCATGCTGTAACCACTGTGCATAAAAATTTGGAAACATGGCATACAGTGTATCATTTGGGGTCTAAGTCATGTTTCCCATATTTTCCCTTCCCAGATACAAGCCTGTTTGAGTGTTTGGGGCACTTTTTAGCTAAAATCATCCTACGGGGCCTAACTGCATATGCTAAAGCCTTCCTTTTTTTGAATGGTGTAGTTGCCCCTGCAACCTCCAAAAATATCAGTATTTACTTCCCCAATAACCTGCTAACTCACCCCTGAAATACATACTTATTCACCCTATTTTGTTAATTGGACTCATTTCTCATTTGAATTGCCCATTTTTGGGGGGCCAGAAATGTGCGTCTTTAAAAGTTGATTTCTACGATACCCCAGTTTTGCGCGTCGGACCTCAACTTTTCCCGTAATTGCAGAAAAACCGCAATTTTCAGGAGAAACGAGACAGACATCCCCTCCCTCTGCCACCCACCCGCCCAACTGAAAGCCAGCCATTAGACATGCACAGATAGTTCTGAGGGTCTGTCTGTGATGTCATAAAGGGCCTGCTGATCAATGGGCAGCTTTCTGATTGGCTGCTGTATTTGATTGACAGATGGAAGCTGGCAGCTGATTGGCTGTCTAGCCTAAACTGCTTTACACACCTCCCTGATGGTACCACTGGCTAAGACTCCACCTCAGCTCATTGGGTAATGAAAAATTTAGAACAATTGATGGATGAAAGCAGGCAGGCCGGCCATTTTGGGACGCTCATTGGACTTGTTTAATGCAATGCACCTTTGTATTTTCACATGTATTCGCTTCATGCTGTAACCACTGTGCATAAAAATTTGGAAACATGGCATACAGTGTATCATTTGGTGTCTAAGTCATGTTTCCCATATTTTCCCTTCCCAGATACTAGCCCGTTTGAGTGTTTGGGGCACTTTTTATCTAAAATCATCCTACAGGGCCTAACTGCATATGCTAAAGCCTGCCTATTTTGAATGGTGTAGTTGCCCCTGCAACCTCCAAAAATATCAGTATTTACTTCCCCAATAACCTGCTAACTCACCCCTGAAATACATACTTATTCACCCTATTTTGTTAATTGGACTCATTTCTCATTTGAATTGCCCATTTTTGGGGGGCCAGAAATGTGCGTCTTTAAAAGTTGATTTCTACGATACCCCAGTTTTGCGCGTCGGACCTCAACTTTTCCCGTAATTGCAGAAAAACCGCAATTTTCAGGAGAAACGAGACAGACATCCCCTCCCTCTGCCACCCACCCGCCCAACTGAAAGCCAGCCATTAGACATGCACAGATAGTTCTGAGGGTCTGTCTGTGATGTCATAAAGGGCCTGCTGATCAATGGGCAGCTTTCTGATTGGCTACTGTATTTGATTGACAGATGGAAGCTGGCAGCTGATTGGCTGTTTAGCCTAAAGTGCTTTACACACCTCCCTGATGGTACCATTGGCTAAGACTCCACCTCAGCTCATTGGGTAATGAAAAATTTAGAACAATTGATGGATGAAAGCAGGCAGGCCGGCCATTTTGGGACGCTCATTGGACTTGTTTAATGCAATGCACCTTTGTATTTTCACATGCATTCGCTTCATGCTGTAACCACTGTGCATAAAAATTTAGAAACATGGCATACAGTGTATTATTTGGTGTCTAAGTCATATTTCCCATATTTTCCCTTCCCAGATACAAGCCCGTTTGAGTGTTTGGGGCACTTTTTAGCTAAAATCATCCTACAGGGCCTAACTGCATATGCTAAAGCCTGCCTATTTTGAATGGTGTAGTTGCCCCTGCAACCTCCAAAAATATCAGTATTTACTTCCCCAATACCCTGCTAACTTACCCCTGAAATACATACTTATTCACACTCTTTTGTTAATTGGACTCATTTCTCATTTGAATTGCCCATTTTTTGGGGGCCAGAAATGTGCGTCTTTAAAAGGTGATTTCTACGATACCCCACTTTTGCGCGTCGGACCTCAACTTTTCCCGTAAACGCAGAAAAACCGCAATTTTCAGGAGAAACGAGACAGACATCCCCTCCCTCTGCCACCCACCCGCCCAACTGAAAGCCAGCCATTAGACATGCACAGATAGTTCTGAGGGTCTGTCTGTGATGTCATAAAGGGCCTGCTGATCAATGGGCAGCTTTCTGATTGGCTGCTGTATTTGATTGACAGATGGAAGCTGGCAGCTGATTGGCTGTCTAGCCTAAAGTGCTTTACACACCTCCCTGATGGTACCACTGGCTAAGATTCCACCTCAGCTCATTGGGTAATGAAAAATATAGAACAATTGATGGATGAAAGCAGGCAGGCCGGCCATTTTGGGACGCTCATTGGACTTGTTTAATGCAATGCACCTTTGTATTTTCACATGCATTCGCTTCATGCTGTAACCACTGTGCATAAAAATTTGGAAACATGGCATACAGTGAATCATTTGGTGTCTAAGTCATGTTTCCCATATTTTCCCTTCCCAGATACAAGCCCGTTTCAGTGTTTGGGGCACTTTTTAGCTAAAATCATCCTACGGGGCCTAACTGCATATGCTAAAGCCTGCCTATTTTGAATGGTGTAGTGGCCCCTGCAACCTCCAAAAATATCAGGACTTACTTCCCCAATAACCTGCTAACTCACCCCTGAAATACATACTTATTCACCCTATTTTGTTCATTGGACTCATTTCTCATTTGAAATGCCCATTTTTGGGGGGCCAGAAATGTGCGTCTTTAAAAGGTGATTTCTACGATACCCCACTTTTGCACGTCGGACCTCAACTTTTCCCGTAAACGCAGAAAAACCGCAATTTTCAGGAGAAACGAGACAGACATCCCCTCCCTCTGCCACCCACCCGCCCAACTGACAGCCAGCCGTTAGACATGCACAGATAGTTCTGAGGGTCTGTCTGTGATGTCATAAAGGGCCTGCTGATCAATGGGCAGCTTTCTGATTGGCTGCTGTATTTGATTGACAGATGGAAGCTGGCAGCTGATTGGCTGTCTAGCCTAAAGTGCTTTACACACCTCCCTGATGGTACCACTGGCTAAGATTCCACCTCAGCTCATTGGGTAATGAAAAATATAGAACAATTGATGGATGAAAGCAGGCAGGCCGGCCATTTTGGGACGCTCATTGGACTTGTTTAATGCAATGCACCTTTGTATTTTCACATGCATTCGCTTCATGCTGTAACCACTGTGCATAAAAATTTGGAAACATGGCATACAGTGAATCATTTGGTGTCTAAGTCATGTTTCCCATATTTTCCCTTCCCAGATACAAGCCCGTTTGAGTGTTTGGGGCACTTTTTAGCTAAAATCATCCTACGGGGCCTAACTGCATATGCTAAAGCCTTCCTTTTTTTGAATGGTGTAGTTGCCCCTGCAACCTCCAAAAATATCAGGACTTACTTCCCCAATAACCTGCTAACTCACCCCTAAAATACATACTTATTCACTCTATTTTGTTCATTGGACTTATTTCTCATTTGAAATGCCCATTTTTGGGGGGCCATAAATGTGCGTCTTTAAAAGGTGATTTCTACGATACCCCACTTTTGCGCGTCGGACCTCAACTTTTCCCGTAAACGCAGAAAAACTGCAATTTTCAGGAGAAACGAGACAGACATCCCCTCCCTCTGCCACCCACCCGCCCAACTGAAAGCCAGCCATTAGACATGCACAGATAGTTCTGAGGGTCTGTCTGTGATGTCATAAAGGGCCTGCTGATCAATGGGCAGCTTTCTGATTGGCTGCTGTATTTGATTGACAGATGGAAGCTGGCAGCTGATTGGCTGTCTAGCCTAAACTGCTTTACACACCTCCCTGATGGTACCACTGGCTAAGACTCCACCTCAGCTCATTGGGTAATGAAAAATTTAGAACAATTGATGGATGAAAGCAGGCAGGCCGGCCATTTTGGGACGCTCATTGGACTTGTTTAATGCAATGCACCTTTGTATTTTCACATGTATTCGCTTCATGCTGTAACCACTGTGCATAAAAATTTGGAAACATGGCATACAGTGTATCATTTGGTGTCTAAGTCATGTTTCCCATATTTTCCCTTCCCAGATACTAGCCCGTTTGAGTGTTTGGGGCATTTTTTATCTAAAATCATCCTACAGGGCCTAACTGCATATGCTAAAGCCTGCCTTTTTTGAATGGTGTAGTTGCCCCTGCAACCTCCAAAAATATCAGTATTTACTTCCCCAATAACCTGCTAACTCACCCCTGAAATACATACTTATTCACACTATTTTGTTAATTGGACTCATTTCTCATTTGAATTGCCCATTTTTTGGGGGCCAGAAATGTGCGTCTTTAAAAGGTGATTTCTACGATACCCCACTTTTGCGCGTCGGACCTCAACTTTTCCCGTAAACGCAGAAAAACCGCAATTTTCAGGAGAAACGAGACAGACATCCCCTCCCTCTGCCACCCACCCGCCCAACTGAAAGCCAGCCATTAGACATGCACAGATAGTTCTGAGGGTCTGTCTGTGATGTCATAAAGGGCCTGCTGATCAATGGGCAGCTTTCTGATTGGCTTCTGTATTTGATTGACAGATGGAAGCTGGCAGCTGATTGGCTGTCTAGCCTAAAGTGCTTTACACACCTCCCTGATGGTACCACTGGCTAAGATTCCACCTCAGCTCATTGGGTAATGAAAAATATAGAACAATTGATGGATGAAAGCAGGCAGGCCGGCCATTTTGGGACGCTCATTGGACTTGTTTAATGCAATGCACCTTTGTATTTTCACATGCATTCGCTTCATGCTGTAACCACTGTGCATAAAAATTTGGAAACATGGCATACAGTGTATTATTTGGTGTCTAAGTCATATTTCCCATATTTTCCCTTCCCAGATACAAGCCCGTTTGAGTGTTTGGGGCACTTTTTAGCTAAAATCATCCTACAGGGCCTAACTGCATATGCTAAAGCCTGCCTTTTTTGAATGGTGTAGTTGCCCCTGCAACCTCCAAAAATATCAGTATTTACTTCCCCAATAACCTGCTAACTCACCCCTGAAATACATACTTATTCACACTATTTTGTTAATTGGACTCATTTCTCATTTGAATTGCCCATTTTTTGGGGGCCAGAAATGTGCGTCTTTAAAAGGTGATTTCTACGATACCCCACTTTTGCGCGTCGGACCTCAACTTTTCCCGTAAACGCAGAAAAACCGCAATTTTCAGGAGAAACGAGACAGACATCCCCTCCCTCTGCCACCCACCCGCCCAACTGAAAGCCAGCCATTAGACATGCACAGATAGTTCTGAGGGTCTGTCTGTGATGTCATAAAGGGCCTGCTGATCAATGGGCAGCTTTCTGATTGGCTGCTGTATTTGATTGACAGATGGAAGCTGGCAGCTGATTGGCTGTCTAGCCTAAAGTGCTTTACACACCTCCCTGATGGTACCACTGGCTAAGATTCCACCTCAGCTCATTGGGTAATGAAAAATATAGAACAATTGATGGATGAAAGCAGGCAGGCCGGCCATTTTGGGACGCTCATTGGACTTGTTTAATGCAATGCACCTTTGTATTTTCACATGCATTCGCTTCATGCTGTAACCACTGTGCATAAAAATTTGGAAACATGGCATACAGTGTATCATTTGGTGTCTAAGTCATGTTTCCCATATTTTCCCTTCCCAGATACAAGCCCGTTTGAGTGTTTGGGGCACTTTTTAGCTAAAATCATCCTAAGGGGCCTAACTGCATATGCTAAAGCCTTCCTTTTTTTGAATGGTGTAGTTGCCCCTGCAACCTCCAAAAATATCAGGACTTACTTCCCCAATAACCTGCTAACTCACCCCTAAAATACATACTTATTCACGCTATTTTGTTCATTGGACTTATTTCTCATTTGAAATGCCCATTTTTGGGGGGCCGTAAATGTGCGTCTTTAAAAGGTGATTTCTACGATACCCCACTTTTGCGCGTCGGACCTCAACTTTTCCCGTAAACGCAGAAAAACCGCAATTTTCAGGAGAAACGAGACAGACATCCCCTCCCTCTGCCACCCACCCGCCCAACTGAAAGCCAGCCATTAGACATGCACAGATAGTTCTGAGGGTCTGTCTGTGATGTCATAAAGGGCCTGCTGATCAATGGGCAGCTTTCTGATTGGCTGCTGTATTTGATTGACAGATGGAAGCTGGCAGCTGATTGGCTGTCTAGCCTAAAGTGCTTTACACACCTCCCTGATGGTACCACTGGCTAAGACTCCACCTCAGCTCATTGGGTAATGAAAAATTTAGAACAATTGATGGATGAAAGCAGGCAGGCCGGCCATTTTGGGACGCTCAGTGGACTTGTTTAATGCAATGCACCTTTGTATATTCACATGCATTCGCTTCATGCTGTAACCACTGTGCATAAAAATTTGGAAACATGGCATACAGTGTATCATTTGGTGTCTAAGTCATGTTTCCCATATTTTCCCTTCCCAGATACAAGCCCGTTTGAGTGTTTGGGGCACTTTTTAGCTAAAATCATCCTACGGGGCCTAACTGCATATGCTAAAGCCTGCCTATTTTGAATGGTGTAGTGGCCCCTGCAACCTCCAAAAATATCAGGACTTACTTCCCCAATAACCTGCTAACTCACCCCTGAAATACATACTTATTCACCCTATTTTGTTCATTGGACTCATTTCTCATTTGAAATGCCCATTTTTGGGGGGCCAGAAATGTGCGTCTTTAAAAGGTGATTTCTACGATACCCCACTTTTGCGCGTCGGACCTCAACTTTTCCCGTAAACGCAGAAAAACCGCAATTTTCAGGAGAAACGAGACAGTCATCCCCTCCCTCTGCCACCCACCCGCCCAACTGACAGCCAGCCGTTAGACATGCACAGATAGTTCTGAGGGTCTGTCTGTGATGTCATAAAGGGCCTGCTGATCAATGGGCAGCTTTCTGATTGGCTGCTGTATTTGATTGACAGATGGAAGCTGGCAACTGATTGGCTGTCTAGCCTAAAGTGCTTTACACACCTCCCTGATGGTACCACTGGCTAAGATTCCACCTCAGCTCATTGGGTAATGAAAAATATAGAACAATTGATGGATGAAAGCAGGCAGGCCGGCCATTTTGGGACGCTCATTGGACTTGTTTAATGCAATGCACCTTTGTATTTTCACATGCATTCGCTTCATGCTGTAACCACTGTGCATAAAAATTTGGAAACATGGCATACAGTGAATCATTTGGTGTCTAAGTCATGTTTCCCATATTTTCCCTTCCCAGATACAAGCCCGTTTGAGTGTTTGGGGCACTTTTTAGCTAAAATCATCCTACGGGGCCTAACTGCATATGCTAAAGCCTTCCTTTTTTTGAATGGTGTAGTTGCCCCTGCAACCTCCAAAAATATCAGGACTTACTTCCCCAATAACCTGCTAACTCACCCCTAAAATACATACTTATTCACTCTATTTTGTTCATTGGACTTATTTCTCATTTGAAATGCCCATTTTTGGGGGGCAATAAATGTGCGTCTTTAAAAGGTGATTTCTACGATACCCCACTTTTGCGCGTCGGACCTCAACTTTTCCCGTAAACGCAGAAAAACCGCAATTTTCAGGAGAAACGAGACAGACATCCCCTCCCTCTGCCACCCACCCGCCCAACTGAAAGCCAGCCATTAGACATGCACAGATAGTTCTGAGGGTCTGTCTGTGATGTCATAAAGGGCCTGCTGATCAATGGGCAGCTTTCTGATTGGCTGCTGTATTTGATTGACAGATGGAAGCTGGCAGCTGATTGGCTGTCTAGCCTAAACTGCTTTACACACCTCCCTGATGGTACCACTGGCTAAGACTCCACCTCAGCTCATTAGGTAATGAAAAATTTAGAACAATTGATGGATGAAAGCAGGCAGGCCGGCCATTTTGGGACGCTCATTGGACTTGTTTAAAGCAATGCACCTTTGTATTTTCACATGCATTCGCTTCATGCTGTAACCACTGTGCATAAAAATTTGGAAACATGGCATACAGTGTATCATTTGGTGTCTAAGTCATGTTTCCCATGTTTTTCCTTCCCAGATACTAGCCCGTTTCAGTGTTTGGGGCACTTTTTAGCTAAAATCATCCTACGGGGCCTAACTGCATATGCTAAAGCCTGCCTATTTTGAATGGTCTAGTGGCCCCTGCAACCTCCAAAAATATCAGGACTTACTTCCCCAATAACCTGCTAACTCACCCCTGAAATACATACTTATTCACCCTATTTTGTTAATTGGACTCATTTCTCATTTGAATTGCCCATTTTTTGGGGGCCAGAAATGTGCGTCTTTAAAAGGTGATTTCTACGATACCCCACTTTTGCGCGTCGGACCTCAACTTTTCCCGTAAACGCAGAAAAACCGCAATTTTCAGGAGAAACGAGACAGACATCCCCTCCCTCTGCCACCCACCCGCCCAACTGAAAGCCAGCCATTAGACATGCACAGATAGTTCTGAGGGTCTGTCTGTGATGTCATAAAGGGCCTGCTGATCAATGGGCAGCTTTCTGATTGGCTGCTGTATTTGATTGACAGATGGAAGCTGGCAGCTGATTGGCTGTTTAGCCTAAAGTGCTTTACACACCTCCCTGATGGTACCATTGGCTAAGACTCCACCTCAGCTCATTGGGTAATGAAAAATTTAGAACAATTGATGGATGAAAGCAGGCAGGCCGGCCATTTTGGGACGCTCATTGGACTTGTTTAATGCAATGCACCTTTGTATTTTCACATGCATTCGCTTCATGCTGTAACCACTGTGCATAAAAATTTAGAAACATGGCATACAGTGTATTATTTGGTGTCTAAGTCATATTTCCCATATTTTCCCTACCCAGATACAAGCCCGTTTGAGTGTTTGGGGCACTTTTTAGCTAAAATCATCCTACAGGGCCTAACTGCATATGCTAAAGCCTGCCTATTTTGAATGGTGTAGTTGCCCCTGCAACCTCCAAAAATATCAGTATTTACTTCCCCAATAACCTGCTAACTCACCCCTGAAATACATACTTATTCACACTATTTTGTTAATTGGACTCATTTCTCATTTGAATTGCCCATTTTTTGGGGGCCAGAAATGTGCGTCTTTAAAAGGTGATTTCTACGATACCCCACTTTTGCGCGTCGGACCTCAACTTTTCCCGTAAACGCAGAAAAACCGCAATTTTCAGGAGAAACGAGACAGACATCCCCTCCCTCTGCCACCCACCCGCCCAACTGAAAGCCAGCCATTAGACATGCACAGATAGTTCTGAGGGTCTGTCTGTGATGTCATAAAGGGCCTGCTGATCAATGGGCAGCTTTCTGATTGGCTGCTGTATTTGATTGACAGATGGAAGCTGGCAGCTGATTGGCTGTCTAGCCTAAAGTGCTTTACACACCTCCCTGATGGTACCACTGGCTAAGATTCCACCTCAGCTCATTGGGTAATGAAAAATATAGAACAATTGATGGATGAAAGCAGGCAGGCCGGCCATTTTGGGACGCTCATTGGACTTGTTTAATGCAATGCACCTTTGTATTTTCACATGCATTCGCTTCATGCTGTAACCACTGTGCATAAAAATTTGGAAACATGGCATACAGTGAATCATTTGGTGTCTAAGTCATGTTTCCCATATTTCCCCTTCCCAGATACAAGCCCGTTTGAGTGTTTGGGGCACTTTTTAGCTAAAATCATCCTACGGGGCCTAACTGCATATGCTAAAGCCTTCCTTTTTTTGAATGGTGTAGTTGCCCCTGCAACCTCCAAAAATATCAGGACTTACTTCCCCAATACCCTGCTAACTCACCCCTAAAATACATACTTATTCACTCTATTTTGTTCATTGGACTTATTTCTCATTTGAAATGCCCATTTTTGGGGGGCCATAAATGTGCGTCTTTAAAAGGTGATTTCTACGATACCCCACTTTTGCGCGTCGGACCTCAACTTTTCCCGTAAACGCAGAAAAACTGCAATTTTCAGGAGAAACGAGACAGACATCCCCTCCCTCTGCCACCCACCCGCCCAACTGAAAGCCAGCCATTAGACATGCACAGATAGTTCTGAGGGTCTGTCTGTGATGTCATAAAGGGCCTGCTGATCAATGGGCAGCTTTCTGATTGGCTGCTGTATTTGATTGACAGATGGAAGCTGGCAGCTGATTGGCTGTCTAGCCTAAACTGCTTTACACACCTCCCTGATGGTACCACTGGCTAAGACTCCACCTCAGCTCATTGGGTAATGAAAAATTTAGAACAATTGATGGATGAAAGCAGGCAGGCCGGCCATTTTGGGACGCTCATTGGACTTGTTTAATGCAATGCACCTTTGTATTTTCACATGTATTCGCTTCATGCTGTAACCACTGTGCATAAAAATTTGGAAACATGGCATACAGTGTATCATTTGGTGTCTAAGTCATGTTTCCCATATTTTCCCTTCCCAGCAGGGCCGGCGCTACCCACTCAGCAGCTCCTGCAAAGCAGGGAGGCGCCATGTTGAAAAGGCGCTGTCTCCCTCTCTGCTCTGCTAAAGCTGCCTCAGCCCTCACTGTCACTGCCTCCTGCATGTCGCCCACAGTGCCTGTCTGACAGCGGACGGGCGGCAGTATAAAGAGCTGCTCCCTGCACTTTGAGTGCACACAGCCTGCAAGCCACCCGCAGTGCATGTCTGACAGCGGACAGCAGTATGGAGAGGCTGAGCAGCTCCCTGCACCGCGCACACACTGTCCTTCTCCTGTGACCTGCCCCCTCTTCCTCACGGACACTTGCGCTGAGGCATTTAGCGCTATCTGTAAATGCCTGGATGACATGTCATTTCCGGATCTGTCCCATACCCATTGCTCCCTGCGCCTGTCAGCTGTCAATCAAATGACGAACAGGCAGCAGTGTCGCCTCCCCTTCCTTCCCTCTTCTCAGTGTGCTGTGCCAGTGCCACTGCCAGTCCTCAACACTCCGCCCCCTCTATCTCCTCCCCTCTTCTTCCATCTCCTCCTTCTCTCCCCTCCTTTCCCCCTCAGTCACGAGAGGGGTGTACTAGGGTCCTCAGCGTCCTGCCTACGCAGATAGAAGAGGAGGGACTACACAAGAGTTAAACAGCAAAAGAACAGTGAGTCTTTTATTATACATGTTTATAACAAATTTAAGAATTGTAGATTTTTTATATTCATTTAGACACTTTTTAAATAATGGGTTGGGTTATGTGCCTAAAGGTGGCCATACATGCATGCAATCACATCGCACACGCATTGCATGCATGCTGTGCGATGCGATCTAGCCCATAATGTATGTGATTCTACGCAGCGTGTATGGGCACCTTTAGGGCTGCCGGACGGGGTCCCGACAGTTGGGATTCCGACAGTCATTAACCCGACGGCCGGGTTCCCGACGGCCGACGGCTATTTTCCCTCGTGGGGGTCCACGACCCCCATAGAGGGAGAATAGAATAGGTGGCGTGCGTAGATCGCCACCGTGCCCGCAGCGTGGCGAGCGCAGCTTTGTTGCGCTGGCCACGCTGTCTGAGACCAGGCAGTCGGGATCCCGACGTTGGGATAATGACTGTCGGGTTCCCGACTGTCGGTGAATCATAACACACCCCACCTTTAGTGCCTGCAACATTTTGCGGACACAGCACTGAGATGGTTTATGCATACATGTACATTCACCCGAGTTCCTCCATAGGATCGCATGTTGCATACGCTCCCACAATCGGCTGCAGCTTGTTGCAATGGCAATGTGAAAGGGCGCAAAATTTATGGTTTGCAGGAGGGCGCCAGACACCCTAGCACCGGCCCTGCTTCCCAGATACTAGCCCGTTTGAGTGTTTGGGGCATTTTTTATCTAAAATCATCCTACAGGGCCTAACTGCATATGCTAAAGCCTGCCTATTTTGAATGGTGTAGTTGCCCCTGCAACCTCCAAAAATATCAGTATTTACTTCCCCAATAACCTGCTAACTCACCCCTGAAATACATACTTATTCACCCTATTTTGTTAATTGTACTCATTTCTCATTTGAATTGCCCATTTTTGGGGGGCCAGTAATGTGCGTCTTTAAAAGTTGATTTCTACGATACCCCAGTTTTGCGCGTCGGACCTCAACTTTTCCCGTAATTGCAGAAAAACCGCAATTTTCAGGAGAAACGAGACAGACATCCCCTCCCTCTGCCACCCACCCGCCCAACTGAAAGCCAGCCATTAGACATGCACAGATAGTTCTGAGGGTCTGTCTGTGATGTCATAAAGGGCCTGCTGATCAATGGGCAGCTTTCTGATTGGCTACTGTATTTGATTGACAGATGGAAGCTGGCAGCTGATTGGCTGTTTAGCCTAAAGTGCGTTACACACCTCCCTGATGGTACCACTGGCTAAGACTCCACCTCAGCTCATTGGGTAATGAAAAATTTAGAACAATTGATGGATGAAAGCAGGCAGGCCGGCCATTTTGGGACGCTCATTGGACTTGTTTAATGCAATGCACCTTTGCATTTTCACATGCATTCGCTTCATGCTGTAACCACTGTGCATAAAAACTTGGAAACATGGCATACAGTGTATTATTTGGTGTCTAAGTCATATTTCCCATATTTTCCCTTCCCAGATACAAGCCCGTTTGAGTGTTTGGGGCACTTTTTAGCTAAAATCATCCTACAGGGCCTAACTGCAAATGCTAAAGCCTGACTATTTTGAATGGTGTAGTGGCCCCTGCAACCTCCAAAAATATCAGGACTTACTTCCCCAATAACCTGCTAACTCACCCCTGAAATACATACTTATTCACCCAATTTTGTTCATTGGACTCATTTCTCATTATAAATGCCCATTTTTGGGGGGCCAGAAATGTGCGTCTTTAAAAGTTGATTTCTACGATACCCCAGTTTTGCGCGTCGGACCTCAACTTTTCCCGTAATTGCAGAAAAACCGCAATTTTCAGGAGAAACGAGACAGACATCCCCTCCCTCTGCCATCCACCCGCCCAACTGAAAGCCAGCCATTAGACATGCACAGATAGTTCTGAGGGTCTGTCTGTGATGTCATAAAGGGCCTGCTGATCAATGGGCAGCTTTCTGATTGGCTACTGTATTTGATTGACAGATGGAAGCTGGCAGCTGATTGGCTGTTTAGCCTAAAGTGCTTTACACACCTCCCTGATGGTACCATTGGCTAAGACTCCACCTCAGCTCATTGGGTAATGAAAAATTTAGAACAATTGATGGATGAAAGCAGGCAGGCCGGCCATTTTGGGACGCTCATTGGACTTGTTTAATGCAATGCACCTTTGTATTTTCACATGCATTCGCTTCATGCTGTAACCACTGTGCATAAAAATTTGGAAACATGGCATACAGTGTATCATTTGGTGTCTAAGTCATGTTTCCCATATTTTCCCTTCCCAGATACAAGCCCGTTTGAGTGTTTGGGGCACTTTTTAGCTAAAATCATCCTAAGGGGCCTAACTGCATATGCTAAAGCCTTCCTTTTTTTGAATGGTGTAGTTGCCCCTGCAACCTCCAAAAATATCAGGACTTACTTCCCCAATAACCTGCTAACTCACCCCTAAAATACATACTTATTCACGCTATTTTGTTCATTGGACTTATTTCTCATTTGAAATGCCCATTTTTGGGGGGCCATAAATGTGCGTCTTTAAAAGGTGATTTCTACGATACCCCACTTTTGCGCGTCGGACCTCAACTTTTCCCGTAAACGCAGAAAAACCGCAATTTTCAGGAGAAACGAGACAGACATCCCCTCCCTCTGCCACCCACCCGCCCAACTGAAAGCCAGCCATTAGACATGCACAGATAGTTCTGAGGGTCTGTCTGTGATGTCATAAAGGGCCTGCTGATCAATGGGCAGCTTTCTGATTGGCTGCTGTATTTGATTGACAGATGGAAGCTGGCAGCTGATTGGCTGTCTAGCCTAAAGTGCTTTACACACCTCCCTGATGGTACCACTGGCTAAGACTCCACCTCAGCTCATTGGGTAATGAAAAATTTAGAACAATTGATGGATGAAAGCAGGCAGGCCGGCCATTTTGGGACGCTCAGTGGACTTGTTTAATGCAATGCACCTTTGTATATTCACATGCATTCGCTTCATGCTGTAACCACTGTGCATAAAAATTTGGAAACATGGCATACAGTGTATCATTTGGTGTCTAAGTCATGTTTCCCATATTTTCCCTTCCCAGATACAAGCCCGTTTGAGTGTTTGGGGCACTTTTTAGCTAAAATCATCCTACGGGGCCTAACTGCATATGCTAAAGCCTGCCTATTTTGAATGGTGTAGTGGCCCCTGCAACCTCCAAAAATATCAGGACTTACTTCCCCAATAACCTGCTAACTCACCCCTGAAATACATACTTATTCACCCTATTTTGTTCATTGGACTCATTTCTCATTTGAAATGCCCATTTTTGGGGGGCCAGAAATGTGCGTCTTTAAAAGGTGATTTCTACGATACCCCACTTTTGCGCGTCGGACCTCAACTTTTCCCGTAAACGCAGAAAAACCGCAATTTTCAGGAGAAACGAGACAGACATCCCCTCCCTCTGCCACCCACCCGCCCAACTGACAGCCAGCCGTTAGACATGCACAGATAGTTCTGAGGGTCTGTCTGTGATGTCATAAAGGGCCTGCTGATCAATGGGCAGCTTTCTGATTGGCTGCTGTATTTGATTGACAGATGGAAGCTGGCAACTGATTGGCTGTCTAGCCTAAAGTGCTTTACACACCTCCCTGATGGTACCACTGGCTAAGATTCCACCTCAGCTCATTGGGTAATGAAAAATATAGAACAATTGATGGATGAAAGCAGGCAGGCCGGCCATTTTGGGACGCTCATTGGACTTGTTTAATGCAATGCACCTTTGTATTTTCACATGCATTCGCTTCATGCTGTAACCACTGTGCATAAAAATTTGGAAACATGGCATACAGTGAATCATTTGGTGTCTAAGTCATGTTTCCCATATTTTCCCTTCCCAGATACAAGCCCGTTTCAGTGTTTGGGGCACTTTTTAGCTAAAATCATCCTACGGGGCCTAACTGCATATGCTAAAGCCTGCCTATTTTGAATGGTCTAGTGGCCCCTGCAACCTCCAAAAATATCAGGACTTACTTCCCCAATAACCTGCTAACTCACCCCTGAAATACATACTTATTCACCCTATTTTGTTAATTGGACTCATTTCTCATTTGAATTGCCCATTTTTTGGGGGCCAGAAATGTGCGTCTTTAAAAGGTGATTTCTACGATACCCCACTTTTGCGCGTCGGACCTCAACTTTTTCCGTAAACGCAGAAAAACCGCAATTTTCAGGAGAAACGAGACAGACAACCCCTCCCTCTGCCACCCACCCACCCAACTGAAAGCCAGCCATTAGACATGCACAGATAGTTCTGAGGGTCTGTCTGTGATGTCATAAAGGGCCTGCTGATCAATGGGCAGTTTTCTGATTGGCTGCTGTATTTGATTGACAGATGGAAGCTGGCAGCTGATTGGCTGTTTAGCCTAAAGTGCTTTACACACCTCCCTGATGGTACCATTGGCTAAGACTCCACCTCAGCTCATTGGGTAATGAAAAATTTAGAACAATTGATGGATGAAAGCAGGCAGGCCGGCCATTTTGGGACGCTCATTGGACTTGTTTAATGCAATGCACCTTTGTATTTTCACATGCATTCGCTTCATGCTGTAACCACTGTGCATAAAAATTTAGAAACATGGCATACAGTGTATTATTTGGTGTCTAAGTCATATTTCCCATATTTTCCCTACCCAGATACAAGCCCGTTTGAGTGTTTGGGGCACTTTTTAGCTAAAATCATCCTACAGGGCTTAACTGCATATGCTAAAGCCTGCCTATTTTGAATGGTGTAGTTGCCCCTGCAACCTCCAAAAATATCAGTATTTACTTCCCCAATAACCTGCTAACTCACCCCTGAAATACATACTTATTCACACTATTTTGTTAATTGGACTCATTTCTCATTTGAATTGCCCATTTTTTGGGGGCCAGAAATGTGCGTCTTTAAAAGGTGATTTCTACGATACCCCACTTTTGCGCGTCGGACCTCAACTTTTCCCGTAAACGCAGAAAAACCGCAATTTTCAGGAGAAACGAGACAGACATCCCCTCCCTCTGCCACCCACCCGCCCAACTGAAAGCCAGCCATTAGACATGCACAGATAGTTCTGAGGGTCTGTCTGTGATGTCATAAAGGGCCTGCTGATCAATGGGCAGCTTTCTGATTGGCTGCTGTATTTGATTGACAGATGGAAGCTGGCAGCTGATTGGCTGTCTAGCCTAAAGTGCTTTACACACCTCCCTGATGGTACCACTGGCTAAGATTCCACCTCAGCTCATTGGGTAATGAAAAATATAGAACAATTGATGGATGAAAGCAGGCAGGCCGGCCATTTTGGGACGCTCATTGGACTTGTTTAATGCAATGCACCTTTGTATTTTCACATGCATTCGCTTCATGCTGTAACCACTGTGCATAAAAATTTGGAAACATGGCATACAGTGTATCATTTGGTGTCTAAGTCATGTTTCCCATATTTTCCCTTCCCAGATACAAGCCCGTTTGAGTGTTTGGGGCACTTTTTAGCTAAAATCATCCTAAGGGGCCTAACTGCATATGCTAAAGCCTTCCTTTTTTTGAATGGTGTAGTTGCCCCTGCAACCTCCAAAAATATCAGGACTTACTTCCCCAATAACCTGCTAACTCACCCCTAAAATACATACTTATTCACGCTATTTTGTTCATTGGACTTATTTCTCATTTGAAATGCCCATTTTTGGGGGGCCATAAATGTGCGTCTTTAAAAGGTGATTTCTACGATACCCCACTTTTGCGCGTCGGACCTCAACTTTTCCCGTAAACGCAGAAAAACCGCAATTTTCAGGAGAAACGAGACAGTCATCCCCTCCCTCTGCCACCCACCCGCCCAACTGACAGCCAGCCATTAGACATGCACAGATAGTTCTGAGGGTCTGTCTGTGATGTCATAAAGGGCCTGCTGATCAATGGGCAGCTTTCTGATTGGCTGCTGTATTTGATTGACAGATGGAAGCTGGCAGCTGATTGGCTGTCTAGCCTAAAGTGCTTTACACACCTCCCTGATGGTACCACTGGCTAAGACTCCACCTCAGCTCATTGGGTAATGAAAAATTTAGAACAATTGATGGATGAAAGCAGGCAGGCCGGCCATTTTGGGACGCTCAGTGGACTTGTTTAATGCAATGCACCTTTGTATATTCACATGCATTCGCTTCATGCTGTAACCACTGTGCATAAAAATTTGGAAACATGGCATACAGTGTATCATTTGGTGTCTAAGTCATGTTTCCCATATTTTCCCTTCCCAGATACAAGCCCGTTTGAGTGTTTGGGGCACTTTTTAGCTAAAATCATCCTACGGGGCCTAACTGCATATGCTAAAGCCTGCCTATTTTGAATGGTGTAGTGGCCCCTGCAACCTCCAAAAATATCAGGACTTACTTCCCCAATAACCTGCTAACTCACCCCTAAAATACATACTTATTCACTCTATTTTGTTCATTGGACTTATTTCTCATTTGAAATGCCCATTTTTGGGGGGCCATAAATGTGCGTCTTTAAAAGGTGATTTCTACGATACCCCACTTTTGCGCGTCGGACCTCAACTTTTCCCGTAAACGCAGAAAAACCGCAATTTTCAGGAGAAACGAGACAGACATCCCCTCCCTCTGCCACCCACCCGCCCAACTGACAGCCAGCCGTTAGACATGCACAGATAGTTCTGAGGGTCTGTCTGTGATGTCATAAAGGGCCTGCTGATCAATGGGCAGCTTTCTGATTGGCTGCTGTATTTGATTGACAGATGGAAGCTGGCAGCTGATTGGCTGTCTAGCCTAAAGTGCTTTACACACCTCCCTGATGGTACCACTGGCTAAGATTCCACCTCAGCTCATTGGGTAATGAAAAATATAGAACAATTGATGGATGAAAGCAGGCAGGCCGGCCATTTTGGGACGCTCATTGGACTTGTTTAATGCAATGCACCTTTGTATTTTCACATGCATTCGCTTCATGCTGTAACCACTGTGCATAAAAATTTGGAAACATGGCATACAGTGAATCATTTGGTGTCTAAGTCATGTTTCCCATATTTTCCCTTCCCAGATACAAGCCCGTTTGAGTGTTTGGGGCACTTTTTAGCTAAAATCATCCTACGGGGCCTAACTGCATATGCTAAAGCCTTCCTTTTTTTGAATGGTGTAGTTGCCCCTGCAACCTCCAAAAATATCAGGACTTACTTCCCCAATAACCTGCTAACTCACCCCTAAAATACATACTTATTCACTCTTTTTTGTTCATTGGACTTATTTCTCATTTGAAATGCCCATTTTTGGGGGGCAATAAATGTGCGTCTTTAAAAGGTGATTTCTACGATACCCCACTTTTGCGCGTCGGACCTCAACTTTTCCCGTAAACGCAGAAAAACCGCAATTTTCAGGAGAAACGAGACAGACATCCCCTCCCTCTGCCACCCACCCGCCCAACTGAAAGCCAGCCATTAGACATGCACAGATAGTTCTGAGGGTCTGTCTGTGATGTCATAAAGGGCCTGCTGATCAATGGGCAGCTTTCTGATTGGCTGCTGTATTTGATTGACAGATGGAAGCTGGCAGCTGATTGGCTGTCTAGCCTAAAGTGCTTTACACACCTCCCTGATGGTACCACTGGCTAAGACTCCACCTCAGCTCATTGGGTAATGAAAAATTTAGAACAATTGATGGATGAAAGCAGGCAGGCCGGCCATTTTGGGACGCTCAGTGGACTTGTTTAATGCAATGCACCTTTGTATATTCACATGCATTCGCTTCATGCTGTAACCACTGTGCATAAAAATTTGGAAACATGGCATACAGTGTATCATTTGGTGTCTAAGTCATGTTTCCCATATTTTCCCTTCCCAGATACAAGCCCGTTTGAGTGTTTGGGGCACTTTTTAGCTAAAATCATCCTACGGGGCCTAACTGCATATGCTAAAGCCTGCCTATTTTGAATGGTGTAGTGGCCCCTGCAACCTCCAAAAATATCAGGACTTACTTCCCCAATAACCTGCTAACTCACCCCTGAAATACATACTTATTCACCCTATTTTGTTCATTGGACTCATTTCTCATTTGAAATGCCCATTTTTGGGGGGCCAGAAATGTGCGTCTTTAAAAGGTGATTTCTACGATACCCCACTTTTGCGCGTCGGACCTCAACTTTTCCCGTAAACGCAGAAAAACCGCAATTTTCAGGAGAAACGAGACAGACATCCCCTCCCTCTGCCACCCACCCGCCCAACTGACAGCCAGCCGTTAGACATGCACAGATAGTTCTGAGGGTCTGTCTGTGATGTCATAAAGGGCCTGCTGATCAATGGGCAGCTTTCTGATTGGCTGCTGTATTTGATTGACAGATGGAAGCTGGCAGCTGATTGGCTGTCTAGCCTAAAGTGCTTTACACACCTCCCTGATGATACCACTGGCTAAGATTCCACCTCAGCTCATTGGGTAATGAAAAATATAGAACAATTGATGGATGAAAGCAGGCAGGCCGGCCATTTTGGGACGCTCATTGGACTTGTTTAATGCAATGCACCTTTGTATTTTCACATGCATTCGCTTCATGCTGTAACCACTGTGCATAAAAATTTGGAAACATGGCATACAGTGAATCATTTGGTGTCTAAGTCATGTTTCCCATATTTTCCCTTCCCAGATACAAGCCCGTTTGAGTGTTTGGGGCACTTTTTAGCTAAAATCATCCTACGGGGCCTAACTGCATATGCTAAAGCCTTCCTTTTTTTGAATGGTGTAGTTGCCCCTGCAACCTCCAAAAATATCAGGACTTACTTCCCCAATAACCTGCTAACTCACCCCTAAAATACATACTTATTCACTCTATTTTGTTCATTGGACTTATTTCTCATTTGAAATGCCCATTTTTGGGGGGCAATAAATGTGCGTCTTTAAAAGGTGATTTCTACGATACCCCACTTTTGCGCGTCGGACCTCAACTTTTCCCGTAAACGCAGAAAAACCGCAATTTTCAGGAGAAACGAGACAGACATCCCCTCCCTCTGCCACCCACCCGCCCAACTGAAAGCCAGCCATTAGACATGCACAGATAGTTCTGAGGGTCTGTCTGTGATGTCATAAAGGGCCTGCTGATCAATGGGCAGCTTTCTGATTGGCTGCTGTATTTGATTGACAGATGGAAGCTGGCAGCTGATTGGCTGTCTAGCCTAAACTGCTTTACACACCTCCCTGATGGTACCACTGGCTAAGACTCCACCTCAGCTCATTAGGTAATGAAAAATTTAGAACAATTGATGGATGAAAGCAGGCAGGCCGGCCATTTTGGGACGCTCATTGGACTTGTTTAAAGCAATGCACCTTTGTATTTTCACATGCATCAGAATCAGAATCAGAATCTTTATTTGTCATAAAATGGCCACATGCAGTGAACATTAAACGAAAATAAAAGAGCATACGGCACATATATACAGCAAAAGCATAAAAAAAGACAGTGATAGCAGACAACCAAATCGTACATGCCTACATTATTCAAACCCAAGATTTACAGTTATTTAAGATCCGGACAGCTATAGGAAAAAAACTCTCTCTAAATCTCTTTGTCTTACACAAAACTGAACGATAACGCCTATGAGATGGTAATAGGGAAAAAAAGTCATTATATGGGTGGGTAAAATCACTCAGAATACATTTTGTCTTCGAAGAAAGTCGACTCAGAAAGATGTCCTGTAGGTTTGGCAGGACAACACCCACTGCCCTACCCGCAGTTAACACAACCCTCTGAAGGGACTTTCGATCCGCAGCCGAGCAGGGACCAAACCAGGCCAGTAACCCATAGGTGAGGATACTCTCAATTACACAGGAATAGAAATTAGTCAGGGTCTTCTCACTCAGACCAGCCAGTCGCAGTTTCCTCAGGAAATACATGCGCTGGTTGGCCTTCTTGACAATTATGTTAATATGGGTATTCCATGAAAGGTCATTAACAATATTGATACCCAGAAACTTAAAGGTATCAACAGTCTCCACTGGTTGGCCATTTAAAACTAACGGACAACACATAGTCTTTTTGTGCCTCCTAAAATCTAAAATCATTTCTTTTGTCTTGCTCACGTTAAGGATCAGGCAATTCCCACTGCTCCAGGACTCTAATTTCAAAACTTCTGATCTATAAGCCGACTCATCATCATTGGTGATAAGACCCACAATGGCGATGTCGTCTGCAAATTTAATAAGACGGACGGAATCTGAACTTGAGAAACAATCAAACGTAAATAATGAATACAATAAGGGGCTGAGAACACACCCCTGAGGGACTCCAGTATTAACTACAAGTGTAGTGGAAACCTGGTCACCTATCTTGACGGCCTGAGGCCTATCAGACAAGAAATCCAGGATCCAACCACAGATGGACCCACTTAGACCTATACTAGAAAGTTTTTTTACTAACAATAGTGGCGGTACGGTGTTAAACGCCGAACTATAGTCGACAAACAGAATCCGGGCAGACGAACCCTTAGATTCTAGGTGGGCAGAAAGCTCATGAACTAACATGAGCATTGCGTCATCCGTAGATCTTTTTGCTTTATAAGCAAACTGAAAGGAGTCAAAACCAGGGGGAATGCACTCCTTAACGTGAGCAAGAACCAATCTCTCAAAACTTTTCATAATCAATGACGTCAAGGCAATTGGTCGAAAGTCATTAAGACTTTCGGTTTTTCCTTTCTTAGGGACAGGTACAATGGTCGTAAATTTAAAACATTTAGGCACGTAACAAGCTCTAAGGGACAAGTTAAAAATAAATGTAAAGATTCCTGCAAGCTGGGCAGCGCACTTTTTCAAAACCTTGCCTTGTATACCATCTGCACCAGCAGCCTTCCCAACCTTAGTGCGGAGAAAACACTTCCTTACTGACTCCTCATCTACCTCAAGGTAGGCCCCTGTGTCCCACTGACTCATAGAAGGGGGAGGTGAGGTTAAATTGTCAAAGCGGGCATAGAAAATATTCAGGTCTTCTACCAGTGACGTATCCACGCTAGGCTTTTTATTCGCCTTATAATCCACAATATTCTGAACCCCCCTCCAAAGACACTTAGCGTCATTGCTCTGTGAAACCATACGCTCTAATTTTGTTGAATACAACTTTTTAGCTTTCACGATCCCCTTTTTCAAATTTAGCCGGGCAGCCCTGAAAGCAGGTAGATCACCTGATTTAAAGGCCTTATCCCTCACTGCCAGCAGGGAGTGAACCTCACCATTTATCCAAGGTTTGTCGTTTGGAAAAGAGCGCACCTGCTTCTTAACAGTCACGCTATCAATGCAGCAGTTTAAGTATCCTAACACCATAGATGTTAGGTTATCAACATCGACTAAATTATTCATATCAACAGACTCCTCAATAAACAGATTCCAATCGGTAAACTCCAACCTGTCCTGGAGCCTATCCAGGGCACCCTCAGGCCAGGTAGTTACAATGGATTTGGACACTTTGCCACGTTTAGCACAGGAGATATATGTGGGGATTAAAAGTAGTGACACATGATCAGAATGGCCAATATTTGCCTCCTTAAAAGAGCGGTAGGCATTTTTAACATTACAATAAACATGGTCGAGAACATTCTCTCCACGAGTAGGACTTTTTACATATTGAAAAAAACGAGGCAGAACTGACTTCAGCCGCGCCTGATTAAAATCTCCTGAGATCAGAAATATACCGTTGGCAAATTTAGTTTCCAAACTCACAATAACTGAATGAAGGTTATCTAATGCGGACTCCACATGTGCCTGCGGGGGGATATATACGGCAACAATGATTACTATAGAAAATTCCCTTGGTAAATAAAATGGTCGACATTTAACAATCATATATTCTATATCAGGTAAACAGCATAGATTAATTAAGCTAGCATCAGTACACCATTTATCATTAACATATACACATAGTCCACCTCCCTTAGTTTTCCCAGAACTACTCGTCCTATCAGCTCTAAACAGTGACCTATTCGGGAGCTGAACAGCAGAGTCAAGAACAGAGTCACTTAACCAGGTCTCGGTTAGAATTATAAGCGAGCAAGATCTAATAAGCTGCTGCCTGGCCAGTCTCACATGGAGTTCATCCAGTTTGTTTGGTAACGATCTGACATTTGCTGTATATAGGCTGGGTAGAGCTGGTCGAAAGGGGCACAAACTAAGCCGTACCCTAATACCTGCCCTCTTCCCCCTTTTCTGCTTCCGGTCTCTCCTTGGTCTGCGAACCCAACCCGAGGAATGAATCCTCCACTGGAGACTAGTCCCCCTGTCCCCACGAAACTCCTGGCCCCGTCGTGAATAGCCCGACCCTCCTGAGTCCCCAGTGCCTCCAGTACCTCCAGGCATTCCTCCTGCACGATTCTCCGGCGTCTGGGCTGGCCCATCACCAGAAGAACAAGCGGGGCCTCCTCCAGCTCCAGGCAAAGGAACAGCACTCCCCATTCCATCGGTGTTAGCTGCTGAGGCCGGGGCAACGTTTTCCACTCCTCCATGGAGACCCGCTGCCAGGGCTGCACTCCGCGTCGTCTGCGTCACCAACTGTGTGCCGGTCTCAGGGCCTCTGACGCGTAGACTAGGGGACACCCCGTCATCGAGTGGGGCAGCGTTCCCCACTCCATCATGGAGACCTGCTGCCGGAGCTACACTCCGCGTCGACCGCGTCATCCACTGTGCGCCGGTCTCAGGGCCGCTGACGCGCAGGCTAGCAGATGCCAGGTCACCGAGCGGCCACAAGGCACCCCCATGCATTCGCTTCATGCTGTAACCACTGTGCATAAAAATTTGGAAACATGGCATACAGTGTATCATTTGGTGTCTAAGTCATGTTTCCCGTGTTTTTCCTTCCCAGATACTAGCCCGTTTCAGTGTTTGGGGCACTTTTTAGCTAAAATCATCCTACGGGGCCTAACTGCATATGCTAAAGCCTGCCTATTTTGAATGGTCTAGTGGCCCCTGCAACCTCCAAAAATATCAGGACTTACTTCCCCAATAACCTGCTAACTCACCCCTGAAATACATACTTATTCACCCTATTTTGTTATTTGGACTCATTTCTCATTTGAATTGCCCATTTTTTGGGGGCCAGAAATGTGCGTCTTTAAAAGGTGATTTCTACGATACCCCACTTTTGCGCGTCGGACCTCAACTTTTCCCGCAAACGCAGAAAAACCGCAATTTTCAGGAGAAACGAGACAGACATCCCCTTCCTCTGCCACCCACCCGCCCAACTGAAAGCCAGCCATTAGACATGCACAGATAGTTCTGAGGGTCTGTCTGTGATGTCATAAAGGGCCTGCTGATCAATGGGCAGCTTTCTGATTGGCTGCTGTATTTGATTGACAGATGGAAGCTGGCAGCTGATTGGCTGTCTAGCCTAAAGTGCTTTACACACCTCCCTGATGGTACCACTGGCTAAGACTCCACCTCAGCTCATTGGGTAATGAAAAATTTAGAACAATTGATGGATGAAAGCAGGCAGGCCGGCCATTTTGGGACGCTCATTGGACTTGTTTAATGCAATGCACCTTTGTATTTTCACATGCATTCGCTTCATGCTGTAACCACTGTGCATAAAAATTTGGAAACATGGCATACAGTGTATTATTTGGTGTCTAAGTCATATTTCCCATATTTTCACTTCCCAGATACAAGCCCGTTTGAGTGTTTGGGGCACTTTTTAGCTAAAATCATCCTACGGGGCCTAACTGCATATGCTAAAGCCTTCCTTTTTTTGAATGGTGTAGTTGCCCCTGCAACCTCCAAAAATATCAGGACTTACTTCCCCAATAACCTGCTAACTCACCCCTAAAATACATACTTATTCACGCTATTTTTTTCATTGGACTTATTTCTCATTTGAAATGCCCATTTTTGGGGGGCCATAAATGTGCGTCTTTAAAAGGTGATTTCTACGATACCCCACTTTTGCGCGTCGGACCTCAACTTTTCCCGTAAACGCAGAAAAACCTCAATTTTCAGGAGAAACGAGACAGACATCCCCTCCCTCTGCCACCCACCCGCCCAACTGACAGCCAGCCGTTAGACATGCACAGATAGTTCTGAGGGTCTGTCTGTGATGTCATAAAGGGCCTGCTGATCAATGGGCAGCTTTCTGATTGGCTGCTGTATGTGATTGACAGATGGAAGCTGGCAGCTGATTGGCTGTTTAGCCTAAAGTGCTTTACACACCTCCCTGATGGTACCACTGGCTAAGATTCCACCTCAGCTCATTGGGTAATGAAAAATATAGAACAATTGATGGATGAAAGCAGGCAGGCCGGCCATTTTGGGACGCTCATTGGACTTGTTTAATGCAATGCACCTTTGTATTTTCACATGCATTCGCTTCATGCTGTAACCACTGTGCATAAAAATTTGGAAACATGGCATACAGTGAATCATTTGGTGTCTAAGTCATGTTTCCCATATTTTCCCTTCCCAGATACAAGCCCGTTTGAGTGTTTGGGGCACTTTTTAGCTAAAATCATCCTACGGGGCCTAACTGCATATGCTAAAGCCTTCCTTTTTTTGAATGGTGTAGTTGCCCCTGCAACCTCCAAAAATATCAGGACTTACTTCCCCAATAACCTGCTAACTCACCCCTAAAATACATACTTATTCACTCTATTTTGTTCATTGGACTTATTTCTCATTTGAAATGCCCATTTTTGGGGGGCAATAAATGTGCGTCTTTAAAAGGTGATTTCTACGATACCCCACTTTTGCGCGTCGGACCTCAACTTTTCCCGTAAACGCAGAAAAACCGCAATTTTCATGAGAAACGAGACAGACATCCCCTCCCTCTGCCACCCACCCGCCCAACTGATAGCCAGCCATTAGACATGCACAGATAGTTCTGAGGGTCTGTCTGTGATGTCATAAAGGGCCTGCTGATCAATGGGCAGCTTTCTGATTGGCTGCTGTATTTGATTGACAGATGGAAGCTGGCAGCTGATTGGCTGTCTAGCCTAAACTGCTTTACACACCTCCCTGATGGTACCACTGGCTAAGACTCCACCTCAGCTCATTAGGTAATGAAAAATTTAGAACAATTGATGGATGAAAGCAGGCAGGCCGGTTATTTTGGGACGCTCATTGGACTTGTTTAAAGCAATGCACCTTTGTATTTTCACATGCATTCGCTTCATGCTGTAACCACTGTGCATAAAAATTTGGAAACATGGCATACAGTGTATCATTTGGTGTCTAAGTCATGTTTCCCGTGTTTTTCCTTCCCAGATACTAGCCCGTTTCAGTGTTTGGGGCACTTTTTAGCTAAAATCATCCTACGGGGCCTAACTGCATATGCTAAAGCCTGCCTATTTTGAATGGTCTAGTGGCCCCTGCAACCTCCAAAAATATCAGGACTTACTTCCCCAATAACCTGCTAACTCACCCCTGAAATACATACTTATTCACCCTATTTTGTTCATTGGACTTATTTCTCATTTGAAATGCCCATTTTTGGGGGGCCATAAATGTGTGTCTTTAAAAGGTGATTTCTACGATACCCCACTTTTGCGCGTCGGACCTCAACTTTTCCCGTAAACGCAGAAAAACCGCAATTTTCATGAGAAACGAGACAGACATCCCCTCCCTCTGCCACCCACCCGCCCAACTGATAGCCAGCCATTAGACATGCACAGATAGTTCTGAGGGTCTGTCTGTGATGTCATAAAGGGCCCTCTGATCAATGGGCAGCTTTCTGATTGGCTGCTGTATTTGATTGACAGATGGAAGCTGGCAGCTGATTGGCTGTCTAGCCTAAACTGCTTTACACACCTCCCTGATGGTACCACTGGCTAAGACTCCACCTCAGCTCATTGGGTAATGAAAAATTTAGAACAATTGATGGATGAAAGCAGGCAGGCCGGCCATTTTGGGACGCTCATTGGACTTGTTTAATGCAATGCACCTTTGTATTTTCACATGCATTCGCTTCATGCTGTAACCACTGTGCATAAAAATTTGGAAACATGGCATACAGTGTATTATTTGGTGTCTAAGTCATATTTCCCATATTTTCCCTTCCCAGATACAAGCCCGTTTGAGTGTTTGGGGCACTTTTTAGCTAAAATCATCCTACGGGGCCTAACTGCATATGCTAAAGCCTTCCTTTTTTTGAATGGTGTAGTTGCCCCTGCAACCTCCAAAAATATCAGGACTTACTTCCCCAATAACCTGCTAACTCACCCCTAAAATACATACTTATTCACGCTATTTTTTTCATTGGACTTATTTCTCATTTGAAATGCCCATTTTTGGGGGGGCATAAATGTGCGTCTTTAAAAGGTGATTTCTACGATACCCCACTTTTGCGCGTCGGACCTCAACTTTTCCCGTAAACGCAGAAAAACCTCAATTTTCAGGAGAAACGAGACAGACATCCCCTCCCGCTGCCACCCACCCGCCCAACTGAAAGCCAGCCATTAGACATGCACAGATAGTTCTGAGGGTCTGTCTGTGATGTCATAAAGGGCCTGCTGATCAATGGGCAGCTTTCTGATTGGCTGCTGTATGTGATTGACAGATGGAAGCTGGCAGCTGATTGGCTGTCTAGCCTAAAGTGCTTTACACACCTCCCTGATGGTACCACTGGCTAAGATTCCACCTCAGCTCATTGGGTAATGAAAAATATATAGAACAATTGATGGATGAAAGCAGGCAGGCCGGCCATTTTGGGACGCTCATTGGACTTGTTTAATGCAATGCACCTTTGTATTTTCACATGCATTCGCTTCATGCTGTAACCACTGTGCATAAAAATTTGGAAACATGGCATACAGTGAATCATTTGGTGTCTAAGTCATGTTTCCCATATTTTCCCTTCCCAGATACAAGCCCGTTTGAGTGTTTGGGGCACTTTTTAGCTAAAATCATCCTACGGGGCCTAACTGCATATGCTAAAGCCTTCCTTTTTTTGAATGGTGTAGTTGCCCCTGCAACCTCCAAAAATATCAGGACTTACTTCCCCAATAACCTGCTAACTCACCCCTAAAATACATACTTATTCACTCTATTTTGTTCATTGGACTTATTTCTCATTTGAAATGCCCATTTTTGGGGGGCCATAAATGTGCGTCTTTAAAAGGTGATTTCTACGATACCCCACTTTTGCGCGTCGGACCTCAACTTTTCCCGTAAACGCAGAAAAACCGCAATTTTCAGGAGAAACGAGACAGACATCCCCTCCCTCTGCCACCCACCCGCCCAACTGAAAGCCAGCCATTAGACATGCACAGATAGTTCTGAGGGTCTGTCTGTGATGTCATAAAGGGCCCTCTGATCAATGGGCAGCTTTCTGATTGGCTGCTGTATTTGATTGACAGATGGAAGCTGGCAGCTGATTGGCTGTCTAGCCTAAACTGCTTTACACACCTCCCTGATGGTACCACTGGCTAAGACTCCACCTCAGCTCATTAGGTAATGAAAAATTTAGAACAATTGATGGATGAAAGCAGGCAGGCCGGCCATTTTGGGACGCTCATTGGACTTGTTTAAAGCAATGCACCTTTGTATTTTCACATGCATTCGCTTCATGCTGTAACCACTGTGCATAAAAATTTGGAAACATGGCATACAGTGTATCATTTGGTGTCTAAGTCAAGTTTCCCATGTTTTTCCTTCCCAGATACTAGCCCGTTTCAGTGTTTGGGGCACTTTTTAGCTAAAATCATCCTACGGGGCCTAACTGCATATGCTAAAGCCTGCCTATTTTGAATGGTCTAGTGGCCCCTGCAACCTCCAAAAATATCAGGACTTACTTCCCCAATAACCTGCTAACTCACCCCTGAAATACATACTTATTCACCCTATTTTGTTAATTGGACTCATTTCTCATTTGAATTGCCCATTTTTTGGGGGCCAGAAATGTGCGTCTTTAAAAGGTGATTTCTACGATACCCCACTTTTGCGCGTCGGACCTCAACTTTTCCCGTAAACGCAGAAAAACCGCAATTTTCAGGAGAAACGAGACAGACATCCCCTCCCTCTGCCACCCACCCGCCCAACTGAAAGCCAGCCATTAGACATGCACAGATAGTTCTGAGGGTCTGTCTGTGATGACATAAAGGGCCTGCTGATCAATGGGCAGCTTTCTGATTGGCTGCTGTATTTGATTGACAGATGGAAGCTGGCAGCTGATTGGCTGTCTAGCCTAAAGTGCTTTACACACCTCCCTGATGGTACCACTGGCTAAGATTCCACCTCAGCTCATTGGGTAATGAAAAATATAGAACAATTGATGGATGAAAGCAGGCAGGCCGGCCATTTTGGGACGCTCATTGGACTTGTTTAATGCAATGCACCTTTGTATTTTCACATGCATTCGCTTCATGCTGTAACCACTGTGCATAAAAATTTGGAAACATGGCATACAGTGTATCATTTGGTGTCTAAGTCATGTTTCCCATATTTTCCCTTCCCAGATACAAGCCCGTTTGAGTGTTTGGGGCACTTTTTAGCTAAAATCATCCTACGGGGCCTAACTGCATATGCTAAAGCCTTCCTTTTTTTGAATGGTGTAGTTGCCCCTGCAACCTCCAAAAATATCAGGACTTACTTCCCCAATAACCTGCTAACTCACCCCTAAAATACATACTTATTCACGCTATTTTGTTCATTGGACTTATTTCTCATTTGAAATGCCCATTTTTGGGGGGCCATAAATGTGCGTCTTTAAAAGGTGATTTCTACGATACCCAACTTTTGCGCGTCGGACCTCAACTTTTCCCGTAAACGCAGAAAAACCGCAATTTTCATGAGAAACGAGACAGACATCCCCTCCCTCTGCCACCCACCCGCCCAACTGATAGCCAGCCATTAGACATGCACAGATAGTTCTGAGGGTCTGTCTGTGATGTCATAAAGGGCCCTCTGATCAATGGGCAGGTTTCTGATTGGCTGCTGTATTTGATTGACAGATGGAAGCTGGCAGCTGATTGGCTGTCTAGCCTAAACTGCTTTACACACCTCCCTGATGGTACCACTGGCTAAGACTCCACCTCAGCTCATTGGGTAATGAAAAATTTAGAACAATTGATGGATGAAAGCAGGCAGGCCGGCCATTTTGGGACGCTCATTGGACTTGTTTAATGCAATGCACCTTTGTATTTTCACATGCATTCGCTTCATGCTGTAACCACTGTGCATAAAAATTTGGAAACATGGCATACAGTGTATTATTTGGTGTCTAAGTCATATTTCCCATATTTTCCCTTCCCAGATACAAGCCCGTTTGAGTGTTTGGGGCAATTTTTAGCTAAAATCATCCTACAGGGCCTAACTGCATATGCTAAAGCCTGCCTATTTTGAATGGTGTAGTTGCCCCTGAAACCTCCAAAAATATCAGTATTTACTTCCCCAATAACCTGCTAACTCACCCCTGAAATACATACTTATTCACCCTATTTTGTTAATTGGACTCATTTCTCATTTGAATTGCCCATTTTTTGGGGGCCAGAAATGTGCGTCTTTAAAAGGTGATTTCTACGATACCCCACTTTTGCGCGTCGGTCCTCAACTTTTCCCGTAAACGCAGAAAAACCGCAATGTTCAGGAGAAACGAGACAGACATCCCCTCCCTCTGCCACCCACCCGCCCAACTGAAAGCCAGCCATTAGACATGCACAGATAGTTCTGAGGGTCTGTCTGTGATGTCATAAAGGGCCTGCTGATCAATGGGCAGCTTTCTGATTGGCTGCTGTATTTGATTGACAGATGGAAGCTGGCAGCTGATTGGCTGTCTAGCCTAAAGTGCTTTACACACCTCCCTGATGGTACCACTGGCTAAGACTCCACCTCAGCTCATTGGGTAATGAAAAATTTTGAACAATTGATGGATGAAAGCAGGCAGGCCGGCCATTTTGGGACGCTCATTGGACTTGTTTAATGCAATGCACCTTTGTATTTTCACATGCATTCGCTTCATGCTGTAACCACTGTGCATAAAAATTTGGAAACATGGCATACAGTGTATCATTTGGTGTCTAAGTCATGTTTCCCATGTTTTTCCTTCCCAGATACTAGCCCGTTTGAGTGTTTGGGGCACTTTTTAGCTAAAATCATCCTACGGGGCCTAACTGCATATGCTAAAGCCTGCCTATTTTGAATGGTCTAGTGGCCCCTGCAACCTCCAAAAATATCAGGACTTACTTCCCCAATAACCTGCTAACTCACCCCTGAAATACATACTTATTCACCCTATTTTGTTAATTGGACTCATTTCTCATTTGAAATGCCCATTTTTGGGGGGCCAGAAATGTGCGTCTTTAAAATGTGATTTCTACGATACCCCACTTTTGCGCGTCGGACCTTAACTTTTCCCGTAAACGCAGAAAAACCGCAATTTTCAGGAGAAACGAGACAGACATCCCCTCCCTCTGCCACCCACCCGCCCAACTGAAAGCCAGCCATTAGACATGCACAGATAGTTCTGAGGGTCTGTCTGTGATGTCATAAAGGGCCTGCTGATCAATGGGCAGCTGTCTGATTGGCTGCTGTATTTGATTGACAGATGGAAGCTGGCAGCTGATTGGCTGTCTAGCCTAAAGTGCTTTATACACCTCCCTGATGGTACCACTGGCTAAGACTCCACCTCAGCTCATTGGGTAATGAAAAATTTAGAACAATTGATGGATGAAAGTAGGCAGGCCGGCCATTTTGGGACGCTCATTGGACTTGTTTAACCCCTTCCCGCCGCAGCCTGTTTTTGCCTTCCTGACAGAGCCCTTTTTTTCAAATCTGACAGGTATCACTTAAGTGGGGATAACTTTTTTTGCTTTTACTTATCCCAGTGATTTCGAGATTGTTTTCTCGTGACACATTGTACTTCAAGTTAGTGGTAAATTTTGGTCGATACAGTCTGTATTTTTTTGTGAAAAATACCAAAATGTCGTAAAAAAATTGATAATTTAGCAATTTGCAAAATGTTAAATTTTCTGCTTGTGAGACAAATAATCATACCACTCAAAATAGTTAATAACTAACATAGACCATATGTCTACTTTATGTTTCCATCATTATTTCAACCTCCTTTTAATTTTTTTGGACACTAGTAGGCTTAAAATATGAATAGCAAATTCTCAAATTTTCAAGAAAATTTCAAACACTGATTTTTTTAGGGACCAGTTCAGTTCTGATGTGACTTTGAGGGACTTGTATGTGAGACACCCCCATAAATGATGCCATTTCAAAAACTGCACCCCTCACAGTATTCAAAACAGCATTTTGGAAGTTTGTTAACCCTTTAGGTGTTTCACAGGAATTAAAACAAAGTGTAGGTGAAATTTCAAAATTTCATTTTTTTTGCAGATTTTCAATTTTAATACATTTTTCTAAGGAACACTGTAGATTTTACTAGAGAAATGTGACTAAAAATTGATTCCCCCAATTCTTTTGTTTTCATAAATATCCTATATGTGGCCCTAGTGTTCACGTTGACCAAACCACAGGCTTCATAATAGAAGGAGCACCTACTTGATTTTGGAGCCTCCTTTTTATGAGATTATTTTTTAGGCACCATGTAGGTTTCTAGGCACCATAGGATGCTAAAAGTTAGGAACCCCCCCACAAGTGACCCCATTTTGCAAACTACACCCCTCCGGGAATTCATCTAGGGGTATAGTGTACATTTCAAACCCCCAGGGGTTTCACCAATTGTGGTACAACTGGGCTGTGAAAATGAAAAATTACATTTTTTACACAAAAATGCAGTTCTGGCTCAAAATTTTTCATTTTCACAAGGAATGAAGGAGACAAAGCACCCCAAAATCTGTGCCCCAATTTCTCCCGAGTACGGCAATGCCTCATATGTGACCAAAAAATACCATTTGGGTGCATGGCAGGACTCAGAAGGGAAGGAGTGATTTTTGGATTTTGCAGCACAGATTCTGGTGGAATGAATGGTGGGTGCTATGTCGCATTAGCAAGACCCCCGAAGCACCAATACAGTGGAACCCCCCCACAAGTGACCCCATTTTGCAAACTACACCCCTCAGGGAATTCATCTAGGGGTATAGTGTACATTTCAAACCCCCAGGGGTTTCACCAATTGTGGTACAACTGGGCTGTGAAAATGAAAAAATATATTTTTTACACAAAAATGCAGTTCTGGCTCAAAATTTTTCATTTTCACAAGGAATGAAGGAGACAAAGCACCACAAAATCTGTGCCCAAATTTCTCCCGAGTACGGCAATGCCTCATATGTGACCAAAAAATACCATTTGGGTGCATGGCAGGACTCAGAAGGGAAGGAGTGATTTTTGGATTTTGCAGCACAGATTCTGGTGGAATGAATGGTGGGTGCTATGTCGCATTAGCAAGACCCCCGAAGCACCAATACAGTGGAACTCCCCCACAAGTGACCCCATTTTGCAAACTATACCCCTCAGGGAATTCATCTAGGGGTATAGTGTACATTTCTAACCCCCAGGGGTTTCACCAATTGTGGTACAACTGGGCTGTGAAAATGAAAAATTACATTTTTTACACAAAAATGCAGTTCTGGCTCAAAATTTTTCATTTTCACAAGGAATGAAGGAGACAAAGCACCCCAAAATCTGTGCCCCAATTTCTCCCGAGTACGGCAATGCCTCAAATGTGACCAAAATGGCAGGACTCATAAGGGAAGGAGTGATATTTGGATTTTGCAGCACAGATTCTCGTGGAATGTTGGTGGGTGCTATGTCGCATTAGCAAGACCCCCGAAGCACCAATACAGTGGAACCCCCCCCACAAGTGACCCCATTTTGCAAACTACACCACTCAGGGAATTCAACTAGGGGTATAGTGTACATTTCAAACCCCCAGGGGTTTCACCAATTTTGATACAACTGGGCTGTGCAAATGAAAAATTACATTTTTTTACACAAAAATGCAGTTCTGGCTCAAAATTTTTCATTTTCATAAGGTATGAAGGAGAAAAAGCACCCCAAAATCTGTGCCCCAATTTCTCCCGAGTATGGCAATGCCTCATATGTGACCAAAAAATACCAGTTGGGTGCATGGCAGGACTCAGAAGGGAAGGAGTGATTTTTGGATTTTGCAGCTCAGATTCTGGTGGAATGAATGGTGGGTGCTATGTGGCATTAGCAAGACCCCCGAAGCACGGTGAAATGATGAACCTAATAATCCATAGATGTGTGGTATATTTTAAAACACTCCTTTATACATAGGCCGGGTTTGTCGGGGCAAGTTTCACAGTGGAAAATAGTATCCTTTCTTATTCCCTTTTATAGCAAACTTTGCACCTTTTTTGTGTCCTGCCCTTTTTTGCAGTGGAGGGGATTTCGTTAGGAAAATGCTGCCCTGGTACAATACGGGGGCCAGTACTAGAAGTACTGGGGCCCTCTGCCTGCTGGTTCCCAAATATTAGGCCCTTTATGACTTCCTCTTGAAAGTGCATAAATGTCCCCCTCTGGCTGGTAGAACGGAATAGCACGTAAGCGTTATACAGTGCCATCTGGATGATATACACGGCCAGCTTCTTGTACCAGATTTTTGTTTTCCGCAGGGCACTGTACGGCTTCAGTACCTGATCTGAAAGATCCACTCCGCCCATGTACTTATTGTAATCTAGGATACAATTAGGTTTTGAGGTGTGGGTACTGGTACCTCGTACAGGGACGGAGGTGGTACTGTCTCCATGAATTGTTGTCAGTATAAGGACATCCCTCTTGTCCTTATATTTGACCAACAACATATTTTCGGTGGATTGTGCCCTGCTTTCACCCCTTCTCAGTACTTGGGCAATGTGCGTTTTTGGGAGGCCTCTTTGGTTCTTGCGCACAGTACCGCAAGCTGCTGTACCTCTTGAACCAAGGGCCTTAAACAGGGGGATGCTAGTGTAAAAGTTATCCACATAGAGGTGATAACCTTTATCCAGGAAGGGGTGCACTAAATCCCAGACAATTTTTCCACTAACACCTACGAGGGAGGGGGGGCATTCTGGCGGTTCAATTCTTGAATCCTTCCCTTCATATACCCTAAACCTGTGGGTGTACCCTGAGGTGCTTTCACACAGTTTATACATTTTTATGCCATACCTTGCCCTCTTACTGGGAAGGTACTGGCGGAATTTAACCCTTCCTTTAAAATGTATAAGGGACTCGTCGATACAAATACATTTTTCAGGGATGTACATCTCTGCAAATTTGGCACTGAAATGATCAATGACCGGCCTGACTTTGAATAGCCGGTCAAAGGTGGGATCATCTCTGGGTGGGCACTGTGCATTATCGGTGTAATGTAAAAATTTAAGGATTGTCTCAAAACGAGTCCGGGTCATGGCCATACGATGAAGTGGGGTGCTGTACAGAACATCTGTACTCCAATATTGCCTAATTTCTGGCTTTTTTACTATGCCCATATGTAACACCAGACCCCAAAACTTCATCATCTCTACTGCATCTACAGGGGTCCACCTAGCAAATGATGACGTGGGGTTTTGAGCAATAAACTGCTGGGCATATAAATTACTTTGGTCCACCATTAAATTTATAAAATCATCAGAGAAAAATAATTTGAAAAAGTCAATTTCTCTGAGACCTGTTGAATCAAATTGGATTCCTGAGATGGCCAAAAACTCAGGAACCTGGGGCTCAAAATTGTCTGGTGGTGGGGATCAATCATTTGGGGGGGTCTCAGCTGCTCTACGGGGGCGTCTTTGAGGGGGTCCCTCATCACTAGAGGAGGAAGATGAGGTTAAGACGAATCCTTCAAATTCCCCGCTTGCATCACTGGCTGTGTCAGAGTCAGAGGCAAGCATGGCATATGCCTCCTCCGCTGAATACATTCTTCTGGATGACTGGGATGACATTTGGGATGACATTTGGGATGCCATTTTTATTTTTGTGTTTCTGTAAGTGTAATGTTTCAACACGTGTATAGTGTAGGGGGGGTACAAACTTTATTTCAACACGGGGGGTATGTAGTGTGTAGTGTGTATGTAGTGCAGAAAAAAAAATACTTTATACAGGAATTTGATCCCAATGAAAAAAAAAAAATTAGATCAACCCTGTGGCAAAAATGCTGATCTGTGATGTATGTCACTCAGCAACTTCAAGGCAGCTTTTGGTACAACCTTGAAGGGGTTAAAAAAAAAAAAGGTCCTGCGCCAAAAATTGAGCACAGATGTTGGTCAGTAACGTCCGTCACTGAACAGCGCTCAAAGGCAACAGGAATTTGATCCAAAAAAAAAAAAATAGATCAACCCTGTGCCGAAAATGCTGATCAGTGATGTACGTCACTGATCAGCGCACAGTGGCCACAGGACACCCACAAAATCACAGTGTGTGTAAAAAAAAATAAAAAAAAGACCCCACAGCACCCTCAAAAAAAAAAAAAGGTGATCAGTTAAGCGACACTGATTACCAGTGAGGGGCAGCAGGTGCACAACCTTTGGTGCAACTGACAGTGCAACTGACAGCAACTGACAGGTATATATAAAAAATTAAAAAAAACCTGCACCCCCAAAAAGTTGCTGATCAGTTAATTTATACTAATCAGCACAAAAGGGGGGGCAGCAGTCAGTTGCACAGGCAGCACAACTTTTGGTGCAACTGACAGGTATATATATTAAAAAAAAACCTGCACCCCCAAAAAGTTGCTGATCAGCATAGATATACTGATCAGCACAAAAGGGGGGGCAGCAGACACAAAATATAGCACTCTCTATCACTCTCTGTCACTATCTCTCACTATCTCTCACTATCTCTCACTATCTCTCACTATCTGTCACTCTATGACACTGCAGCAGCAGCACACAGGAAGTCACAAGATCCAGGAAGCATCCAGCTGCTGGCAGCACGCTACCAGCGGTGATCAGGTAAGTATCAGGCAAGGATCAGGTCAGTATATCACGACAGATTGGCCCGGTGACTGCTCTGCACGCAATTCCAGACCGGAATGGCGTCTGCAGCGCAGTCACCATTAGTTTAAATCACGCGCCATGGCTGTGATTGGTCCGTCGGTCCGGCGGACCAATCACAGCCTTGGGGGCAGGTGGGGTGAGGTGTGGTCATCACCGGTGACCCCCGGTGACCCCCTCACACCCGGCGGTGATTGATCCCTGTGTTACCGAGCGTCTGATTCGCCGGTAACACAGGAAAACGCTGCGATTGGCTGTTCACATTGAACAGCCAATCGCAGCGATCGCCGATGGGGGGGAGGCATCGCCGCCCCCCCTGGGCATGCTGGGACATGTCTGCTGTCAGGGACAGCAGACATGTTTAAACTGTCGCCGCGTCTATAGACGCGGTGACAGTTTAAAGTCATGACGTATATATACGTCATGTGTCGGGAAGTACATCCCGGCCATGACGTATATATACGACAAATGTCGGGAAGGGGTTAAAAGGTGATTTCTATGATACCCCACTTTTGCGCGTCGGACCTCAACTTTTCCCGTAAACGCAGAAAAACCGCAATTTTCAGGAGAAACGAGACAGACATCCCCTCCCTCTGCCACCCACCCGCAAAACTGACAGCCAGCCATTAGACATGCACAGATAGTTCTGAGGGTCTGTCTGTGGTGTCATAAAGGGCCTGCTGATCAATGGGCAGCTTTCTGATTGGCTGCTGTATTTGATTGACAGATGGAAGCTGGCAGCTGATTGGCTGTCTAGCCTAAAGTGCTTTACACACTTTCCTGATGGTACCACTGGCTAAGACTCCACCTCAGCTCATTGGGTAATGAAAAATTTAGAACAATTGATGGATGAAAGCAGGCAGGCCGGCCATTTTGGGACGCTCATTGGACTTGTTTAATGCAATGCACCTTTGTATTTTCACATGCATTCGCTTCATGCTGTAACCACTGTGCATAAAAATTTGGAAACATGGCATACAGTGTATCATTTGGTGTCTAAATCATGTTTCCCATGTTTTTCCTTCCCAGATACTAGCCCGTTTGAGTTTTTGGGGCACTTTTTAGCTAAAATCATCCTACAGGGCCTAACTGCATATGCTAAAGCCTGCCTATTTTGAATGGTCTAGTGGCCCCTGCAACCTCCAAAAATATCAGGACTTACTTCCCCAATAACCTGCTAACTCACCACTGAAATACATACTTATTCACCCTATTTTGTTAATTGGACTCATTTCTCATTTGAAATGCCCATTTTTGGGGGGCCAGAAATGTGCGTCTTTAAAAGGTGATTTCTACGATACCCCACTTTTGCGCGTCGGACCTCAACTTTTCCCGTAAACGCAGAAAAAACGCAATTTTCAGGAGAAACGAGACAGACATCCCCTCCCTCTGCCACCCACCCGCCCAACTGAAAGCCAGCCATTAGACATGCACAGATAGTTCTGAGGGTCTGTCTGTGATGTCATAAAGGGCCTGCTGATCAATGGGCAGCTTTCTGATTGGCTGCTGTATTTGATTGACAGATGGAAGCTGGCAGCTGATTGGCTGTCTAGCCTAAAGTGCTTTACACACTTTCCTGATGGTACCACTGGCTAAGACTCCACCTCAGCTCATTGGGTAATGAAAAATTTAGAACAATTGATGGATGAAAGCAGGCAGGCCGGACATTTTGGGACGCTCATTGGACTTGTTTAATGCAATGCACCTTTGTATTTTCACATGCATTCGCTTCATGCTGTAACCACTGTGCATAAAAATTTGGAAACATGGCATACAGTGTATCATTTGGTGTCTAAATCATGTTTCCCATGTTTTTCCTTCCCAGATACTAGCCCGTTTGAGTTTTTGGGGCACTTTTTAGCTAAAATCATCCTACAGGGCCTAACTGCATATGCTAAAGCCTGCCTATTTTGAATGGTCTAGTGGCCCCTGCAACCTCCAAAAATATCAGGACTTACTTCCCCAATAACCTGCTAACTCACCACTGAAATACATACTTATTCACCCTATTTTGTTAATTGGACTCATTTCTCATTTGAAATGCCCATTTTTGGGGGGCCAGAAATGTGCGTCTTTAAAAGGTGATTTCTACGATACCCCACTTTTGCGCGTCGGACCTAAACTTTTCCCGTAAACGCAGAAAAAACGCAATTTTCAGGAGAAACGAGACAGACATCCCCTCCCTCTGCCACCCACCCGCCCAACTGATAGCCAGCCATTAGACATGCACAGATAGTTCTGAGGGTCTGTCTGTGATGTCATAAAGGGCCTGCTGATCAATGGGCAGCTTTCTGATTGGCTACTGTATTTGATTGACAGATGGAAGCTGGCAGCTGATTGGCTGTCTAGCCTAAAGTGCTTTACATACCTCCCTGATGGTACCACTGGCTAAGACTCCACCTCAGCTCATTGGGTAATGAAAAATTTAGAACAATTGATGGATGAAAGCAGGCAGGCCGGCCATTTTGGGACGCTCATTGGACTTGTTTAATGCAATGCACCCTTGTATTTTCACATGCATTCGCTTCATGCTGTAACCACTGTGCATAAAAATTTGGAAACATGGCATACAGTGTATCATTTGGTGTCTAAGTCATGTTTCCCATATTTTCCCTTTCCAGATACAAGCCCGTTTGAGTGTTTGGGGCACTTTTTAGCTAAAATCATCCTACAGGGCCTAACTGCATATGCTAAAGCCTGCCTATTTTGAATGGTGAAGTGGCCCCTGCAACCTCCAAAAATATCAGGACTTACTTCCCCAATAACCTGCTAACTCACCCCTGAAATACATACTTATTCACCCTATTTTGTTCATTGGACTCATTTCTCATTTTAAATGCCCATTTTTGGGGGGCAGAAATGTGCGTCTTTAAAAGGTGATTTCTACGATACCCCACTTTTGCGCGTCGGACCTCAACTTTTCCCGTAAACGCAGAAAAACCGCAATTTTCAGGAGCAACGAGACAGACATCCCCTCCCTCTGCCACCCACCAGCCCAACTGAAAGCCAGCCATTAGACATGCTCAGATAGTTCTGAGGGTCTGTCTGTGATGTCATAAAGGGCCTGCTGATCAATGGGCAGCTTTCTGATTGGCTGCTGTATTTGATTGACAGATGGAAGCTGGCAGCTGATTGGCTGTCTAGCCTAAAGTGCTTTACACACCTCCCTGATGGTACCACTGGCTAAGACTCCACCTCAGCTCATTGGGTAATGAAAAATTTAGAACAATTGATGTATGAAAGCAGGCAGGCCGGCCATTTTGGGACGCTCATTGGACTTGTTTAATGCAATGCACCTTTGTATTTTCACATGTATTCGCTTCATGCTGTAACCACTGTGCATACAAATTTGGAAACATGGCATACAGTGTATCATTTGGTGTCTAAGTCATGTTTCCCATATTTTTCCTTCCCAGATACAAGCCCGTTTGAGTGTTTGGGGCACTTTTTAGCTAAAATCATCCTACAGGGCCTAACTGCATATGCTAAAGCCTGCCTATTGTGAATGGTGTAGTTGCCCCTGCAACCTCCAAAAATATCAGGATTTACTTCCCCAATAACCTGCTAACTCACCCCTGAAATACATACTTATTCACCCTATTTTGTTAATTGAACTCATTTCTCATTTGAAATGCCCATTTTTGGGGTGCCAGAAATGTGCGTCTTTAAAAGGTGATTTCTACGATACCCCACTTTTGCGCGTCAGAGCTCAACTTTTCCCGTAAACGCAGAAAAACCGCAATTTTCTGGAGAAACGAGACAGACATCCCCTCCCTCTGCCACCCACCCGCCCAACTGACAGCCAGCCATTAGACATGCACAGATAGTTCTGAGGGTCTGTCTGTGATGTCATAAAGGGCCTGCTGATCAATGGGCAGCTTTCTGATTGGCTGCTGTATTTGATTGACAGATGAAAGCTGGCAGCTGATTGGCTGTCTAGCCTAAAGTGCTTTATACACCTCCCTGATGGTACTACTGGCTAAGACTCCACCTCAGCTCATTGGGTAATGAAAAATTTAGAACAATTGATGGATGAAAGCAGGCAGGCCGGCCATTTTGGGACGCTCAGTGGACTTGTTTAATGCAATGCACCTTTGTATATTCACATGCATTCGCTTCATGCTTTAACCACTGTGCATAAAAGTTTGGAAACATGGCATACAGTGTATCATTTGGTGTCTAAGTCATGTTTCCCATATTTTCCCTTCCCAGATACAAGCCCGTTTGAGTGTTTGGGGCACTTTTTAGCTAAAATCATTCTACAGGGCCTAACTGCATATGCTAAAGCCTGCCTATTTTGAATGGTGTAGTGGCCCCTGCAACCTCCAAAAATATCAGGACTTACTTCCCCAATAACCTGCTAACTCACCCCTGAAATACATACTTATTCACCCTATTTTGTTCATTGGACTCATTTCTCATTTGAAATGCCCATTTTTGGGGAGCCAGAAATGTGCGTATTTAAAAGGTGATTTCTACGATACCCCACTTTTGCGCGTCGGACCTCAACTTTTCCCGTAAACGCAGAAAAACCGCAATTTTCAGGAGAAACGAGACAGACATCCCCTCCCTCTGCCACCCACCCGCCCAACTGAAAGCCAGCCATTAGACATGCACAGATAGTTCTGAGGGTCTGTCTGTGATGTCATAAAGGGCCTGCTGATCAATGGGCAGCTTTCTGATTGGCTGCTGTATTTGATTGACAGATGGAAGCTGGCAGCTGATTGGCTGTCTAGCCTAAAGTTCTTTACATACCTCCCTGATGGTACCACTGGCTAAGACTCCACCTCAGCTCATTGGGTAATGAAAAATTTAGAACAATTGATGGATGAAAGCAGGCATTTTGAGATGCTCATTGGACTTGTTTAATGCAATGCACCCTTGTATTTTCACATGCATTCGCTTCATGCTGTAACCACTGTGCATAAAAATTTGGAAACATGGCATACAGTGTATCATTTGGTGTCTAAGTCATGTTTCCCATGTTTTTCCTTCCCAGATACTAGCCCGTTAGAGTGTTTGGGGCACTTTTTAGCTAAAATCATCCTACGGGCCTAACTGCATATGCTAAAGCCTGCCTATTTTGAATGGTCTAGTGGCCCCTGCAACCTCCAAAAATTTCAGGACTTACTTCCCCAATAACCTGCTAAGTCACCCCTGAAATACATACTTATTCACCCTATTTTGTTAATTGGACTCATTTCTCATTTGAAATGCCCATTTTTGGGGGGCCAGAAATGTGCGTCTTTAAAAGGTGATTTCTACGATACCCCACTTTTGCGCGTCGGACCTCAACTTTTCCCGTAAACGCAGAAAAACCGCAATTTTCAGGAGAAACGAGACAGACATCCCCTCCCTCTGCCAACCACCCGCCCAACTGACAGCCAGCCATTAGACATGCACAGATAGTTCTGAGGGTCTGTCTGTGATGTCATAAAGGGCCTGCTGATCAATTGGCAGCTTTCTGATTGGCTGCTGTATTTGATTGACAGATGGAAGCTGGCAGCTGATTGGCTGTCTAGCCTAAAGTGCTTTACACTCCTCCCTAATGGTACCACTTGCTAAGACTCCACCTCAGCTCATTGGGTAATGAAAAATTAAGAACAATTGATGGATGAAAGCAGGCAGGCCGGCCATTTTGGGACGCTCATTGGACTTGTTTAATGCAATGCACCTTTGTATATTAACATGCATTCGCTTCATGCTGTAACCACTGTGCATAAAAATTCGGAAACATGGCATACAGTGTATCATTTGGTGTCTAAGTCATGTTTCCCATATTTTCCCTTCCCAGATACAAGCCCGTTTGAGTGTTTGGGGCACTTTTTAGCTAAAATCATTCTACAGGGCCTAACTGCATATGCTAAAGCCTGCCTATTTTGAATGGTCTAGTGGCCCCTGCAACCTCCAAAAATATCAGGACTTACTTCCCCAATAACCTGCTAACTCACCCCTGAAATACATACTTATTCACCCTATTTTGTTAATTGGACTCATTTCTCATTTGAAATGCCCATTTTTGGGGGGCCAGAAATGTGCGTCTTTAAAAGGTGATTTCTACGATACCCCACTTTTGCGCGTCGGACCTCAACTTTTCCCGTAAACGCAGAAAAACCGCAATTTTCAGGAGAAACGAGACAGACATCCCCTCCCTCTGCCACCCACCCGCCCAACTGAAAGCCAGCCATTAGACATGCACAGATAGTTCTGAGGGTCTGTCTGTGATGTCATAAAGGGCCTGCTGATCAATGGGCAGCTTTCTGATTGGCTGCTGTATTTGATTGACAGAAGGAAGCTGGCAGCTGATTGGCTGTCTAGCCTAAAGTGCTTTACATACCTCCCTGATGGTACCACTGGCTAAGACTCCACCTCAGCTCATTGGGTAATGAAAAATTTAGAACAATTGATGGATGAAAGCAGGCATTTTGGGACGCTCATTGGACTTGTTTAACCCCTTCCCGCCGCAGCCTGTTTTTGCCTTCCTGACAGAGCCCTTTTTTTCAAATCTGACAGGTATCACTTAAGTGGGGATAACTTTTTTTGCTTTTACTTATCCCAGTGATTTCGAGATTGTTTTCTCGTGACACATTGTACTTCAAGGTAGTGGTAAATTTTGGTCGATACAGTCTGTATTTTTTTGTGAAAAATACCAAAATGTCGTAAAAAAATTGAAAATTTAGCAATTTGCAAAATGTTAAATTTTCTGCTTGTGAGACAAATAATCATACCACTCAAAATAGTTAATAACTAACATAGACCATATGTCTACTTTATGTTTCCATCATTATTTCAACCTCCTTTTAATTTTTTTGGACACTAGTAGGCTTAAAATATGAATAGCAAATTCTCAAATTTTCAAGAAAATTTCAAACACTGATTTTTTTAGGGACCAGTTCAGTTCTGATGTGACTTTGAGGGACTTGTATGTGAGACACCCCCATAAATGATGCCATTTCAAAAACTGCACCCCTCACAGTATTCAAAACAGCATTTTGGAAGTTTGTTAACCCTTTAGGTGTTTCACAGGAATTAAAACAAAGTGTAGGTGAAATTTCAAAATTTCATTTTTTTTGCAGATTTTCAATTTTAATACATTTTTCTAAGGAACACTGTAGATTTTACTAGAGAAATGTGACTAAAAATTGATTCCCCCAATTCTTTTGTTTTCATAAATATCCTATATGTGGCCCTAGTGTGCACGTTGACCAAACCACAGGCTTCATAATAGAAGGAGCACCTACTTGATTTTGGAGCCTCCTTTTTATGAGATTATTTTTTAGGCACCATGTAGGTTTCTAGGCACCATAAGATGCTAAAAGTTAGGAACCCCCCCACAAGTGACCCCATTTTGCAAACTACACCCATCAAGGAATTCATCTAGGGGTATAGTGTACATTTCAAACCCCCAGGGGTTTCACCAATTGTGGTACAACTGGGCTGTGAAAATGAAAAATTACATTTTTTTACACAAAAATGCAGTTCTGGCTCAAAATTTTTAATTTTCACAAGGAATGAAGGAGACAAAGCACCCCAAAATCTGTGCCCCAATTTCTCCCGAGTATGGCAATGCCTCATATGTGACCAAAAAATACCATTTGGGTGCATGGCAGGACTCAGAAGGGAAGGAGTCATTTTTGGATTTTGCAGCACAGATTCTGGTGGAATGAATGGTGGGTGCTATGTCGCATTATCAAGACCCCCGAAGCACCAATACAGTGGAACCCCCCCACAAGTGACCCCATTTTGCAAACTACACCCCTCCGGGAATTCATCTAGGGGTATAGTGTACATTTCAAACCCCCAGGGGTTTCACCAATTGTGGTACAACTGGGCTGTGAAAATGAAAAATTACATTTTTTACACAAAAATGCAGTTCTGGCTCAAAATTTTTCATTTTCACAAGGAATGAAGGAGACAAAGCACCCCAAAATCTGTGCCCCAATTTCTCCCGAGTACGGCAATGCCTCATATGTGACCAAAAAATACCATTTGGGTGCATGGCAGGACTCAGAAGGGAAGGAGTGATTTTGGGATTTTGCAGCACAGATTCTGGTGGAATGAATGGTGGGTGCTATGTCGCATTATCAAGACCCCCGAAGCACCAATACAGTGGAACCCCCCCACAAGTGACCCCATTTTGCAAACTACACCCCTCCGGGAATTCATCTAGGGGTATAGTGTACATTTCAAACCCCCAGGGGTTTCACCAATTGTGGTACAACTGGGCTGTGAAAATGAAAAATTACATTTTTTACACAAAAATGCAGTTCTGGCTCAAAATTTTTCATTTTCACAAGGAATGAAGGAGACAAAGCACCCCAAAATCTGTGCCCCAATTTCTCCCGAGTACGGCAATGCCTCATATGTGACCAAAAAATACCATTTGGGTGCATGGCAGGACTCAGAAGGGAAGGAGTGATTTTTGGATTTTGCAGCACAGATTCTGGTGGAATGAATGGTGGGTGCTATGTCGCATTAGCAAGACCCCCGAAGCACCAATACAGTGGAACCCCCCACAAGTGACCCCATTTTGCAAACTACACCCCTCAGGGAATTCATCTAGGGGTATAGTGTACATTTCAAACCCCCAGGGGTTTCACCAATTGTGGTACAACTGGGCTGTGAAAATGAAAAATTACATTTTTTACACAAAAATGCAGTTCTGGCTCAAAATTTTTCATTTTCACAAGGAATGAAGGAGACAAAGCACCCCAAAATCTGTGCCCCAATTTCTCCCGAGTACGGCAATGCCTCAAATGTGACCAAAATGGCAGGACTCATAAGGGAAGGAGTGATATTTGGATTTTGCAGCACAGATTCTCGTGGAATGTTGGTGGGTGCTATGTCGCATTAGCAAGACCCCCGAAGCACCAATACAGTGGAACCCCCCCACAAGTGACCCCATTTTGCAAACTACACCACTCAGGGAATTCAACTAGGGGTATAGTGTACATTTCAAACCCCCAGGGGTTTCACCAATTTTGATACAACTGGGCTGTGCAAATGAAAAATTACATTTTTTTACACAAAAATGCAGTTCTGGCTCAAAATTTTTCATTTTCATAAGGTATGAAGGAGAAAAAGCACCCCAAAATCTGTGCCCCAATTTCTCCCGAGTATGGCAATGCCTCATATGTGACCAAAAAATACCAGTTGGGTGCATGGCAGGACTCAGAAGGGAAGGAGTGATTTTTGGATTTTGCAGCTCAGATTCTGGTGGAATGAATGGTGGGTGCTATGTGGCATTAGCAAGACCCCCGAAGCACGGTGAAATGATGAACCTAATAATCCATAGATGTGTGGTATATTTTAAAACACTCCTTTATACATAGGCCGGGTTTGTCGGGGCAAGTTTCACAGTGGAAAATAGTATCCTTTCTTATTCCCTTTTATAGCAAACTTTGCACCTTTTTTGTGTCCTGCGCTTTTTTGCAGTGGAGGGGATTTCATTAGGAAAATGCTGCCCTGGTACAATACGGGGGCCAGTACTAGAAGTACTGGGGCCCTCTGCCTGCTGGTTCCCAAATATTAGGCCCTTTATGACTTCCTCTTGAAAGTGCATAAATGTCCCCCTCTGGCTGGTAGAACGGAATAGCACGTAAGCGTTATACAGTGCCATCTGGATGATATACACGGCCAGCTTCTTGTACCAGATTTTTGTTTTCCGCAGGGCACTGTACGGCTTCAGTACCTGATCTGAAAGATCCACTCCGCCCATGTACTTATTGTAATCTAGGATACAATTAGGTTTTGAGGTGTGGGTACTGGTACCTCGTACAGGGACGGAGGTGGTACTGTCTCCATGAATTGTTGTCAGTATAAGGACATCCCTCTTGTCCTTATATTTGACCAACAACATATTTTCGGTGGATTGTGCCCTGCTTTCACCCCTTCTCAGTACTTGGGCAATGTGCGTTTTTGGGAGGCCTCTTTGGTTCTTGCGCACAGTACCGCAAGCTGCTGTACCTCTTGAACCAAGGGCCTTAAACAGGGGGATGCTAGTGTAAAAGTTATCCACATAGAGGTGATAACCTTTATCCAGGAAGGGGTGCACTAAATCCCAGACAATTTTTCCACTAACACCTACGAGGGAGGGGGGGCATTCTGGCGGTTCAATTCTTGAATCCTTCCCTTCATATACCCTAAACCTGTGGGTGTACCCTGAGGTGCTTTCACACAGTTTATACATTTTTATGCCATACCTTGCCCTCTTACTGGGAAGGTACTGGCGGAATTTAACCCTTCCTTTAAAATGTATAAGGGACTCGTCGATACAAATACATTTTTCAGGGATGTACATCTCTGCAAATTTGGCACTGAAATGATCAATGACCGGCCTGACTTTGAATAGCCGGTCAAAGGTGGGATCATCTCTGGGTGGGCACTGTGCATTATCGGTGTAATGTAAAAATTTAAGGATTGTCTCAAAACGAGTCCGGGTCATGGCCATACGATGAAGTGGGGTGCTGTACAGAACATCTGTACTCCAATATTGCCTAATTTCTGGCTTTTTTACTATGCCCATATGTAACACCAGACCCCAAAACGTCATCATCTCTACTGCATCTACAGGGGTCCACCTAGCAAATGATGACGTGGGGTTTTGAGCAATAAACTGCTGGGCATATAAATTACTTTGGTCCACCATTAAATTTATAAAATCATCAGAGAAAAATAATTTGAAAAAGTCAATTTCTCTGAGACCTGTTGAATCAAATTGGATTCCTGAGATGGCCAAAAACTCAGGAACCTGGGGCTCAAAATTGTCTGGTGGTGGGGATCAATCATTTGGGGGGGTCTCAGCTGCTCTACGGGGGCGTCTTTGAGGGGGTCCCTCATCACTAGAGGAGGAAGATGAGGTTAAGACGAATCCTTCAAATTCCCCGCTTGCATCACTGGCTGTGTCAGAGTCAGAGGCAAGCATGGCATATGCCTCCTCCGCTGAATACATTCTTCTGGATGACTGGGATGACATTTGGGATGACATTTGGGATGCCATTTTTATTTTTGTGTTTCTGTAAGTGTAATATTTCAACACGTGTATAGTGTAGGGGGGGTACAAACTTTATTTCAACACGGGGGTATGTAGTGTGTAGTGTGTATGTAGTGCAGAAAAAAAAATACTTTATACAGGAATTTGATCCCAATGAAAAAAAAAAAATTAGATCAACCCTGTGGCAAAAATGCTGATCTGTGATGTATGTCACTCAGCAACTTCAAGGCAGCTTTTGGTACAACCTTGAAGGGGTTAAAAAAAAAAAAGGTCCTGCGCCAAAAATTGAGCACAGATGTTGGTCAGTAACGTCCGTCACTGAACAGCGCTCAAAGGCAACAGGAATTTGATCCAAAAAAAAAAAAAATAGATCAACCCTGTGCCGAAAATGCTGATCAGTGATGTACGTCACTGATCAGCGCACAGTGGCCACAGGACACCCACAAAATCACAGTGTGTGTAAAAAAAAATAAAAAAAAGACCCCACAGCACCCTCAAAAAAAAAAAAAAGGTGATCAGTTAAGCGACACTGATTACCAGTGAGGGGCAGCAGGTGCACAACCTTTGGTGCAACTGACAGTGCAACTGACAGCAACTGACAGGTATATATAAAAAATTAAAAAAAAACCTGCACCCCCAAAAAGTTGCTGATCAGTTAATTTATACTAATCAGCACAAAAGGGGGGGCAGCAGTCAGTTGCACAGGCAGCACAACTTTTGGTGCAACTGACAGGTATATATATTAAAAAAAAACCCTGCACCCCCAAAAAGTTGCTGATCAGCATAGATATACTGATCAGCACAAAAGGGGGGGCAGCAGACACAAAATATAGCACTCTCTATCACTCTCTGTCACTATCTCTCACTATCTCTCACTATCTCTCACTATCTCTCACTATCTGTCACTCTATGACACTGCAGCAGCAGCACACAGGAAGTCACAAGATCCAGGAAGCATCCAGCTGCGGGCAGCACGCTACCAGCGGTGATCAGGTAAGTATCAGGCAAGGATCAGGTCAGTATATCACGACAGATTGGCACGGTGACCGCTCTGCACGCAATTCCAGACCGGAATGGCGTCTGCAGCGCAGTCACCGTTAGTTTAAATCACGCGCCATGGCTGTGATTGGTCCGTCGGTCCGACGGACCAATCACAGCCTTGGGGGCAGGTGGGGTGAGGTGTGGTCATCACCGGTGACCCCCGGTGACCCCCTCACACCCGGCGGTGATTGATCCCTGTGTTACCGAGCGTCTGATTCGCCGGTAACACAGGAAAACGCTGCGATTGGCTGTTCACATTGAACAGCCAATTGCAGCGATCGCCGACGGGGGGGAGGCATCGCTGGGCATGCTGGGACATGTCTGCTGTCAGGGACAGCAGACATGTTTAAACTGTCGCCGCGTCTATAGACGCGGTGACAGTTTAAAGTCATGACGTATATATACGTCATGTGTCGGGAAGTACATCCCGGCCATGACGTATATATACGACAAATGTCGGGAAGGGGTTAAAAGGTGATTTCTATGATACCCCACTTTTGCGCGTCGGACCTCAACTTTTCCCGTAAACGCAGAAAAACCGCAATTTTCAGGAGAAACGAGACAGACATCCCCTCCCTCTGCCACCCACCCGCAAAACTGACAGCCAGCCATTAGACATGCACAGATAGTTCTGAGGGTCTGTCTGTGGTGTCATAAAGGGCCTGCTGATCAATGGGCAGCTTTCTGATTGGCTGCTGTATTTGATTGACAGATGGAAGCTGGCAGCTGATTGGCTGTCTAGCCTAAAGTGCTTTACACACTTTCCTGATGGTACCACTGGCTAAGACTCCACCTCAGCTCATTGGGTAATGAAAAATTTAGAACAATTGATGGATGAAAGCAGGCAGGCCGGCCATTTTGGGACGCTCATTGGACTTGTTTAATGCAATGCACCTTTGTATTTTCACATGCATTCGCTTCATGCTGTAACCACTGTGCATAAAAATTTGGAAACATGGCATACAGTGTATCATTTGGTGTCTAAATCATGTTTCCCATGTTTTTCCTTCCCAGATACTAGCCCGTTTGAGTTTTTGGGGCACTTTTTAGCTAAAATCATCCTACAGGGCCTAACTGCATATGCTAAAGCCTGCCTATTTTGAATGGTCTAGTGGCCCCTGCAACCTCCAAAAATATCAGGACTTACTTCCCCAATAACCTGCTAACTCACCACTGAAATACATACTTATTCACCCTATTTTGTTAATTGGACTCATTTCTCATTTGAAATGCCCATTTTTGGGGGGCCAGAAATGTGCGTCTTTAAAAGGTGATTTCTACGATACCCCACTTTTGCGCGTCGGACCTCAACTTTTCCCGTAAACGCAGAAAAAACGCAATTTTCAGGAGAAACGAGACAGACATCCCCTCCCTCTGCCACCCACCCGCCCAACTGAAAGCCAGCCATTAGACATGCACAGATAGTTCTGAGGGTCTGTCTGTGATGTCATAAAGGGCCTGCTGATCAATGGGCAGCTTTCTGATTGGCTGCTGTATTTGATTGACAGATGGAAGCTGGCAGCTGATTGGCTGTCTAGCCTAAAGTGCTTTACATACCTCCCTGATGGTACCACTGGCTAAGACTCCACCTCAGCTCATTGGGTAATGAAAAATTTAGAACAATTGATGGATGAAAGCAGGCAGGCCGGCCATTTTGGGACGCTCATTGGACTTGTTTAATGCAATGCACCCTTGTATTTTCACATGCATTCGCTTCATGCTGTAACCACTGTGCATAAAAATTTGGAAACATGGCATACAGTGTATCATTTGGTGTCTAAGTCATGTTTCCCATATTTTCCCTTTCCAGATACAAGCCCGTTTGAGTGTTTGGGGCACTTTTTAGCTAAAATCATCCTACAGGGCCTAACTGCATATGCTAAAGCCTGCCTATTTTGAATGGTGAAGTGGCCCCTGCAACCTCCAAAAATATCAGGACTTACTTCCCCAATAACCTGCTAACTCACCACTGAAATACATACTTATTCACCCTATTTTGTTCATTGGACTCATTTCTCATTTTAAATGCCCATTTTTGGGGGGCAGAAATGTGCATCTTTAAAAGGTGATTTCTACGATACCCCACTTTTGCGCGTCGGACCTCAACTTTTCCCGTAAACGCAGAAAAACCGCAATTTTCAGGAGCAACGAGACAGACATCCCCTCCCTCTGCCAACACCAGCCCAAATGAAAGCCAGCCATTAGACATGCTCAGATAGTTCTGAGGGTCTGTCTGTGATGTCATAAAGGGCCTGCTGATCAATGGGCAGCTTTCTGATTGGCTGCTGTATTTGATTGACAGATGGAAGCTGGCAGCTGATTGGCTGTCTAGCCTAAAGTGCTTTACATACCTCCCTGATGGTACCACTGGCTAAGACTCCACCTCAGCTCATTGGGTAATGAAAAATTTAGAACAATTGATGGATGAAAGCAGGCAGGCCGGCCATTTTGGGACGCTCATTGGACTTGTTTAATGCAATGCACCCTAGTATTTTCACATGCATTCGCTTCATGCTGTAACCACTGTGCATAAAAATTTGGAAACATGGCATACAGTGTATCATTTGGTGTCTAAGTCATGTTTCCCATATTTTCCCTTCCCAGATACAAGCCCGTTTGAGTGTTTGGGGCACTTTTTAGCTAAAATCATCCTACAGGGCCTAACTGCATATGCTAAAGCCTGCCTATTGTGAATGGTGTAGTTGCCCCTGCAACCTCCAAAAATATCAGGATTTACTTCCCCAATAACCTGCTAACTCACCCCTGAAATACATACTTATTCACCCTATTTTGTTAATTGAACTCATTTCTCATTTGAAATGCCCATTTTTGGGGTGCCAGAAATGTGCGTCTTTAAAAGGTGATTTCTACGATACCCCACTTTTGCGCGTCAGAGCTCAACTTTTCCCGTAAACGCAGAAAAACCGCAATTTTCTGGAGAAACGAGACAGACATCCCCTCCCTCTGCCACCCACCCGCCCAACTGACAGCCAGCCATTAGACATGCACAGATAGTTCTGAGGGTCTGTCTGTGATGTCATAAAGGGCCTGCTGATCAATGGGCAGCTTTCTGATTGGCTGCTGTATTTGATTGACAGATGAAAGCTGGCAGCTGATTGGCTGTCTAGCCTAAAGTGCTTTATACACCTCCCTGATGGTACTACTGGCTAAGACTCCACCTCAGCTCATTGGGTAATGAAAAATTTAGAACAATTGATGGATGAAAGCAGGCAGGCCGGCCATTTTGGGACGCTCAGTGGACTTGTTTAATGCAATGCACCTTTGTATATTCACATGCATTCGCTTCATGCTTTAACCACTGTGCATAAAAGTTTGGAAACATGGCATACAGTGTATCATTTGGTGTCTAAGTCATGTTTCCCATATTTTCCCTTCCCAGATACAAGCCCGTTTGAGTGTTTGGGGCACTTTTTAGCTAAAATCATTCTACAGGGCCTAACTGCATATGCTAAAGCCTGCCTATTTTGAATGGTGTAGTGGCCCCTGCAACCTCCAAAAATATCAGGACTTACTTCCCCAATAACCTGCTAACTCACCCCTGAAATACATACTTATTCACCCTATTTTGTTCATTGGACTCATTTCTCATTTGAAATGCCCATTTTTGGGGAGCCAGAAATGTGCGTATTTAAAAGGTGATTTCTACGATACCCCACTTTTGCGCGTCGGACCTCAACTTTTCCCGTAAACGCAGAAAAACCGCAATTTTCAGGAGAAACGAGACAGACATCCCCTCCCTCTGCCACCCACCCGCCCAACTGAAAGCCAGCCATTAGACATGCACAGATAGTTCTGAGGGTCTGTCTGTGATGTCATAAAGGGCCTGCTGATCAATGGGCAGCTTTCTGATTGGCTGCTGTATTTGATTGACAGATGGAAGCTGGCAGCTGATTGGCTGTCTAGCCTAAAGTTCTTTACATACCTCCCTGATGGTACCACTGGCTAAGACTCCACCTCAGCTCATTGGGTAATGAAAAATTTAGAACAATTGATGGATGAAAGCAGGCATTTTGAGATGCTCATTGGACTTGTTTAATGCAATGCACCCTTGTATTTTCACATGCATTCGCTTCATGCTGTAACCACTGTGCATAAAAATTTGGAAACATGGCATACAGTGTATCATTTGGTGTCTAAATCATGTTTCCCATGTTTTTCCTTTCCAGATACAAGCCCGTTTGAGTTTTTGGGGCACTTTTTAGCTAAAATCATCCTACAGGGCCTAACAGCATATGCTAAAGCCTGCCTATTTTGAATGGTCTAGTGGCCCCTGCAACCTCCAAAAATATCAGGACTTACTTCCCCAATAACCTGCTAACTCACCCCTGAAATACATACTTATTCACCCTATTTTGTTACTTGGACTCATTTCTCATTTGAAATGCCCATTTTTGGGGGGCCAGAAATGTGCGTCTTTAAAAGGTGATTTCTACGATACCCCACTTTTGCGCGTCGGACCTCAAGTTTTCCCGTAAACGCAGAAAAACCGCAATTTTCAGGAGAAACGAGACAGACATCCCCTCCCTATGCCACCCACCCGCCCAACTGAAAGCCAGCCATTAGACATGCACAGATAGTTCTGAGGGTCTGTCTGTGATGTCATAAAGGGCCTGCTGATCAATGGGCAGCTTTCTGATTGGCTGCTGTATTTGATTGACAGATGGAAGCTGGCAGCTGATTGGCTGTCTAGCCTAAAGTGCTTTACATACCTCCCTGATGGTACCACTGGCTAAGACTCCACCTCAGCTCATTGGGTAATGAAAAATTTAGAACAATTGATGGATGAAAGCAGGCAGGCCGGCCATTTTGGGACGCTCATTGGACTTGTTTAATGCAATGCACCCTTGTATTTTCACATGCATTCGCTTCATGCTGTGACCACTGTGCATAAAAATTTGGAAACATGGCATACAGTGTATCATTTGGTGTCTAAATCATGTTTCCCATGTTTTTCCTTCCCAGATACTAGCCCGTTTGAGTGTTTGTGGCAATTTTTAGCTAAAATCATCCTACAGGGCCTAACTGCATATGCTAAAACCTGCCTATTTTGAATGGTGTAGTTGCCCCTGCAACCTCCAAAAATATCAGGACTTACTTCCCCAATAACCTGCTAACTCACCCCTGAAATACATACTTATTCACCCTATTTTGTTAATTGGACTCATTTCTCATTTGAAATGCCCATTTTTGGGGTGCCAGAAATGTGCCTCTTTAAAAGTTGATTTCTACGATACCCCACTTTTGCGCATCGGACCTCAACTTTTCCCGTAAACGCAGAAAAACCGCAATTTTCAGAAGAAACGAGACAGACATCCCCTCCCTCTGCCACCCACCCGCCCAACTGACAGCCAGCCATTAGACATGCACAGATAGTTCTGAGGGTCTGTCTGTGATGTCATAAAGGGCCTGCTGATCAATGGGCAGCTTTCTGATTGGCTGCTGTATTTGATTGACAGATGGAAGCTGGCAGCTGATTGGCTGTCTAGCCTAAAGTGCTTTATACACCTCCCTGATGGTACCAGTGGCTAAGACTCCACCTTAGCTCATTGGGTAATGAAAAATTTAGAACAATTGATGGATGAAAGCAGGCAGGCCGGCCATTTTGGGACGCTCAGTGGACTTGTTTAATGCAATGCACCTTTGTGTATTCACATGCATTCGCTTCATGCTTTAACCACTGTGCATAAAAATTTGGAAACATGGCATACAGTGTATCATTTGGTGTCTAAGTCATGTTTCCCATATTTTCCCTTCACAGATACAAGCCCGTTTGAGTGTTTGGGGCACTTTTTAGCTAAAATCATTCTACAGGGCCTAACTGCATATGCTATAGCATGCCTATTTTGAATGGTCTAGTGGCCCCTGCAACCTCCAAAAATTTCAGGACTTACTTCCCCAATAACCTGCTAACTCACCCCTGAAATACATACTTATTCACCCTATTTTGTTAATTGGACTCATTTCTCATTTGAAATGCCCATTTTTGGGGGGCCAGAAATGTGCGTCTTTAAAAGGTGATTTCTACGATACCCCACTTTTGCGCGTCGGACCTCAAGTTTTCCCGTAAACGCAGAAAAACCGCAATTTTCAGGAGAAACGAGACAGACATCCCCTCCCTCTGCCACCCACCCGCCCAACTGACAGCCAGCCATTAGACATGCACAGATAGTTCTGAGGGTCTGTCTGTGATGTCATAAAGGGCCTGCTGATCAATGGGCAGCTTTCTGATTGGCTGCTGTATTTGATTGACAGATGAAAGCTGGCAGCTGATTGGCTGTCTAGCCTAAAGTGCTTTATACACCTCCCTGATGGTACTACTGGCTAAGACTCCACCTCAGCTCATTGGGTAATGAAAAATTTAGAACAATTGATGGATGAAAGCAGGCAGGCCGGCCATTTTGGGACGCTCAGTGGACTTGTTTAATGCAATGCACCTTTGTATATTCACATGCATTCGCTTCATGCTTTAACCACTGTGCATAAAAATTTGGAAACATGGCATACAGTGTATCATTTGGTGTCTAAGTCATGTTTCCCATATTTTCCCTTCACAGATACAAGCCCGTTTGAGTGTTTGGGGCACTTTTTAGCTAAAATCATTCTACAGGGCCTAACTGCATATGCTAAAGCCTGCCTATTTTGAATGGTGTAGTGGCCCCTGCAACCTCCAAAAATATCAGGACTTACTTCCCCAATAACCTGCTAACTCACCCCTGAAATACATACTTATTCACCCTATTTTGTTCATTGGACTCATTTCTCATTTGAAATGCCCATTTTTGGGGAGCCAGAAATGTGCGTCTTTAAAAGGTGATTTCTACGATACCCCACTTTTGCGCGTCGGACCTCAACTTTTCCCGTAAACGCAGAAAAACCGCAATTTTCAGGAGAAACGAGACAGACATCCCCTCCCTCTGCCACCCACCCGCCCAACTGAAAGCCAGCCATTAGACATGCACAGATAGTTCTGAGGGTCTGTCTGTGATGTCATAAAGGGCCTGCTGATCAATGGGCAGCTTTCTGATTGGCTGCTGTATTTGATTGACAGATGGAAGCTGGCAGCTGATTGGCTGTCTAGCCTAAAGTGCTTTACATACCTCCCTGATGGTACCACTGGCTAAGACTCCACCTCAGCTCATTGAGTAATGAAAAATTTAGAACAATTGATGGATGAAAGCAGGCATTTTGGGATGCTCATTGGACTTGTTTAATGCAATGCACCCTTGTATTTTCACATGCATTCGCTTCATGCTGTAACCACTGTGCATAAAAATTTGGAAACATGGCATACAGTGTATCATTTGGTGTCTAAATCATGTTTCCCATGTTTTTCCTTCCCAGATACAAGCCCGTTTGAGTTTTTGGGGCACTTTCTAGCTAAAATCATTCTACAGGGCCTAACTGCATATGCTAAAGCCTGCCTATTTTGAATGGTCTAGTGGCCCCTGCAACCTCCAAAAATTTCAGGACTTACTTCCCCAATAACCTGCTAACTCACCCCTGAAATACATACTTATTCACCCTATTTTGTTAATTGGACTCATTTCTCATTTAAAATGCCCATTTTTGGGGGGCCAGAAATGTGCGTCTTTAAAAGGTGATTTCTACGATACCCCACTTTTGCGCGTCGGACCTCAAGTTTTCCCGTAAACGCAGAAAAACCACAATTTTCAGGAGAAACGAGACAGACATCCCCTCCCTCTGCCACCCACCCGCCCAACTGAAAGCCAGCCATTAGACATGCACAGATAGTTCTGAGGGTCTGTCTGTGATGTCATAAAGGGCCTGCTGATCAATGGGCAGCTTTCTGATTGGCTGCTGTATTTGATTGACAGATGGAAGCTGGCAGCTGATTGGCTGTCTAGCCTAAAGTGCTTTACATACCTCCCTGATGGTACCACTGGCTAAGACTCCACCTCAGCTCATTGGGTAATGAAAAATTTAGAACAATTGATGGATAAAAGCAGGCAGGCCGGCCATTTTGGGACGCTCATTGGACTTGTTTAATGCAATGCACCCTTGTATTTTCACATGCATTCGCTTCATGCTGTAACCTCTGTGCATAAAAATTTGGAAACATGGCATACAGTGTATCATTTGGTGTCTAAATCATGTTTCCCATGTTTTTCCTTCCCAGATACTAGCCCGTTTGAGTGTTTGTGGCAATTTTTAGCTAAAATCATCCTACAGGGCCTAACTGCATATGCTAAAGCCTGCCTATTTTGAATGGTGTAGTTGCCCCTGCAACCTCCAAAAATATCAGGACTTACTTCCCCAATAACCTGCAAACTCACCCCTGAAATACATACTTATTCACCCTATTTTGTTAATTGGACTCATTTCTCATTTGAAATGCCCATTTTTGGGGGGCCAGAAATGTGCGTCTTTAAAAGTTGATTTCTAAGATACCCCACTTTTGCGCATCGGACCTCAACTTTTCCCGTAAACGCAGAAAAACCGCAATTTTCAGAAGAAACGAGACAGACATCCCCTCCCTCTGCCACCCACCCGCCCGCCCAACTGACAGCCAGCCATTAGACATGCACAGATAGTTCTGAGGGTCTGTCTGTGATGTCATAAAGGGCCTGCTGATCAATGGGCAGCTTTCTGATTGGCTGCTGTATTTGATTGACAGATGGAAGCTGGCAGCTGATTGGCTGTCTAGCCTAAAGTGCTTTACACACCTCCCTGATGATACCACTGGCTAAGACTCCACCTCAGCTCATTGGGTAATGAAAAATTTAGAACAATTGATGGATGAAAGCAGGCAGGCCGGCCATTTTGGGACGCTCAGTGGACTTGTTTAATGCAATGCACCTTTGTATATTCACATGCATTCGCTTCATGCTGTAACCACTGTGCATAAAAATTTGGAAACATGGCATACAGTGTATCATTTGGTGTCTAAGTCATGTTTCCCATATTTTCCCTTCCCAGATACAAGCCCGTTTGAGTGTTTGGGGCACTTTTTAGCTAAAATCATCCTACAGGGCCTAACTGCATATGCTAAAGCCTGCCTATTTTGAATGGTGTAGTTGCCCCTGCAACCTCCAAAAATATCAGGACTTACTTCCCCAATAACCTGCTAACTCACCCCTGAAATACATACTTATTCACCCTATTTTGTTCATTGGACTCATTTCTCATTTGAAATGCCCATTTTTGGGGGGTAGAAATGTGCGTCTTTAAAAGGTATTTCTACGATACCCCACTTTTGCGCGTCGGACCTCAACTTTTCCCGTGAACGCAGAAAAACCGCAATTTTCAGGAGCAACGAGACAGACATCCCCTCCCTCTGCCACCCACCAGCCCAACTGAAAGCCAGCCATTAGACATGCACAGATAGTTCTGAGGGTCTGTCTGTGATGTCATAAAGGGCCTGCTGATCAATGGGCAGCTTTCTGATTGGCTGCTGTATTTGATTGACAGATGGAAGCTGGCAGCTGATTGGCTGTCTAGCCTAAAGTGCTTTACACACCTCCCTGATGGTACCACTGGCTAAGACTCCACCTCAGCTCATTGGGTAATGAAAAATATAGAACAATTGATGGATGAAAGCAGGCAGGCCGGCCATTTTGGCACGCTCATTGGACTTGTTTAATGCAATGCACCTTTGTATATTCACATGCATTCGCTTCATGCTGTAACCACTGTGCATAAAAATTTGGAAACATGGCATACAGTGAATCATTTGGTGTCTAAGTCATGTTTCCCATATTTTCCCTTCCCAGATACAAGCCCGTTTGAGTGTTTGGGGCACTTTTTAGCTAAAATCATCCTACGGGGCCTAACTGCATATGCTAAAGCCTTCCTTTTTTTGAATGGTGTAGTTGCCCCTGCAACCTCCAAAAATATCAGGACTTACTTCCCCAATAACCTGCTAACTCACCCCTAAAATACATACTTATTCACTCTATTTTGTTCATTGGACTTATTTCTCATTTGAAATGCCCATTTTTGGGGGGCCATAAATGTGCGTCTTTAAAAGGTGATTTCTACGATACCCCACTTTTGCGCGTCGGACCTCAACTTTTCCCGTAAACGCAGAAAAACCGCAATTTTCAGGAGAAACGAGACAGACATCCCCTCCCTCTGCCACCCACCCGCCCAACTGAAAGCCAGCCATTAGACATGCACAGATAGTTCTGAGGGTCTGTCTGTGATGTCATAAAGGGCCTGCTGATCAATGGGCAGCTTTCTGATTGGCTGCTGTATTTGATTGACAGATGGAAGCTGGCAGCTGATTGGCTGTCTAGCCTAAAGTGCTTTACATACCTCCCTGATGGTACCACTGGCTAAGACTCCACCTCAGCTCATTGGGTAATGAAAAATTTAGAACAATTGATGGATGAAAGCAGGCATTTTGGGATGCTCATTGGACTTGTTTAATGCAATGCACCCTTGTATTTTCACATGCATTCGCTTCATGCTGTAACCACTGTGCATAAAAATTTGGAAACATGGCATACAGTGTATCATTTGGTGTCTAAATCATGTTTCCCATGTTTTTCCTTCCCAGATACAAGCCCGTTTGAGTTTTTGGGGCACTTTTTAGCTAAAATCATCCTACAGGGCCTAACTGCATATGCTAAAGCCTGCCTATTTTGAATGGTCTAGTGGCCCCTGCAACCTCCAAAAATATCAGGACTTACTTCCCCAATAACCTGCTAACTCACCCCTGAAATATATACTTATTCACCCTATTTTGTTAATTGGACTCATTTCTCATTTGAAATGCCCATTTTTGGGGGGCCAGAAATGTGCGTCTTTAAAAGGTGATTTCTACGATACCCCACTTTTGCGCGTCGGACCTCAACTTTTCCCGTAAACGCAGAAAAACCGCAATTTTCAGGAGAAACGAGACAGACATCCCCTCCCTCTGCCACCCACCCGCCCAACTGAAAGCCAGCCATTAGACATGCACAGATAGTTCTGAGGGTCTGTCTGTGATGTCATAAAGGGCCTGCTGATCAATGGGCAGCTTTCTGATTGGCTGCTGTATTTGATTGACAGATGGAAGCTGGCAGCTGATTGGCTGTCTAGCCTAAAGTGCTTTACATACCTCCCTGATGGTACCACTGGCTAAGACTCCACCTCAGCTCATTGGGTAATGAAAAATTTAGAACAATTGATGGATGAAAGCAGGCAGGCCGGCCATTTTGGGACGCTCATTGGACTTGTTTAATGCAATGCACCCTTGTATTTTCACATGCATTCGCTTCATGCTGTAACCACTGTACATAAAAATTTGGAAACATGGCATACAGTGTATCATTTGGTGTCTAAATCATGTTTCCCATGTTTTTCCTTCCCAGATACTAGCCCGTTTGAGTGTTTGTGGCAATTTTTAGCTAAAATCATCCTACAGGGCCTAACTGCATATGCTAAAACCTGCCTATTTTGAATGGTGTAGTTGCCCCTGCAACCTCCAAAAATATCAGGACTTACTTCCCCAATAACCTGCTAACTCACCCCTGAAATACATACTTATTCACCCTATTTTGTTAATTGGACTCATTTCTCATTTGAAATGCCCATTTTTGGGGGGCCAGAAGGGTGCGTCTTTAAAAGTTGATTTCTACGATACCCCACTTTTGCGCATCGGACCTCAACTTTTCCCGTAAACGCAGAAAAACCGCAATTTTCAGAAGAAACGAGACAGACATCCCCTCCCTCTGCCACCCACCCGCCCAACTGACAGCCAGCCATTAGACATGCACAGATAGTTCTGAGGGTCTGTCTGTGATGTCATAAAGGGCCTGCTGATCAATGGGCAGCTTTCTGATTGGCTGCTGTATTTGATTGACAGATGGAAGCTGGCAGCTGATTGGCTGTCTAGCCTAAAGTGCTTTACACACCTCCCTGATGATACCACTGGCTAAGACTCCACCTCAGCTCATTGGGTAATGAAAAATTTAGAACAATTGATGGATGAAAGCAGGCAGGCCGGCCATTTTGGGACGCTCAGTGGACTTGTTTAATGCAATGCACCTTTGTATATTCACATGCATTCGCTTCATGCTGTAACCACTGTGCATAAAAATTTGGAAACATGGCATACAGTGTATCATTTGGTGTCTAAGTCATGTTTCCCATATTTTCCCTTCCCAGATACAAGCCCGTTTGAGTGTTTGGGGCACTTTTTAGCTAAAATCATCCTACAGGGCCTAACTGCATATGCTAAAGCCTGCCTATTTTGAATGGTGTAGTGGCCCCTGCAACCTCCAAAAATATCAGGACTTACTTCCCCAATAACCTGCTAACTTACCCCTGAAATACATACTTATTCACCCTATTTTGTTCATTGGACTCATTTCTCATTTGAAATGCCCATTTTTGGGGGGCAGAAATGTGCGTCTTTAAAAGGTGATTTCTACGATACCCCACTTTTGCGCGTCGGACCTCAACTTTTCCCGTAAACGCAGAAAAACTGCAAATTTCAGGAGCAACGAGACAGACATCCCCTCCCTCTGCCACCCACCAGCCCAACTGAAAGCCAGCCATTAGACATGCACAGATAGTTCTGAGGGTCTGTCTGTGATGTCATAAAGGGCCTGCTGATCAATGGGCAGCTTTCTGATTGGCTGCTGTATTTGATTGACAGATGGAAGCTGGCAGCTGATTGGCTGTCTAGCCTAAAGTGCTTTACACACCTCCCTGATGGTACCACTGGCTAAGACTCCACCTCAGCTCATTGGGTAATGAAATATTTAGAACAATTGATGTATGAAAGCAGGCAGGCCGGCCATTTTGGGACGCTCATTGGACTTGTTTAATGCAATGCACCTTTGTATTTTCACATGTATTCGCTTCATGCTGTAACCACTGTGCATAAAAATTTGGAAACATGGCATACAGTGTATCATTTGGTGTCTAAATCATGTTTCCCATGTTTTTCCTTCCCAGATACTAGCCCGTTTGAGTGTTTGTGGCAATTTTTAGCTAAAATCATCCTACAGGGCCTAACTGCATATGCTAAAACCTGCCTATTTTGAATGGTGTAGTTGCCCCTGCAACCTCCAAAAATATCAGGACTTACTTCCCCAATAACCTGCTAACTCACCCCTGAAATACATACTTATTCACCCTATTTTGTTAATTGGACTCATTTCTCATTTGAAATGCCCATTTTTGGGGGGCCAGAAATGTGCGTCTTTAAAAGTTGATTTCTACGATACCCCACTTTTGCGCATCGGACCTCAACTTTTCCCGTAAACGCAGAAAAACCGCAATTTTCAGAAGAAACGAGACAGACATCCCCTCCCTCTGCCACCCACCCGCCCAACTGACAGCCAGCCATTAGACATGCACAGATAGTTCTGAGGGTCTGTCTGTGATGTCATAAAGGGCCTGCTGATCAATGGGCAGCTTTCTGATTGGCTGCTGTATTTGATTGACAGATGGAAGCTGGCAGCTGATTGGCTGTCTAGCCTAAAGTGCTTTACACACCTCCCTGATGATACCACTGGCTAAGACTCCACCTCAGCTCATTGGGTAATGAAAAATTTAGAACAATTGATGGATGAAAGCAGGCAGGCCGGCCATTTTGGGACGCTCAGTGGACTTGTTTAATGCAATGCACCTTTGTATATTCACATGCATTCGCTTCATGCTGTAACCACTGTGCATAAAAATTTGGAAACATGGCATACAGTGTATCATTTGGTGTCTAAGTCATGTTTCCCATATTTTCCCTTCCCAGATACAAGCCCGTTTGAGTGTTTGTGGCAATTTTTAGCTAAAATCATCCTACAGGGCCTAACTGCATATGCTAAAACCTGCCTATTTTGAATGGTGTAGTTGCCCCTGCAACCTCCAAAAATATCAGGACTTACTTCCCCAATAACCTGCTAACTCACCCCTGAAATACATACTTATTCACCCTATTTTGTTAATTGGACTCATTTCTCATTTGAAATGCCCATTTTTGGGGGGCCAGAAGGGTGCGTCTTTAAAAGTTGATTTCTACGATACCCCACTTTTGCGCATCGGACCTCAACTTTTCCCGTAAACGCAGAAAAACCGCAATTTTCAGAAGAAACGAGACAGACATCCCCTCCCTCTGCCACCCACCCGCCCAACTGACAGCCAGCCATTAGACATGCACAGATAGTTCTGAGGGTCTGTCTGTGATGTCATAAAGGGCCTGCTGATCAATGGGCAGCTTTCTGATTGGCTGCTGTATTTGATTGACAGATGGAAGCTGGCAGCTGATTGGCTGTCTAGCCTAAAGTGCTTTACACACCTCCCTGATGATACCACTGGCTAAGACTCCACCTCAGCTCATTGGGTAATGAAAAATTTAGAACAATTGATGGATGAAAGCAGGCAGGCCGGCCATTTTGGGACGCTCAGTGGACTTGTTTAATGCAATGCACCTTTGTATATTCACATGCATTCGCTTCATGCTGTAACCACTGTGCATAAAAATTTGGAAACATGGCATACAGTGTATCATTTGGTGTCTAAGTCATGTTTCCCATATTTTCCCTTCCCAGATACAAGCCCGTTTGAGTGTTTGGGGCACTTTTTAGCTAAAATCATCCTACAGGGCCTAACTGCATATGCTAAAGCCTGCCTATTTTGAATGGTGTAGTGGCCCCTGCAACCTCCAAAAATATCAGGACTTACTTCCCCAATAACCTGCTAACTTACCCCTGAAATACATACTTATTCACCCTATTTTGTTCATTGGACTCATTTCTCATTTGAAATGCCCATTTTTGGGGGGCAGAAATGTGCGTCTTTAAAAGGTGATTTCTACGATACCCCACTTTTGCGCGTCGGACCTCAACTTTTCCCGTAAACGCAGAAAAACTGCAAATTTCAGGAGCAACGAGACAGACATCCCCTCCCTCTGCCACCCACCAGCCCAACTGAAAGCCAGCCATTAGACATGCACAGATAGTTCTGAGGGTCTGTCTGTGATGTCATAAAGGGCCTGCTGATCAATGGGCAGCTTTCTGATTGGCTGCTGTATTTGATTGACAGATGGAAGCTGGCAGCTGATTGGCTGTCTAGCCTAAAGTGCTTTACACACCTCCCTGATGGTACCACTGGCTAAGACTCCACCTCAGCTCATTGGGTAATGAAATATTTAGAACAATTGATGTATGAAAGCAGGCAGGCCGGCCATTTTGGGACGCTCATTGGACTTGTTTAATGCAATGCACCTTTGTATTTTCACATGTATTCGCTTCATGCTGTAACCACTGTGCATAAAAATTTGGAAACATGGCATACAGTGTATCATTTGGTGTCTAAATCATGTTTCCCATGTTTTTCCTTCCCAGATACTAGCCCGTTTGAGTGTTTGTGGCAATTTTTAGCTAAAATCATCCTACAGGGCCTAACTGCATATGCTAAAACCTGCCTATTTTGAATGGTGTAGTTGCCCCTGCAACCTCCAAAAATATCAGGACTTACTTCCCCAATAACCTGCTAACTCACCCCTGAAATACATACTTATTCACCCTATTTTGTTAATTGGACTCATTTCTCATTTGAAATGCCCATTTTTGGGGGGCCAGAAATGTGCGTCTTTAAAAGTTGATTTCTACGATACCCCACTTTTGCGCATCGGACCTCAACTTTTCCCGTAAACGCAGAAAAACCGCAATTTTCAGAAGAAACGAGACAGACATCCCCTCCCTCTGCCACCCACCCGCCCAACTGACAGCCAGCCATTAGACATGCACAGATAGTTCTGAGGGTCTGTCTGTGATGTCATAAAGGGCCTGCTGATCAATGGGCAGCTTTCTGATTGGCTGCTGTATTTGATTGACAGATGGAAGCTGGCAGCTGATTGGCTGTCTAGCCTAAAGTGCTTTACACACCTCCCTGATGATACCACTGGCTAAGACTCCACCTCAGCTCATTGGGTAATGAAAAATTTAGAACAATTGATGGATGAAAGCAGGCAGGCCGGCCATTTTGGGACGCTCAGTGGACTTGTTTAATGCAATGCACCTTTGTATATTCACATGCATTCGCTTCATGCTGTAACCACTGTGCATAAAAATTTGGAAACATGGCATACAGTGTATCATTTGGTGTCTAAATCATGTTTCCCATGTTTTTCCTTCCCAGATACTAGCCCGTTTGAGTGTTTGTGGCAATTTTTAGCTAAAATCATCCTACAGGGCCTAACTGCATATGCTAAAACCTGCCTATTTTGAATGGTGTAGTTGCCCCTGCAACCTCCAAAAATATCAGGACTTACTTCCCCAATAACCTGCTAACTCACCCCTGAAATACATACTTATTCACCCTATTTTGTTAATTGGACTCATTTCTCATTTGAAATGCCCATTTTTGGGGGGCCAGAAGGGTGCGTCTTTAAAAGTTGATTTCTACGATACCCCACTTTTGCGCATCGGACCTCAACTTTTCCCGTAAACGCAGAAAAACCGCAATTTTCAGAAGAAACGAGACAGACATCCCCTCCCTCTGCCACCCACCCGCCCAACTGACAGCCAGCCATTAGACATGCACAGATAGTTCTGAGGGTCTGTCTGTGATGTCATAAAGGGCCTGCTGATCAATGGGCAGCTTTCTGATTGGCTGCTGTATTTGATTGACAGATGGAAGCTGGCAGCTGATTGGCTGTCTAGCCTAAAGTGCTTTACACACCTCCCTGATGATACCACTGGCTAAGACTCCACCTCAGCTCATTGGGTAATGAAAAATTTAGAACAATTGATGGATGAAAGCAGGCAGGCCGGCCATTTTGGGACGCTCAGTGGACTTGTTTAATGCAATGCACCTTTGTATATTCACATGCATTCGCTTCATGCTGTAACCACTGTGCATAAAAATTTGGAAACATGGCATACAGTGTATCATTTGGTGTCTAAGTCATGTTTCCCATATTTTCCCTTCCCAGATACAAGCCCGTTTGAGTGTTTGGGGCACTTTTTAGCTAAAATCATCCTACAGGGCCTAACTGCATATGCTAAAGCCTGCCTATTTTGAATGGTGTAGTGGCCCCTGCAACCTCCAAAAATATCAGGACTTACTTCCCCAATAACCTGCTAACTTACCCCTGAAATACATACTTATTCACCCTATTTTGTTCATTGGACTCATTTCTCATTTGAAATGCCCATTTTTGGGGGGCAGAAATGTGCGTCTTTAAAAGGTGATTTCTACGATACCCCACTTTTGCGCGTCGGACCTCAACTTTTCCCGTAAACGCAGAAAAACTGCAAATTTCAGGAGCAACGAGACAGACATCCCCTCCCTCTGCCACCCACCAGCCCAACTGAAAGCCAGCCATTAGACATGCACAGATAGTTCTGAGGGTCTGTCTGTGATGTCATAAAGGGCCTGCTGATCAATGGGCAGCTTTCTGATTGGCTGCTGTATTTGATTGACAGATGGAAGCTGGCAGCTGATTGGCTGTCTAGCCTAAAGTGCTTTACACACCTCCCTGATGGTACCACTGGCTAAGACTCCACCTCAGCTCATTGGGTAATGAAATATTTAGAACAATTGATGTATGAAAGCAGGCAGGCCGGCCATTTTGGGACGCTCATTGGACTTGTTTAATGCAATGCACCTTTGTATTTTCACATGTATTCGCTTCATGCTGTAACCACTGTGCATAAAAATTTGGAAACATGGCATACAGTGTATCATTTGGTGTCTAAATCATGTTTCCCATGTTTTTCCTTCCCAGATACTAGCCCGTTTGAGTGTTTGTGGCAATTTTTAGCTAAAATCATCCTACAGGGCCTAACTGCATATGCTAAAACCTGCCTATTTTGAATGGTGTAGTTGCCCCTGCAACCTCCAAAAATATCAGGACTTACTTCCCCAATAACCTGCTAACTCACCCCTGAAATACATACTTATTCACCCTATTTTGTTAATTGGACTCATTTCTCATTTGAAATGCCCATTTTTGGGGGGCCAGAAATGTGCGTCTTTAAAAGTTGATTTCTACGATACCCCACTTTTGCGCATCGGACCTCAACTTTTCCCGTAAACGCAGAAAAACCGCAATTTTCAGAAGAAACGAGACAGACATCCCCTCCCTCTGCCACCCACCCGCCCAACTGACAGCCAGCCATTAGACATGCACAGATAGTTCTGAGGGTCTGTCTGTGATGTCATAAAGGGCCTGCTGATCAATGGGCAGCTTTCTGATTGGCTGCTGTATTTGATTGACAGATGGAAGCTGGCAGCTGATTGGCTGTCTAGCCTAAAGTGCTTTACACACCTCCCTGATGATACCACTGGCTAAGACTCCACCTCAGCTCATTGGGTAATGAAAAATTTAGAACAATTGATGGATGAAAGTAGGCAGGCCGGCCATTTTGGGACGCTCAGTGGACTTGTTTAATGCAATGCACCTTTGTATATTCACATGCATTCGCTTCATGCTGTAACCACTGTGCATAAAAATTTGGAAACATGGCATACAGTGTATCATTTGGTGTCTAAGTCATGTTTCCCATATTTTCCCTTCCCAGATACAAGCCCGTTTGAGTGTTTGGGGCACTTTTTAGCTAAAATCATCCTACAGGGCCTAACTGCATATGCTAAAGCCTGCCTATTTTGAATGGTGTAGTGGCCCCTGCAACCTCCAAAAATATCAGGACTTACTTCCCCAATAACCTGCTAACTCACCCCTGAAATACATACTTATTCACCCTATTTTGTTCATTGGACTCATTTCTCATTTGAAATGCCCATTTTTGGGGGGTACAAATGTGCGTCTTTAAAAGGTATTTCTACGATACCCCACTTTTGCGCGTCGGACCTCAACTTTTCCCGTGAACGCAGAAAAACCGCAATTTTCAGGAGCAACGAGACAGACATCCCCTCCCTCTGCCACCCACCAGCCCAACTGAAAGCCAGCCATTAGACATGCACAGATAGTTCTGAGGGTCTGTCTGTGATGTCATAAAGGGCCTGCTGATCAATGGGCAGCTTTCTGATTGGCTGCTGTATTTGATTGACAGATGGAAGCTGGCAGCTGATTGGCTGTCTAGCCTAAAGTGCTTTACACACCTCCCTGATGGTACCACTGGCTAAGACTCCACCTCAGCTCATTGGGTAATGAAAAATATAGAACAATTGATGGATGAAAGCAGGCAGGCCGGCCATTTTGGCACGCTCATTGGACTTGTTTAATGCAATGCACCTTTGTATATTCACATGCATTCGCTTCATGCTGTAACCACTGTGCATAAAAATTTGGAAACATGGCATACAGTGAATCATTTGGTGTCTAAGTCATGTTTCCCATATTTTCCCTTCCCAGATACAAGCCCGTTTGAGTGTTTGGGGCACTTTTTAGCTAAAATCATCCTACAGGGCCTAACTGCATATGCTAAAGCCTGCCTATTTTGAATGGTGTAGTGGCCCCTGCAACCTCCAAAAATATCAGGACTTACTTCCCCAATAACCTGCTAACTCACCCCTGAAATACATACTTATTCACCCTATTTTGTTCATTGGACTCATTTCTCATTTGAAATGCCCATTTTTGGGGGGTAGAAATGTGCGTCTTTAAAAGGTATTTCTACGATACCCCACTTTTGCGCGTCGGACCTCAACTTTTCCCGTGAACGCAGAAAAACCGCAATTTTCAGGAGCAACGAGACAGACATCCCCTCCCTCTGCCACCCACCAGCCCAACTGAAAGCCAGCCATTAGAAATGCACAGATAGTTCTGAGGGTCTGTCTGTGATGTCATAAAGGGCCTGCTGATCAATGGGCAGCTTTCTGATTGGCTGCTGTATTTGATTGACAGATGGAAGCTGGCAGCTGATTGGCTGTCTAGCCTAAAGTGCTTTACACACCTCCCTGATGGTACCACTGGCTAAGACTCCACCTCAGCTCATTGGGTAATGAAAAATATAGAACAATTGATGGATGAAAGCAGGCAGGCCGGCCATTTTGGGACGCTCATTGGACTTGTTTAATGCAATGCACCTTTGTATTTTCACATGCATTCGCTTCATGCTGTAACCACTGTGCATAAAAATTTGGAAACATGGCATACAGTGAATCATTTGGTGTCTAAGTCATGTTTCCCATATTTTCCCTTCCCAGATACAAGCCCGTTTGAGTGTTTGGGGCACTTTTTAGCTAAAATCATCCTACGGGGCCTAACTGCATATGCTAAAGCCTTCCTTTTTTTGAATGGTGTAGTTGCCCCTGCAACCTCCAAAAATATCAGGACTTACTTCCCCAATAACCTGCTAACTCACCCCTAAAATACATACTTATTCACTCTATTTTGTTCATTGGACTTATTTCTCATTTGAAATGCCCATTTTTGGGGGGCCATAAATGTGCGTCTTTAAAAGGTGATTTCTACGATACCCCACTTTTGCGCGTCGGACCTCAACTTTTCCCGTAAACGCAGAAAAACCGCAATTTTCAGGAGAAACGAGACAGACATCCCCTCCCTCTGCCACCCACCCGCCCAACTGAAAGCCAGCCATTAGACATGCACAGATAGTTCTGAGGGTCTGTCTGTGATGTCATAAAGGGCCTGCTGATCAATGGGCAGCTTTCTGATTGGCTGCTGTATTTGATTGACAGATGGAAGCTGGCAGCTGATTGGCTGTCTAGCCTAAAGTGCTTTACATACCTCCCTGATGGTACCACTGGCTAAGACTCCACCTCAGCTCATTGGGTAATGAAAAATTTAGAACAATTGATGGATGAAAGCAGGCATTTTGGGATGCTCATTGGACTTGTTTAATGCAATGCACCCTTGTATTTTCACATGCATTCGCTTCATGCTGTAACCACTGTGAATAAAAATTTGGAAACATGGCATACAGTGTATCATTTGGTGTCTAAATCATGTTTCCCATGTTTTTCCTTCCCAGATACAAGCCCGTTTGAGTTTTTGGGGCACTTTTTAGCTAAAATCATCCTACAGGGCCTAACTGCATATGCTAAAGCCTGCCTATTTTGAATGGTCTAGTGGCCCCTGCAACCTCCAAAAATATCAGGACTTACTTCCCCAATAACCTGCTAACTCACCCCTGAAATATATACTTATTCACCCTATTTTGTTAATTGGACTCATTTCTCATTTGAAATGCCCATTTTTGGGGGGCCAGAAATGTGCGTCTTTAAAAGGTGATTTCTACGATACCCCACTTTTGCGCGTCGGACCTCAACTTTTCCCGTAAACGCAGAAAAACCGCAATTTTCAGGAGAAACGAGACAGACATCCCCTCCCTCTGCCACCCACCCGCCCAACTGAAAGCCAGCCATTAGACATGCACAGATAGTTCTGAGGGTCTGTCTGTGATGTCATAAAGGGCCTGCTGATCAATGGGCAGCTTTCTGATTGGCTGCTGTATTTGATTGACAGATGGAAGCTGGCAGCTGATTGGCTGTCTAGCCTAAAGTGCTTTACATACCTCCCTGATGGTACCACTGGCTAAGACTCCACCTCAGCTCATTGGGTAATGAAAAATTTAGAACAATTGATGGATGAAAGCAGGCAGGCCGGCCATTTTGGGACGCTCATTGGACTTGTTTAATGCAATGCACCCTTGTATTTTCACATGCATTCGCTTCATGCTGTAACCACTGTACATAAAAATTTGGAAACATGGCATACAGTGTATCATTTGGTGTCTAAATCATGTTTCCCATGTTTTTCCTTCCCAGATACTAGCCCGTTTGAGTGTTTGTGGCAATTTTTAGCTAAAATCATCCTACAGGGCCTAACTGCATATGCTAAAACCTGCCTATTTTGAATGGTGTAGTTGCCCCTGCAACCTCCAAAAATATCAGGACTTACTTCCCCAATAACCTGCTAACTCACCCCTGAAATACATACTTATTCACCCTATTTTGTTAATTGGACTCATTTCTCATTTGAAATGCCCATTTTTGGGGGGCCAGAAGGGTGCGTCTTTAAAAGTTGATTTCTACGATACCCCACTTTTGCGCATCGGACCTCAACTTTTCCCGTAAACGCAGAAAAACCGCAATTTTCAGAAGAAACGAGACAGACATCCCCTCCCTCTGCCACCCACCCGCCCAACTGACAGCCAGCCATTAGACATGCACAGATAGTTCTGAGGGTCTGTCTGTGATGTCATAAAGGGCCTGCTGATCAATGGGCAGCTTTCTGATTGGCTGCTGTATTTGATTGACAGATGGAAGCTGGCAGCTGATTGGCTGTCTAGCCTAAAGTGCTTTACACACCTCCCTGATGATACCACTGGCTAAGACTCCACCTCAGCTCATTGGGTAATGAAAAATTTAGAACAATTGATGGATGAAAGCAGGCAGGCCGGCCATTTTGGGACGCTCAGTGGACTTGTTTAATGCAATGCACCTTTGTATATTCACATGCATTCGCTTCATGCTGTAACCACTGTGCATAAAAATTTGGAAACATGGCATACAGTGTATCATTTGGTGTCTAAGTCATGTTTCCCATATTTTCCCTTCCCAGATACAAGCCCGTTTGAGTGTTTGGGGCACTTTTTAGCTAAAATCATCCTACAGGGCCTAACTGCATATGCTAAAGCCTGCCTATTTTGAATGGTGTAGTGGCCCCTGCAACCTCCAAAAATATCAGGACTTACTTCCCCAATAACCTGCTAACTTACCCCTGAAATACATACTTATTCACCCTATTTTGTTCATTGGACTCATTTCTCATTTGAAATGCCCATTTTTGGGGGACAGAAATGTGCGTCTTTAAAAGGTGATTTCTACGATACCCCACTTTTGCGCGTCGGACCTCAACTTTTCCCGTAAACGCAGAAAAACTGCAATTTTCAGGAGCAACGAGACAGACATCCCCTCCCTCTGCCACCCACCAGCCCAACTGAAAGCCAGCCATTAGACATGCACAGATAGTTCTGAGGGTCTGTCTGTGATGTCATAAAGGGCCTGCTGATCAATGGGCAGCTTTCTGATTGGCTGCTGTATTTGATTGACAGATGGAAGCTGGCAGCTGATTGGCTGTCTAGCCTAAAGTGCTTTACACACCTCCCTGATGGTACCACTGGCTAAGACTCCACCTCAGCTCATTGGGTAATGAAATATTTAGAACAATTGATGTATGAAAGCAGGCAGGCCGGCCATTTTGGGACGCTCATTGGACTTGTTTAATGCAATGCACCTTTGTATTTTCACATGTATTCGCTTCATGCTGTAACCACTGTGCATAAAAATTTGGAAACATGGCATACAGTGTATCATTTGGTGTCTAAATCATGTTTCCCATGTTTTTCCTTCCCAGATACTAGCCCGTTTGAGTGTTTGTGGCAATTTTTAGCTAAAATCATCCTACAGGGCCTAACTGCATATGCTAAAACCTGCCTATTTTGAATGGTGTAGTTGCCCCTGCAACCTCCAAAAATATCAGGACTTACTTCCCCAATAACCTGCTAACTCACCCCTGAAATACATACTTATTCACCCTATTTTGTTAATTGGACTCATTTCTCATTTGAAATGCCCATTTTTGGGGGGCCAGAAATGTGCGTCTTTAAAAGTTGATTTCTACGATACCCCACTTTTGCGCATCGGACCTCAACTTTTCCCGTAAACGCAGAAAAACCGCAATTTTCAGAAGAAACGAGACAGACATCCCCTCCCTCTGCCACCCACCCGCCCAACTGACAGCCAGCCATTAGACATGCACAGATAGTTCTGAGGGTCTGTCTGTGATGTCATAAAGGGCCTGCTGATCAATGGGCAGCTTTCTGATTGGCTGCTGTATTTGATTGACAGATGGAAGCTGGCAGCTGATTGGCTGTCTAGCCTAAAGTGCTTTACACACCTCCCTGATGATACCACTGGCTAAGACTCCACCTCAGCTCATTGGGTAATGAAAAATTTAGAACAATTGATGGATGAAAGCAGGCAGGCCGGCCATTTTGGGACGCTCAGTGGACTTGTTTAATGCAATGCACCTTTGTATATTCACATGCATTCGCTTCATGCTGTAACCACTGTGCATAAAAATTTGGAAACATGGCATACAGTGTATCATTTGGTGTCTAAGTCATGTTTCCCATATTTTCCCTTCCCAGATACAAGCCCGTTTGAGTGTTTGGGGCACTTTTTAGCTAAAATCATCCTACAGGGCCTAACTGCATATGCTAAAGCCTGCCTATTTTGAATGGTGTAGTGGCCCCTGCAACCTCCAAAAATATCAGGACTTACTTCCCCAATAACCTGCTAACTTACCCCTGAAATACATACTTATTCACCCTATTTTGTTCATTGGACTCATTTCTCATTTGAAATGCCCATTTTTGGGGGGCAGAAATGTGCGTCTTTAAAAGGTGATTTCTACGATACCCCACTTTTGCGCGTCGGACCTCAACTTTTCCCGTAAACGCAGAAAAACTGCAATTTTCAGGAGCAACGAGACAGACATCCCCTCCCTCTGCCACCCACCAGCCCAACTGAAAGCCAGCCATTAGACATGCACAGATAGTTCTGAGGGTCTGTCTGTGATGTCATAAAGGGCCTGCTGATCAATGGGCAGCTTTCTGATTGGCTGCTGTATTTGATTGACAGATGGAAGCTGGCAGCTGATTGGCTGTCTAGCCTAAAGTGCTTTACACACCTCCCTGATCGTACCACTGGCTAAGACTCCACCTCAGCTCAGTGGGTAATGAAAAATTTAGAACAATTGATGGATGAAAGCAGGCAGGCCGGCCATTTTGGGACGCTCATTGGACTTGTTTAATGCAATGCACCTTTGTATATTCACATGCATTCGCTTCATGCTGTAACCACTGTGCATAAAAATTTGGAAACATGGCATACAGTGTATCATTTGGTGTCTAAGTCATGTTTCCCATATTTTCCCTTCCCAGATACAAGCCCCTTTGAGTGTTTGGGGCACTTTTTAGCTAAAATCATCCTACAGGGCCTAACTGCATATGCTAAAGCCTGCCTATTTTGAATGGTGTAGTTGCCCCTGCAACCTCCAAAAATATCAGGATTTACTTCCCCAATAACCTGCTAACTCACCCCTGAAATACATACTTATTTACCCTATTTTGTTCATTGGACTCATTTCTCATTTGAAATGCCCATTTTTGGGGGGCCAGAAATGTGCGTCTTTAAAAGGTGATTTCTACGATACCCCATTTTGCGCGTCGGACCTCAACTTTTCCCGTAAACACAAAAAAACCGCAATTTTCAGGAGAAACGAGACAGACATCCCCTCCCTCTGCCACCCACCCGCCCAACTGAAAGCCAGCCATTAGACATGCACAGATAGTTCTGAGGGTCTGTCTGTGTTGTCATAAAGGGCCTGCTGATCAATGGGCAGCTTTCTGATTGGCTGCTGTATTTGATTGACAGATGGAAGCTGGCAGCTGATTGGCTGTCTAGCCTAAAGTGCTTTACACACCTCCCTGATCGTACCACTGGCTAAGACTCCACCTCAGCTCAGTGGGTAATGAAAAATTTAGAACAATTGATGGATGAAAGCAGGCAGGCCGGCCATTTTGGGACGCTCATTGGACTTGTTTAATGCAATGCACCTTTGTATATTCACATGCATTCGCTTCATGCTGTAACCACTGTGCATAAAAATTTGGAAACATGGCATACAGTGTATCATTTGGTGTCTAAGTCATGTTTCCCATATTTTCCCTTCCCAGATACAAGCCCCTTTGAGTGTTTGGGGCAATTTTTAGCTAAAATCATCCTACAGGGCCTAACTGCATATGCTAAAGCCTGCCTATTTTGAATGGTGTAGTGGCCCCTGCAACCTCCAAAAATATCAGGACTTACTTCCACAATAACCTGCTAACTCACCCCTGAAATACATACTTATTCACCCTATTTTGTTCATTGGACTCATTTCTCATTTGAAATGCCCATTTTTGGGGAGCCAGAAATATGCGTCTTTAAAAGGTGATTTCTACGATACCCCACTTTTGCGCGTCGGACCTCAACTTTTCCTGTAAACGCAGAAAAAACGCAATTTTCAGGAGAAACGAGACAGACATCCCCTCCCTCTGCCACCCACCCGCCCAACTGAAAGCCAGCCATTAGACATGCACAGATAGTTCTGAGGGTCTGTCTGTGTTGTCATAAAGGGCCTGCTGATCAATGGGCAGCTTTCTGATTGGCTGCTGTATTTGATTGACAGATGAAAGCTGGCAGCTGATTGGCTGTCTAGCCTAAAGTGCTTTATACACCTCCCTGATGGTACTACTGGCTAAGACTCCACCTCAGCTCATTGGGTAATGAAAAATTTAGAACAATTGATGGATGAAAGCAGGCAGGCCGGCCATTTTGGGACGCTCAGTGGACTTGTTTAATGCAATGCACCTTTGTATATTCACATGCATTCGCTTCATGCTTTAACCACTGTGCATAAAAATTTGGAAACATGGCATACAGTGTATCATTTGGTGTCTAAGTCATGTTTCCCATATTTTCCCTTCCCAGATACAAGCCCGTTTGAGTGTTTGGGGCACTTTTTAGCTAAAATCATTCTACAGGGCCTAACTGCATATGCTAAAGCCTGCCTATTTTAAATGGTGTAGTGGCCCCTGCAACCTCCAAAAATATCAGGACTTACTTCCCCAATAACCTGCTAACTCACCCCTGAAATACATACTTATTCACCCTATTTTGTTCATTGGACTCATTTCTCATTTGAAATGCCCATTTTGGGGGGGCAGAAATGTGCGTCTTTAAAAGGTGATTTCTACGATACCCCACTTTTGCGCGTCGGACCTCAACTTTTCCCGTAAACGCAGAAAAAACGCAATTTTCAGGAGCAACGAGACAGACATCCCCTCCCTCTGCCACCCACCAGCCCAACTGAAAGCCAGCCATTAGACATGCACAGATAGTTCTGAGGGTCTGTCTGTGATGTCATAAAGGGCCTGCTGATCAATGGGCAGCTTTCTGATTGGCTGCTGTATTTGATTGACAGATGGAAGCTGGCAGCTGATTGGCTGTCTAGCCTAAAGTGCTTCACACACCTCCCTGATGGTACCACTGGCTAAGACTCCACCTCAGCTCATTGGGTAATGAAAAATTTAGAACAATTGATGTATGAAAGCAGGTCGGCCATTTTGGGACGCTCATTGGACTTGTTTAATGCAATGCACCTTTGTATATTCACATGCATTCGCTTCATGCTGTAACCACTGTGCATAAAAATTTGGAAACATGGCATACAGTGTATCATTTGGTGTCTAAGTCATGTTTCCCATATTTTCCCTTCCCAGATACAAGCCCGTTTGAGTGTTTGGGGCACTTTTTAGCTAAAATCATCCTACAGGGCCTAACTGCATATGCTAAAGCCTGCCTATTTTGAATGGTGTAGTGGCCCCTGCAACCTCCAAAAATATCAGGACTTACTTCCCCAATAACCTGCTAACTTACCCCTGAAATACATACTTATTCACCCTATTTTGTTCATTGGACTCATTTCTCATTTGAAATGCCCATTTTTGGTGGCCAGAAATGTGCGTCTTTAAAAGGTGATTTCTACGATACCCCACTTTTGCGCGTCGGACCTCAACTTTTCCCGTAAACGCAGAAAAACCGCAATTTTCAGGAGAAACGAGACAGACATCCCCTCCCTCTGCCACCCACCCGCCCAACTGAAAGCCAGCCATTAGACATGCACAGATAGTTCTGAGGGTCTGTCTGTGATGTCATAAAGGGCCTGCTGATCAATGGGCAGCTTTCTGATTGGCTGCTGTATTTGATTGACAGATGGAAGCTGGCAGCTGATTGGCTGTCTAGCCTAAAGTGCTTTACATACCTCCCTGATGGTACCACTGGCTAAGACTCCACCTCAGCTCATTGGGTAATGAAAAATTTAGAACAATTGATGGATGAAAGCAGGCATTTTGGGATGCTCATTGGACTTGTTTAATGCAATGCACCCTTGTATTTTCACATGCATTCGCTTCATGCTGTAACCACTGTGCATAAAAATTTGGAAACATGGCATACAGTGTATCATTTGGTGTCTAAATCATGTTTCCCATGTTTTTCCTTCCCAGATACAAGCCCGTTTGAGTTTTTGGGGCACTTTTTAGCTAAAATCATCCTACAGGGCCTAACTGCATATGCTAAAGCCTGCCTATTTTGAATGGTCTAGTGGCCCCTGCAACCTCCAAAAATATCAGGACTTACTTCCCCAATAACCTGCTAACTCACCCCTGAAATATATACTTATTCACCCTATTTTGTTAATTGGACTCATTTCTCATTTGAAATGCCCATTTTTGGGGGGCCAGAAATGTGCGTCTTTAAAAGGTGATTTCTACGATACCCCACTTTTGCGCGTCGGACCTCAACTTTTCCCGTAAACGCAGAAAAACCGCAATTTTCAGGAGAAACGAGACAGACATCCCCTCCCTCTGCCACCCACCCGCCCAACTGAAAGCCAGCCATTAGACATGCACAGATAGTTCTGAGGGTCTGTCTGTGATGTCATAAAGGGCCTGCTGATCAATGGGCAGCTTTCTGATTGGCTGCTGTATTTGATTGACAGATGGAAGCTGGCAGCTGATTGGCTGTCTAGCCTAAAGTGCTTTACATACCTCCCTGATGGTACCACTGGCTAAGACTCCACCTCAGCTCATTCGGTAATGAAAAATTTAGAACAATTGATGGATGAAAGCAGGCAGGCCGGCCATTTTGGGACGCTCATTGGACTTGTTTAATGCAATGCACCCTTGTATTTTCACATGCATTCGCTTCATGCTGTAACCACTGTACATAAAAATTTGGAAACATGGCATACAGTGTATCATTTGGTGTCTAAATCATGTTTCCCATGTTTTTCCTTCCCAGATACTAGCCCGTTTGAGTGTTTGTGGCAATTTTTAGCTAAAATCATCCTACAGGGCCTAACTGCATATGCTAAAACCTGCCTATTTTGAATGGTGTAGTTGCCCCTGCAACCTCCAAAAATATCAGGACTTACTTCCCCAATAACCTGCTAACTTACCCCTGAAATACATACTTATTCACCCTATTTTGTTCATTGGACTCATTTCTCATTTGAAATGCCCATTTTTGGTGGCCAGAAATGTGCGTCTTTAAAAGGTGATTTCTACGATACCCCACTTTTGCGCGTCGGACCTCAACTTTTCCCGTAAACGCAGAAAAACCGCAATTTTCAGGAGAAACGAGACAGACATCCCCTCCCTCTGCCACCCACCCGCCCAACTGAAAGCCAGCCATTAGACATGCACAGATAGTTCTGAGGGTCTGTCTGTGATGTCATAAAGGGCCTGCTGATCAATGGGCAGCTTTCTGATTGGCTGCTGTATTTGATTGACAGATGGAAGCTGGCAGCTGATTGGCTGTCTAGCCTAAAGTGCTTTACATACCTCCCTGATGGTACCACTGGCTAAGACTCCACCTCAGCTCATTGGGTAATGAAAAATTTAGAACAATTGATGGATGAAAGCAGGCATTTTGGGATGCTCATTGGACTTGTTTAATGCAATGCACCCTTGTATTTTCACATGCATTCGCTTCATGCTGTAACCACTGTGCATAAAAATTTGGAAACATGGCATACAGTGTATCATTTGGTGTCTAAATCATGTTTCCCATGTTTTTCCTTCCCAGATACAAGCCCGTTTGAGTTTTTGGGGCACTTTTTAGCTAAAATCATCCTACAGGGCCTAACTGCATATGCTAAAGCCTGCCTATTTTGAATGGTCTAGTGGCCCCTGCAACCTCCAAAAATATCAGGACTTACTTCCCCAATAACCTGCTAACTCACCCCTGAAATATATACTTATTCACCCTATTTTGTTAATTGGACTCATTTCTCATTTGAAATGCCCATTTTTGGGGGGCCAGAAATGTGCGTCTTTAAAAGGTGATTTCTACGATACCCCACTTTTGCGCGTCGGACCTCAACTTTTCCCGTAAACGCAGAAAAACCGCAATTTTCAGGAGAAACGAGACAGACATCCCCTCCCTCTGCCACCCACCCGCCCAACTGAAAGCCAGCCATTAGACATGCACAGATAGTTCTAAGGGTCTGTCTGTGATGTCATAAAGGGCCTGCTGATCAATGGGCAGCTTTCTGATTGGCTGCTGTATTTGATTGACAGATGGAAGCTGGCAGCTGATTGGCTGTCTAGCCTAAAGTGCTTTACATACCTCCCTGATGGTACCACTGGCTAAGACTCCACCTCAGCTCATTCGGTAATGAAAAATTTAGAACAATTGATGGATGAAAGCAGGCAGGCCGGCCATTTTGGGACGCTCATTGGACTTGTTTAATGCAATGCACCCTTGTATTTTCACATGCATTCGCTTCATGCTGTAACCACTGTACATAAAAATTTGGAAACATGGCATACAGTGTATCATTTGGTGTCTAAATCATGTTTCCCATGTTTTTCCTTCCCAGATACTAGCCCGTTTGAGTGTTTGTGGCAATTTTTAGCTAAAATCATCCTACAGGGCCTAACTGCATATGCTAAAACCTGCCTATTTTGAATGGTGTAGTTGCCCCTGCAACCTCCAAAAATATCAGGACTTACTTCCCCAATAACCTGCTAACTCACCCCTGAAATACATACTTATTCACCCTATTTTGTTAATTGGACTCATTTCTCATTTGAAATGCCCATTTTTGGGGGGCCAGAAATGTGCGTCTTTAAAAGTTGATTTCTACGATACCCCACTTTTGCGCATCGGACCTCAACTTTTCCCGTAAACGCAGAAAAACCGCAATTTTCAGAAGAAACGAGACAGACATCCCCTCCCTCTGCCACCCACCCGCCCAACTGACAGCCAGCCATTAGACATGCACAGATAGTTCTGAGGGTCTGTCTGTGATGTCATAAAGGGCCTGCTGATCAATGGGCAGCTTTCTGATTGGCTGCTGTATTTGATTGACAGATGGAAGCTGGCAGCTGATTGGCTGTCTAGCCTAAAGTGCTTTACACACCTCCCTGATGATACCACTGGCTAAGACTCCACCTCAGCTCATTGGGTAATGAAAAATTTAGAACAATTGATGGATGAAAGCAGGCAGGCCGGCCATTTTGGGACGCTCAGTGGACTTGTTTAATGCAATGCACCTTTGTATATTCACATGCATTCGCTTCATGCTGTAACCACTGTGCATAAAAATTTGGAAACATGGCATACAGTGTATCATTTGGTGTCTAAGTCATGTTTCCCATATTTTCCCTTCCCAGATACAAGCCCGTTTGAGTGTTTGGGGCACTTTTTAGCTAAAATCATCCTACAGGGCCTAACTGCATATGCTAAAGCCTGCCTATTTTGAATGGTGTAGTGGCCCCTGCAACCTCCAAAAATATCAGGACTTACTTCCCCAATAACCTGCTAACTTACCCCTGAAATACATACTTATTCACCCTATTTTGTTCATTGGACTCATTTCTCATTTGAAATGCCCATTTTTGGGGGGCAGAAATGTGCGTCTTTAAAAGGTGATTTCTACGATACCCCACTTTTGCGCGTCGGACCTCAACTTTTCCCGTAAACGCAGAAAAACTGCAATTTTCAGGAGCAACGAGACAGACATCCCCTCCCTTTGCCACCCACCAGCCCAACTGAAAGCCAGCCATTAGACATGCACAGATAGTTCTGAGGGTCTGTCTGTGATGTCATAAAGGGCCTGCTGATCAATGGGCAGCTTTCTGATTGGCTGCTGTATTTGATTGACAGATGGAAGCTGGCAGCTGATTGGCTGTCTAGCCTAAAGTGCTTTACACACCTCCCTGATGGTACCACTGGCTAAGACTCCACCTCAGCTCATTGGGTAATGAAATATTTAGAACAATTGATGTATGAAAGCAGGCAGGCCGGCCATTTTGGGACGCTCATTGGACTTGTTTAATGCAATGCACCTTTGTATTTTCACATGTATTCGCTTCATGCTGTAACCACTGTGCATAAAAATTTGGAAACATGGCATACAGTGTATCATTTGGTGTCTAAGTCATGTTTCCCATATTTTCCCTTCCCAGATACAAGCCCGTTTGAGTGTTTGGGGCACTTTTTAGCTAAAATCATCCTACAGGGCCTAACTGCATATGCTAAAGCCTGCCTATTTTGAATGGTGTAGTTGCCCCTGCAACCTCCAAAAATATCAGGATTTACTTCCCCAATAACCTGCTAACTCACCCCTGAAATACATACTTATTTACCCTATTTTGTTCATTGGACTCATTTCTCATTTGAAATGCCCATTTTTGGGGGGCCAGAAATGTGCGTCTTTAAAAGGTGATTTCTACGATACCCCACTTTTGCGCGTCGGACCTCAACTTTTCCCGTAAACACAGAAAAACCGCAATTTTCAGGAGAAACGAGACAGACATCCCCTCCCTCTGCCACCCACCCGCCCAACTGAAAGCCAGCCATTAGACATGCACAGATAGTTCTGAGGGTCTGTCTGTGTTGTCATAAAGGGCCTGCTGATCAATGGGCAGCTTTCTGATTGGCTGCTGTATTTGATTGACAGATGGAAGCTGGCAGCTGATTGGCTGTCTAGCCTAAAGTGCTTTACACACCTCCCTGATCGTACCACTGGCTAAGACTCCACCTCAGCTCAGTGGGTAATGAAAAATTTAGAACAATTGATGGATGAAAGCAGGCAGGCCGGCCATTTTGGGACGCTCATTGGACTTGTTTAATGCAATGCACCTTTGTATATTCACATGCATTTGCTTCATGCTGTAACCACTGTGCATAAAAATTTGGAAACATGGCATACAGTGTATCATTTGGTGTCTAAGTCATGTTTCCCATATTTTCCCTTCCCAGATACAAGCCCCTTTGAGTGTTTGGGGCACTTTTTAGCTAAAATCATCCTACAGGGCCTAACTGCATATGCTAAAGCCTGCCTATTTTGAATGGTGTAGTGGCCCCTGCAACCTCCAAAAATATCAGGACTTACTTCCACAATAACCTGCTAACTCACCCCTGAAATACATACTTATTCACCCTATTTTGTTCATTGGACTCATTTCTCATTTGAAATGCCCATTTTTGGGGAGCCAGAAATATGCGTCTTTAAAAGGTGATTTCTACGATACCCCACTTTTGCGCGTCGGACCTCAACTTTTCCTGTAAACGCAGAAAAACCGCAATTTTCAGGAGAAACGAGACAGACATCCCCTCCCTCTGCCACCCACCCGCCCAACTTAAAGCCAGCCATTAGACATGCACAGATAGTTCTGAGGGTCTGTCTGTGTTGTCATAAAGGGCCTGCTGATCAATGGGCAGCTTTCTGATTGGCTGCTGTATTTGATTGACAGATGAAAGCTGGCAGCTGATTGGCTGTCTAGCCTAAAGTGCTTTATACACTTCCCTGATGGTACTACTGGCTAAGACTCCACCTCAGCTCATTGGGTAATGAAAAATTTAGAACAATTGATGGATGAAAGCAGGCAGGCCGGCCATTTTGGGACGCTCAGTGGACTTGTTTAATGCAATGCACCTTTGTATATTCACATGCATTCGCTTCATGCTTTAACCACTGTGCATAAAAATTTGGAAACATGGCATACAGTGTATCATTTGGTGTCTAAGTCATGTTTCCCATATTTTCCCTTCCCAGATACAAGCCCGTTTGAGTGTTTGGGGCACTTTTTAGCTAAAATCATTCTACAGGGCCTAACTGCATATGCTAAAGCCTGCCTATTTTGAATGGTGTAGTGGCCCCTGCAACCTCCAAAAATATCAGGACTTACTTCCCCAATAACCTGCTAACTCACCCCTGAAATACATACTTATTCACCCTATTTTGTTCATTGGACTCATTTCTCATTTGAAATGCCCATTTTTGGGGGGCAGAAATGTGCGTCTTTAAAAGGTGATTTCTACGATACCCCACTTTTGCGCGTCGGACCTCAACTTTTCCCGTAAACGCAGAAAAACCGCAATTTTCAGGAGCAACGAGACAGACATCCCCTCCCTCTGCCACCCACCAGCCCAACTGAAAGCCAGCCATTAGACATGCACAGATAGTTCTGAGGGTCTGTCTGTGATGTCATAAAGGGCCTGCTGATCAATGGGCAGCTTTCTGATTGGCTGCTGTATTTGATTGACAGATGGAAGCTGGCAGCTGATTGGCTGTCTAGCCTAAAGTGCTTCACACACCTCCCTGATGGTACCACTGGCTAAGACTCCACCTCAGCTCATTGGGTAATGAAAAATTTAGAACAATTGATGTATGAAAGCAGGTCGGCCATTTTGGGACGCTCATTGGACTTGTTTAATGCAATGCACCTTTGTATATTCACATGCATTCGCTTCATGCTGTAACCACTGTGCATAAAAATTTGGAAACATGGCATACAGTGTATCATTTGGTGTCTAAATCATGTTTCCCATATTTTCCCTTCCCAGATACAAGCCCGTTTGAGTGTTTGGGGCACTTTTTAGCTAAAATCATCCTACAGGGCCTAACTGCATATGCTAAAGCCTGCCTATTTTGAATGGTGTAGTGGCCCCTGCAACCTCCAAAAATATCAGGACTTACTTCCCCAATAACCTGCTAACTTACCCCTGAAATACATACTTATTCACCCTATTTTGTTCATTGGACTCATTTCTCATTTGAAATGCCCATTTTTGGTGGGCAGAAATGTGCGTCTTTAAAAGGTGTTTTCTACGATACCCCACTTTTGCGCGTCGGACCTCAACTTTTCCCGTAAACGCAGAAAAACTGCAATTTTCAGGAGCAACGAGACAGACATCCCCTCCCTCTGCCACCCACCAGCCCAACTGAAAGCCAGCCATTAGACATGCACAGATAGTTCTGAGGGTCTGTCTGTGATGTCATAAAGGGCCTGCTGATCAATGGGCAGCTTTCTGATTGGCTGCTGTATTTGATTGACAGATGGAAGCTGGCAGCTGATTGGCTGTCTAGCCTAAAGTGCTTTACACACCTCCCTGATGATACCACTGGCTAAGACTCCACCTCAGCTCATTGGGTAATGAAAAATTTAGAACAATTGATGGATGAAAGCAGGCAGGCCGGCCATTTTGGGACGCTCAGTGGACTTGTTTAATGCAATGCACCTTTGTATATTCACATGCATTCGCTTCATGCTGTAACCACTGTGCATAAAAATTTGGAAACATGGCATACAGTGTATCATTTGGTGTCTAAGTCATGTTTCCCATATTTTCCCTTCCCAGATACAAGCCCGTTTGAGTGTTTGGGGCACTTTTTAGCTAAAATCATCCTACAGGGCCTAACTGCATATGCTAAAGCCTGCCTATTTTGAATGGTGTAGTGGCCCCTGCAACCTCCAAAAATATCAGGACTTACTTCCCCAATAACCTGCTAACTTACCCCTGAAATACATACTTATTCACCCTATTTTGTTCATTGGACTCATTTCTCATTTGAAATGCCCATTTTTGGGGGGCAGAAATGTTCGTCTTTGGGGCGTGGCCAGGACCGACATGGAGTGAGACGTATCTCACTTGATCTCTCCCTCCACTATCCGATAAACTCATCCTGCAGGGACCCTGCCCGGGGCATAAACTTCTCCAGTTAAGGCGGAGCACCCCCCCGATCGAAGGAGCCCTCCTCTGCATGTCGGACTGACCTGGCGCCGGAGCAATCCGCACTTCATCCCCCCGGCGCGTGAACAGGACGCCGTCGCCATCTTGGGATTGGCAGCAGAGTCGGGCGCAAGCACCGCCCTGCCCACCCGCTCACCGGAGAAGCCTGCTGCAGCCGCGGACCGGAGACCAAGGTACTGTCTCCCCCGCACCTCTCTCTGACCGCATCGCCACTGACATACGGCGCGCTGAGAGGAGGCTGTTTGCCGCGGGGCAGGAGTTGCCGCCATCCCCCCTCCGCCCGCTAAACCATCTGTGCCCGGTCCCCGCGTGAACCCACCTCTGGCTCTCCACAAAAATCCACCGGCAGCCGGAGAGAGGGCTACCTTCCCCCCCCCCTCTGACTGTTGGGAACCCTGTGCCCGCCTCCCGCGCGGCCACACCAGCGGCACCCCGCACAGCACCTGGGGCGTCCAGTGAGATACACATATCCCCTATCCCTGCTGATTACTCTGTGCCCGGTCTCCTGTGTGACTGCAGCTGCATCCCACACAAAACCTGGGGCAGCCAGGAGGGGGGCCTGAACCCTCTGTGTGCCCACAACTGCAGTGGTGGGGGGAGAACAGAACATACCCAGCACATAACCTCCACACAGAGGAAAGCCTGGGAACACCAGCCTGTAACTCCTTCCAGCAGCACCAGGCACATTGTGAGCCCCCCAGGAACTAACTTATAATAAGGGGGTGGTGGGGGACACTCCACATTTGTGCTACCAAGCAAGCCATACTCCATATTCCCCTGAGGCTCCAGAACTATTGTGCCAAATCTGCACAGTGGACTGAACCGGCTACTGGGATATCGCAATCCTCGGTGTCTAGTGGAGGTCGCCCAGTTGTCCCCCTAAGCTCCTGCAGATCCCCTGCCCGGACGCCGTACTTACTCCTTTCTACCTTTTTTCTACTCTTAACACATACATCCCTCAACTGTCTGCGGCTACCTTAACAGTGGGGCAGTGACTGTTTCAGCAAATATCTACTCAGCACCAGCTCGCCATCTGGTGGCCCCAGCTGGTATCACAATGGTGAAAGGCAACCAAAACTCAGCAGCTGCCAGGCTGGAAAAATTCTCCAGGCAGCCCCCTCAACCTAAACAATCTGAGGATACGCAGCCTGCGTCCCCACTTATTACCTCAGCCCCTACGGATGAAACCCCTGATGACCCCTTCCAAAGGGTTCTTGATGCAGTTACGGCCACTGAAACGAGACTGACAGATAAGCTGGGTCAACTGCAATCTGATCTGTCCATCATCCATCATGACCTCCAGCGGGTCCGGGAAAGGGTAGACGAAGTGGAGGCGCGTACATCCACATTGGAGGACACTGTGGCCCCCCTAGACAGACGTACAACCACCCTTGAATCCCAAATGCAGGCAGTCCATAAAAAAATGACTGACATGGAGGGTCGCCTTAGGCGTAATAACATCCGTTTTGTGGGCCTGCCTGAGAAGGAAGAGGGAAACTCGCCAGAACAATTCCTGGAAAAATGGCTCACTGACTTTTTTGGGGCAAAGGAGTTCACTAACCAGTTTGCGGTTGAGCGTGCGCACAGGGTCCCAACCCGCCCGCTTCCACCTGGAGCTCCACCACGCACGTTCCTGGCCAAAATTCTACACTATCGAGATCGGGACACTATCCTCCGCTTGGCTCGCACTGCGGGCCCCCTCAAATGGAATGGGTCACCCATTTCAGTGTTCCCTGACTTTGCGGTGGACGTCCAGAAGGAGCGGGCACAATTTGTACCGATAAAGCGGAGGCTTAAGGAACTAAACATACAATACAGCATGCTTTTCCCATCACGACTGAGAGTTATCGCTGACGGAGAAACGAAATTCTTTGCGACACCACGAGAGGCGGCGGCTTGGCTTGACAGGCACAGACCACAGAGACGTGCGCTTAACAATGACTGATAACAGGCAACCATCACCCCTTCGAATACATTGGGACAAGTAACTATCTTGTTAAGTTGCCTTTGATATGCTTGCGCTATGTTGCCAGGGGCCGCAGGGTATATGTCTCTTGATGCGAAACTATATGTCAGCTCACTGTTTAGGTTACTCCCCTTTTATTATAATCTCATGTAGGTGCCCCGGGCAGACATACCCAGTTATTATAGAAAGTTAGGGAGGGAGGTCAATGACCGGTAGTCATTATATTCTTTGCCCTCATACCAGCTATGATGACCGGGGTTTAGTTGGGTAATGTTACTCTTTTCATGTTTTTTAAGGTGAAACTCTCACCTACCCTTTAGTTTGATAGTGTTTTGCTTCTGGGATCCAGGTATGCCGCAGTTGGGTATTGGTATACGGGGAGGGGGTAGGGTTTATGTTTTCCTATTGAATAATAGGATTGTGTATGTTATTATTTTCATGTTTTGGTTTTGTCAGCAAGATTGGTGCATAATGTTTTCATTTAATATTGCAGTGGTGAAAAAATTTCATGTACTATGGCACAGGTGCAGGTGGTTTTTTATCCGCTCACTCCCCTTCACATTAACATTATGACATGGCCTCCTTAAACTTCCTCTCCTGGAATGTGAGGGGTCTCAATAATAAGGTGAAGAGGTCCCTGGTAATTAGGCAATTAAAAAACTACAACTCAGACGTGGTGTGTCTCTTAGAAACACACTTAGCAGGGAGTAAAGTGTTGTCCCTCAAAAAGCCATGGGTTGGATGGGCATACCACTCTACTCATACCTCCTCCTCCAGGGGAGTATCTGTACTCATTAAGAAAACCGCTCCTTTTTCTGCGATAGATGTCCAAATCGATCCCTGGGGTAGATATGTGTTCTTAAACTGTTTAATAAACTCTCTCCCTATACTATTGATGGCGGTATATATTCCCCCCCCGTATTCTCCCTCTGTCCTTAAAAAGGTGGCCGAATTCATGGCATCTTATCCCAACACGGCCACTGTATGTATGGGAGATTTTAATAACCTGCTGGATCCCACAATGGATAAGGTCTCTATGAGGCAACACCCCACACAAACCAGGCCATCACACTTCCCGGGAGTAGTAGCAGAGATGGGCCTCACGGATGCATGGAGAGTGAAACATCCTACCTCTAAACAGTACTCGTGTTTCTCCCACTCCCACTCCTCCTTCTCCAGGATTGACCTAGCATTAATTACACCAGACCTGATACCTAGGATCCGTCACACTACGTATGAGAGTAGAGGCATCTCGGACCACTCTCCAATTACGCTTCACCTAGATTTTAATTGCCAAAAAGGTCAGTCGCTATGGAAACTTAACCCCTTTTGGCTGACCCGTATGGGTACAGGTTTGGACCTCGAGGCAACATGGAAGGAGTTTTTTGAAAAAAACTCTGGTACTGTAGCTGCGGACGTCCTGTGGGATGCCTTTAAAGCCTTCCTTAGGGGGACTCTGATTCAAAGGGTCTCCCACCTAAAAACGTTTTATAAGAAACAAGAGACAGAACTAGAAACACAGTGTGTTGAAACTGAATTAAAATACCTCACGGATAAATTAGAAACCTCCAAACTAGAATGGTTGAGTGCCCAAAAAAATTGGAAATCATATCTTCTAGACAAAACCCGATACAAATTAATGTTCACCTCCCATTCGTCATATGCTTTTGGGGATAGACCGGGCAGCTATATGGCACGACTTATGCGAGGGGAAAGGGGCCCCAGTACAGTTATAGAACTTCACACAACGAGCGGCCAAGTAGTCACTCAAACCCCTGACATTGCCAACGAATTTGTACATTACTATAGAAATCTTTATACCTCCAAATCTTCATCTGAAGTGGAGGATCTCAAAACATACCTATGCAACATCCCACTCCCTTCTCTATCCATTGAAGATCGCAACTTATTGGACTCTCCCTTTACACTTGAAGAAATAATATCCGCTATACAGGCCTCCCCCAGCGGCAAGGCACCGGGCTCTGATGGGATCCCATCCGAGCTATACAAGAAACACATCAACTTCTTTGCAGCTCACTTACTGGAAATTTCCCAACAAATATTCGATGGTGGTAGTCTCCCGACATCAATGTCGGAGGCTATAATTATCGTCCTCCCCAAACCCGGCAAAGACCCCTCTTATCCCGACTCCTACCGCCCTATTTCCCTACTCCCAACAGATATCAAGATACTGGCCAAAGTTTTGGCTGCCAGACTCAATCGAATCATAATGCATATAATTCACCCAGACCAAACGGGTTTTATGCCCAATAAAACCACCTCCATTAACCTCCGACGACTGTTCACACACATACAGACTCCTAGAGAGGAACGGTCCATCTCGGCCATTGCCTCCCTGGATGCAGCAAAGGCATTCGACTCTGTCGAGTGGAACTACCTTTGGGAAGTAATGGACCGTTTTGGTTTTGGACCAAAATTTATTGGGTTTATTCAAACACTATATGCTTCACCAACAGCTAGGATCTCGGTAAATGGATACTTATCCCAATCATTTCCCCTGTTCAGAGGCACTAGGCAGGGCTGCCCCCTGTCCCCCGCCTTATTCGCCATTGCCATCGAACCCTTGGCCTGTGTGATCAGGGTAAACAATAACATTGCTGGCCTAAAAGTAGGGACCAGGGAAGACAAAATAGCATTATATGCTGATGATATCCTCCTATTTATTCATGACTATGCCAACTCACTCCCCCTAATAATCAGTACCATTACTGAGTTCGGCCAACACTCCGGATTATTAATCAATTGGTCCAAATCCTCTATTACACCTCTTAGAGGGAATGCACCAAACCCCCCTCCCATGCAATTCCCACTCCCATGGACTGACACCTTTAAATATCTAGGAATATGGATTTCAAACAAATCCAGCTCTTATATCACACTGAACCTTCACCCACAAATAACCTATCTCCGCACAAAAACGCCGCTTTGGAGCAAACTACCACTAACGGTCACTGGAAGAATCAATCTGGTGAAAATGGTCTTCCAACCGAAACTTCTCTACATTCTTCAGCAAGCTCCAATATATATCCCCCAGAAACACTTTAAAAAAATCGAAAGTCTGCTCTCCTCATTAATATGGGCAGGAAAACGCCCTAGGGTTAGCATTCAAACCCTCACTAGACCCAAAAACCTAGGTGGCCTGGCCTTACCTGATTTCAGGTACTATTACTATGCAGCTCAGCTGAGCTTTACGTGGGAATGGTTAAATGTAAAAGATACTAATACTCTCCACATACAATTATTTGCCCAGCACTCCTCGGGAGGCTCTCCACTACAAACTCTGTTAGGCGGCTCCACTAAAAATATTAGAATCCCCTTGATCAGACAGGCAATTATTATATGGCGACTGGTTCATGGAATTATGGGGGGCCAAGGATGGGACCCAGAGATATCCCTACTTAATACCCGTGCCCTGCCCGAATTAGCTTCTCTGGAAGTGGACAGTACATGGAATAGGTGGAGTGTATCTAGTTTAGGCGACCTGTACCAAAACAACACCTTTAAAACTTTCCAGGAACTACAGGTGGACTTCCCCATTCCCAACTCGCAATTCTATAGATACCTCCAAATACGACATGCCCTCAACAAACAAGTGGGATCCTCATCATGTTCCCTTATCAATAACTCCCCTCTTAAAACATTGATCCAGGGGATTTCGGGAGGGCACCTGGTATCTACCCTATACTCGAATATACAACAAAAATCGCATTCAGACCTTCTCCCCCTCATTAGGTCGAAGTGGGAAGCTGACCTGGGAACTATGACAGACGAAATATGGTCAAGCGCCTTGGAGGCTCACAGATTGTCCACAACTAGTATCAGATTCCAGCAGATACAGTATTATATTTTACACCGGGTATACATGACCCCGACACTACTACATCGTATAGGAGGATCCTCATCCTCGGTATGCCCCAGGTGCAATGCAGCAGAGGGTACCTTTTTCCACTTACTATGGTCATGTCCTAGCATAACTACATACTGGGAAGCTATCACTGACTTTCTGAGGGATGCGGGCATCCCCGGGAATGCGATCACCCCTGGTTCCTGCCTACTCTCAGCTTTTGATGAAGAGACCCTTGCTGCTACGGATAGGCGGTTTGTGATAAACATATGTGCTCTAGCCAAGGTGATCATAGCTAGATTGTGGATGAGGAGTGAAGCCCCGAGTATATCAGCTTGGACCTCACTGGTCAATGAAACAGTGAGTCATGAAAAATTCGTTTACCTGTCCAGGAATAGTGAGAAAAAGTTCCACTCCATATGGTATAAATGGTTGGAGTCTACCTATTCAACAGGAATTACTCCCTAAAACCAACGCCTTGGGGCTAATGCCCTATTATACTGCAAATCTTCTAAAGAGGGTTGGGACTAACAATAAAACTTTGTCGTTAGTTAATACGTGAACACACACCCCGTCTAATGGTTGTCGATGCCGAGTGCCTCCACAATTACAGATGCTCCCTATGGTATTGTGGTATCGTGGCCTGCCACAGAAAGAGCCCAACACATTCCTTGTACCTTTATCTTGAAATACTCCCTATAGATTACCTGCACGCGGTGCGCCTAAACCACACCTGAAGCTAATCTACTCTCTAGAGATGTTTGTTGCTCTTTAACACCATGAACCTTATATTGATTGAATACCAATATATATACTGTACCACTGTATGTGTATATAGCCATCACCCTTTATATTTCTGTACAATGTAACCCTCTAATGGATGAGGGATTTTGCACTTATGTACTAAGTCTTGCTTGTATGTACGCGTTTGTTTTTGTTTTGTTTTGTTACTAATGCATATATAAAAAAAACAATAAAAATTTATTGAATTTAAAAAAAAAAAAAAAAAAAGAAATGTTCGTCTTTAAAAGGTGATTTCTACGATACCCCACTTTTGCGCGTCGGACCTCAACTTTTCCCGTAAACGCAGAAAAACTGCAATTTTCAGGAGCAACGAGACAGACATCCCCTCCCTCTGCCACCCACCAGCCCAACTGAAAGCCAGCCATTAGACATGCACAGATAGTTCTGAGGGTCTGTCTGTGATGTCATAAAGGGCCTGCTGATCAATGGGCAGCTTTCTGATTGGCTGCTGTATTTGATTGACAGATGGAAGCTGGCAGCTGATTGGCTGTCTACCCTAAAGTGCTTTACACACCTCCCTGATGGTACCACTGGCTAAGACTCCACCTCAGCTCATTAGGTAATGAAATATTTAGAACAATTGATGTATGAAAGCAGGCAGGCCGGCCATTTTGGGACGCTCATTGGACTTGTTTAATGCAATGCACCTTTGTATTTTCACATGTATTCGCTTCATGCTGTAACCACTGTGCATAAAAATTTGGAAACATGGCATACAGTGTATCATTTGGTGTCTAAGTCATGTTTCCCATATTTTCCCTTCCCAGATACAAGCCCGTTTGAGTGTTTGGGGCACTTTTTAGCTAAAATCATCCTACAGGGCCTAACTGCATATGCTAAAGCCTGCCTATTTTGAATGGTGTAGTTGCCCCTGCAACCTCCAAAAATATCAGGATTTACTTCCCCAATAACCTGCTAACTCACCCCTGAAATACATACTTATTTACCCTATTTTGTTCATTGGACTCATTTCTCATTTGAAATGCCCATTTTTGGGGGGCCAGAAATGTGCGTCTTTAAAAGGTGATTTCTACGATACCCCACTTTTGCGCGTCGGACCTCAACTTTTCCCGTAAACACAGAAAAACCGCAATTTTCAGGAGAAACGAGACAGACACCCCCTCCCTCTGCCACCCACCCGCCCAACTGAAAGCCAGCCATTAGACATGCACAGATAGTTCTGAGGGTCTGTCTGTGTTGTCATAAAGGGCCTGCTGATCAATGGGCAGCTTTCTGATTGGCTGCTGTATTTGATTGACAGATGGAAGCTGGCAGCTGATTGGCTGTCTAGCCTAAAGTGCTTTACACACCTCCCTGATCGTACCACTGGCTAAGACTCCACCTCAGCTCAGTGGGTAATGAAAAATTTAGAACAATTGATGGATGAAAGCAGGCAGGCCGGCCATTTTGGGACGCTCATTGGACTTGTTTAATGCAATGCACCTTTGTATATTCACATGCATTCGCTTCATGCTGTAACCACTGTGCATAAAAATTTGGAAACATGGCATACAGTGTATCATTTGGTGTCTAAGTCATGTTTCCCATATTTTCCCTTCCCAGATACAAGCCCCTTTGAGTGTTTGGGGCACTTTTTAGCTAAAATCATCCTACAGGGCCTAACTGCATATGCTAAAGCCTGCCTATTTTGAATGGTGTAGTGGCCCCTGCAACCTCCAAAAATATCAGGACTTACTTCCACAATAACCTGCTAACTCACCCCTGAAATACATACTTATTCACCCTATTTTGTTCATTGGACTCATTTCTCATTTGAAATGCCCATTTTTGGGGAGCCAGAAATATGCGTCTTTAAAAGGTGATTTCTACGATACCCCACTTTTGCGCGTCGGACCTCAACTTTTCCTGTAAACGCAGAAAAACCGCAATTTTCAGGAGAAACGAGACAGACATCCCCTCCCTCTGCCACCCACCCGCCCAACTGAAAGCCAGCCATTAGACATGCACAGATAGTTCTGAGGGTCTGTCTGTGTTGTCATAAAGGGCCTGCTGATCAATGGGCAGCTTTCTGATTGGCTGCTGTATTTGATTGACAGATGAAAGCTGGCAGCTGATTGGCTGTCTAGCCTAAAGTGCTTTATACACCTCCCTGATGGTACTACTGGCTAAGACTCCACCTCAGCTCATTGGTTAATGAAAAATTTAGAACAATTGATGGATGAAAGCAGGCAGGCCGGCCATTTTGGGACGCTCAGTGGACTTGTTTAATGCAATGCACCTTTGTATATTCACATGCATTCGCTTCATGCTTTAACCACTGTGCATAAAAATTTGGAAACATGGCATACAGTGTATCATTTGGTGTCTAAGTCATGTTTCCCATATTTTCCCTTCCCAGATACAAGCCCGTTTGAGTGTTTGGGGCACTTTTTAGCTAAAATCATTCTACAGGGCCTAACTGCATATGCTAAAGCCTGCCTATTTTGAATGGTGTAGTGGCCCTTGCAACCTCCAAAAATATCAGGACTTACTTCCCCAATAACCTGCTAACTCACCCCTGAAATACATACTTATTCACCCTATTTTGTTCATTGGACTCATTTCTCATTTGAAATGCCCATTTTTGGGGGGCAGAAATGTGCGTCTTTAAAATGTGATTTCTACGATACCCCACTTTTGCGCGTCGGACCTCAACTTTTCCCGTAAACGCAGAAAAACCTCAATTTTCAGGAGCAACGAGACAGACATCCCCTCCCTCTGCCACCCACCAGCCCAACTGAAAGCCAGCCATTAGACATGCACAGATAGTTCTGAGGGTCTGTCTGTGATGTCATAAAGGGCCTGCTGATCAATGGGCAGCTTTCTGATTGGCTGCTGTATTTGATTGACAGATGGAAGCTGGCAGCTGATTGGCTGTCTAGCCTAAAGTGCTTCACACACCTCCCTGATGGTACCACTGGCTAAGACTCCACCTCAGCTCATTGGGTAATGAAAAATTTAGAACAATTGATGTATGAAAGCAGGCCGGCCATTTTGGGACGCTCATTGGACTTGTTTAATGCAATGCACCTTTGTATATTCACATGCATTCGCTTCATGCTGTAACCACTGTGCATAAAAATTTGGAAACATGGCATACAGTGTATCATTTGGTGTCTAAGTCATGTTTCCCATATTTTCCCTTCCCAGATACAAGCCCGTTTGAGTGTTTGGGGCACTTTTTAGCTAAAATCATCCTACAGGGCCTAACTGCATATGCTAAAGCCTGCCTATTTTGAATGGTGTAGTGGCCCCTGCAACCTCCAAAAATATCAGGACTTACTTCCCCAATAACCTGCTAACTTACCCCTGAAATACATACTTATTCACCCTATTTTGTTCATTGGACTCATTTCTCATTTGAAATGCCCATTTTTGGTGGGCAGAAATGTGCGTCTTTAACCCCTTCCTGACAGAGCCAGTTTTTGCGTTCCTGACAGAGCCATTTTTTTCAAATCTGACATGTTTCACTTAAGTGGGGATAACTTTTTTTTGCTTTTACTTATCCCAGTGATTTTGAGATTGTTTTCTCGTGACACATTGTACTTCAAATTAGTGGTAAATTTGGGTCGATACAGTCTGTGTTTTTTTGTGAAAAATACCAAAATGTCGTGAAAAAATGGAAAATTTTGCAATTTGCAAAATGTCACATTTTCTGCTTGTGAGACAAATAAACATACCACTCAAAGTAGTTAATAACTAACAAAGACCATATGTCTACTTTATGTTGCAATCATTATTTCAACCTCCTTTTCATTTTTTTGGACACTAGGAGGCTTCAAATATGAATAGCAAATTCTCAAATTTTCAAGAAAATTTCAAACACTGATTTTTTTAAGGACCAGTTCAGTTCTGATGTGACTTTGAGGGACTTGTATGTGAGACACCCCCATAAATGATGCCATTTCAAAAACTGCACCCCTCACAGTATTCAAAACAGCATTTTGGAAGTTTGTTAACCCTTTAGGTGTTTCACAGGAATTAAAACAAAGTGTCGGTGAAATTTCAAAATTTCTTTTTTTTTGCAGAGTTTCAATTTTAATACATTTTTCTAACGAATACAGTAGATTTTACTAGAGAAATGTGACTAAAAATTGATTCCCCCAATTCTTTTGTTTTCATAAATATCCTATATGTGGCCCTAG